>NW_026061740.1:1306228-1632785 GCF_023897955.1 Schistocerca gregaria
CTTTAAGTCGATACGATAACAAATGACGAAAAGTAACGGATTTCTCACGTTTTTACTACATATGAACGCTTTTCACATTCTCCCGTGCAACTCGGCTGCTAGTCGTCCTTTCATGCAGAATCTTAAGGTCTTATTTCATGTCCAAGGCACCCAAGCCAGCTAAAATGTCAATAATCGATAACTAAAACTTGAATTGCACTACTTCTTACTGGCTATTACATCAACTTTGAAGCTACATCTGTGTTCTACTATGGTGCTTTTAGTGTCTCTGCATACCGATGCACGCGACATAGCTTTGCAGACGATAAGTACAACCGTTTCAGAGAGAAGCGCGGCCAATGTGACGATCTGGCTTTAAGTCGATTCCATAACAAATTAGGAAAACGGACGGATTTCTCAGGTTTTTACTACATATGAACACTTTTCACATTCTCCCATGCAACGCGGCTGCTAGTCCTCCTTTCATGCAAAATCTTAAGGTCCTAGCTCATGTCCAAATCACCAAAGCCAGCTAAAAAGTCAATAATCGATACCTAAAATTTGAATTGTACTACTTCTTACTGGCTATTACATCAAATTAGAAGCTTCATCTGTGTTCTACTATTGTGCTTTTAGTGTCTCCAAATACCGCAGCAAGCGACATAGCTTTGCAGACGATAAATGTAACCGTTTCAGAGAGAAGAGCGGCCAATGTGACGATCTGGCTTTAAGTCGATTCGATACTAAATTACGAAAACGGACGGATTTCTCAGGTTTCTACTACGTATAAACACTTTTCACATTCTCCCGTGTAACGCGGCTGCTAGTCCTCCTTTAATGCATAATCTTAAAGTCCTAGCTCATGTCCAAGGCACCAAAGCCAGCAAATAAGTCAATAATCGATACCTAGAACTTGAATTGTACTACTTCTTACTGTCTATTACATCAACTTAGATGCTTCATCTGTGATCAACTATGCTGCTTTTAGTGTCTCCACATACCGCAGCACGCGACATGGCTTTGCAGACGATAAATGTAACCGTTTCAGACAGAAGGGCGGCCAATGTGACGATCTGGCTTTAAGTCGATTCGATAACAAATGACGAAAACGGACGTATTTATCAGGTTTTTACTACATATGAACACTTTTCACATTCTGCCGTGCAATTCGGCTGTTAGTCTTCGTTTCATGCAGAATCTTAAGGTCCTAGCTCATGTCCAAGGCACCAAGGCCAGCAAAAAGTCAATAATCGATACCTAAAACTTGAATTGTACTACATCTTACTGGCTGTTACATCAACTTAGATGATTCATCTGTGATCCACTATGGTGCTTTTAGTGTCTCCGCATACCGCAGCATGCGACATAGCTTTGCAGAATATAAATGTAACCGTTTCAGACAGAAGAGCGGCCAATGTGACGACCTGCTTTAAGTCGATTCGATAACAAAGGATGAAAACTAACGGATTTTTCAGGTTTTTACTACATATGAACACTTTTCACATTCTCCCGTGCAACTCGGCTGCTACTCCTCCTTACATGCAGAGTCTTAAGGTCCTAGCTCATGTCCAAGGCACCAAAGCCAGCTAAAAAGTCATTAATCGATACCTAAAACTTGAATTGTACTACTTCTTACTGGCTATTACATCAACTTAGATGCTTCATCTGTGATCCACTATGGCGCTTTTCGTGTCTCCGCATACCGCAGCATGCGACATAGCTTTGAGGACGAAGAATGTAACCGTTTCAGATAGAAGAACGGCCAATGTGACGATATGGCTTTAAGTCGATTCGATAACAAATGACGAAAACGGACGTATTTATCAGGTTTTTACTACATATGAACACTTTTCACAGTCTCCATCGCATCGCGGCTGCTAGTCCTCCTTTCATGCAAAATCTTAAGTTCCTAGCTCATGTCCAAAGCACCAAAGAAGGGTAAAAAGTTAAAAATCGATACCTAAAACTTGAATTGTGCTACTTCTTACTTGCTTTTACATCAACTTAGGAGCTTCATCTGTGTTCTACTATGGTGCTTTTAGTGTCTCCGCATACCGCAGCACGCGACATAGCTTTGCAGACGATAAATGTAACCGTTTCAGAGAGAAAAGTGACCAATGTGACGATCTGGATTTAAGTCGATTCGATAACAAATGACGAAAACGGACGCATTTCTCAGGTTTTTACTACAAATGAACACTTTTCACATTCTCCCATGCTACTCGGCTGCTAGTCCTCCTTTCATGCAAAATGTTACGGTCCTAGCTCATGTCCACGGAACCAGAGGCAGTTAAAAAGTCATTAATCCATAACTAAAACTTGAATTGTACTACTTCTTACTGCCTATTACACCAACTTAGAAGCTTCATCTGTGTTCTACTATGGTGCTTTTAGTGTCTCCGCATACCGCAGCACGCAACATAGCTTTGCAGACAATAAGAACATCCGTTTCAGAGAGAAGAGCGGCCGATGTGACGATCTGGCTTTATGTCGATTCAATAACAAATGACGAATACGGACGGATTTCTCAGGTTTTACTACATACGAACACTTTTCACATTCTCCCGCGCATCGCGGCTGCTAGTCCTAGTTTAATCCAAAATCTTAAGGTCCTAGCTCATGTCCAAGGCACCAAACAAGGGTAAAAAGTCAATAATCGATTCCTGAAATTTGAATTGTACTACTTCTTACTGGCTATTACATCAACTTAGAAGCTTCATCTGTGTTCTACTATGGTGCTTTTAGTGTCTCTGCATACCGCAGCACGCGACATAGCTCTGCAGACGATAAATGTAACCGTTCCAGACAGAACTGCGGCCAATGTGACGACCTGGCATTAGGTCGATTCGATAACAAATGACGAAAACGTTCGGATTTTGTCAAGTTTTTTACTACATATGAACACTTTTCACATTCTCCCGTGCAACTCGGCTGCTAGTCCTCCTTTCATGCAGAATCTTAAGGTCCTAGCTCATGTCCAAGGCACCAATGCCAGCTAAAACGTCAATAATCGATACCTAAAACTTGAATTGTACTACTTCTTACTGGCTATTACATCAACTTTGATGCTTCATCTGTATTCTACTATGGTGCTTTTAGTGTTTATTCAGCACGCGACATAGCTTTGCACACGATAAGTTCAACCGTTTCAGAGAGAAGAGCGGCCAATGTGACGATCTGGCTTTAAGTCGATTTGATAACAAATGACGAAAACGGACGGATATCTCAGTTTTTTATTACAAATGAACACTTTTCACATTCTCCCGCGCATCGCGGCTGCTAGTCCTACTTTCATGCAAAATGTTAAGGTCCTAGCTCATGTCCAAGGCACCAAAGCTAGTTAAAAAGTCAATAATCGATAACTAAAACTTGAATTCTACTACATCTTACTGGCTATTACATCTACTTAGAAGCTTCATCTGTGTTCTACTATGGTGCTGTTAGTGTCTCTGCATACCGCAGCACGCGACATAGCTTTGCAGACGATAAATGTAACCGTTTCAGACAGAACTGCGTCCAATGTGACGATCTGGCTTTAAGTCTATTCGATAACTAATGACGAAAACCGACGGATTTCTCAGGTTTTTACTACGTATGAACACTTTTCACTTTCTCCCGTGCAACTCGGCTGCTAGTCCTCCTTTCATGCAGAATCTTAAGGTCCTAGCTCATGTCCAAGGTACCAAAGAAGGGTAAAAAGTCAATAATCGATAACAAAAACTTGAATTGTACTACTTCATACTAGCTATTACATCAACTTAGAAGCTTCATCTGTGTTCTACTATGGTGCTTTTAGTGTCTCTGCATACCGCAGCACGCGACATAGCTTTGCAGACGATAAATGTAACCGTTTCAGACAGAACTGCGGCCAATGTGACGATCTGGCTTTAAATCGATTCGATAACAAATGACGAAAACGGACGGATTTCTCAGGTTTTTACTTCATATGAACACTTTTCACATCCTCCAGTGCAACGCTACTGCTAGTCCTCCTTTCATACAAAATCTTAAGTTCCTAGCTCCGGTTCAAAGCACCAAAGAAGGGTAAAAAGTTAATAATCGATACCTAAAACTTGAATTGTACTACTTCTTACTGGCTTTTTACATCAACTTAGGAGCTTCATCTGTGTTCTACTATGGTGCTTTTAGTGTCTCCACATACCGCAGCACGCGACATAGCTTTGCAGACGATAAATGTAACCGTTACAGAGAGAAAAGTGGCCAATGTGACGATCTGGCTTTAAGTCGATTCTATAAGAAATGGCGAAAACGGACGGATTTCTCAGGTTTTTACTACATATGAACACTTTTCACATTCTCCCGTGCAACTCGGCTGCTAGTCCTCCTTTCATGCAAAATGTTACGGTCCTAGCTCATGTCCAAGGCACCGAAGGCAGTTAAAAGGTCAATAATCGATAACTAAAACTTGAATTGTACTACTTCTTACTGGCTATTACATCAACTTAGAAGCTTCATCTGTGTTCTACTATGGTGCTTTTAGTGTCTCCACATACCGCAGCACGCGCCACAGCTTTGCAGACGATCAGTACAACCGTTTCAGAGAGAAGAGCGGCCAATGTGACGATCTGGTTTTAAGTCGATTTGATAACAAATGACGAAAACGGACGGATTTCTCAGGTTTTTACTACATATGAACACTTTTCACATTCTGCCGTGCAATTCGGCTGTTAGTCCTCGTTTCATGCAGAATCTTAAGGTCCTAGCTCATGTCCAAGGCACCAAAGCCAGCAAAAAGTCAATAATCGATACCTAAAACTTGAATTGTACTACATCTTACTGGCTGTTACATCAACTAAGATGATTCATCTGTGAATCACTATGGTGCTTTTAGTGTCTCCGCATACCGCAGCATGCGACATAGCTTTGCAGAATATAAATGTAACCGTTTCAGACAGAAGAGCGGCCAATGTGACGACCTGCTTTAAGTCGATTCGATAAGAAAGGACGAAAACTAACGGATTTTTCAGGTTTTTACTACATATGAACACTTTTCACATTCTCCCATGCAACTCGGCTGTTAGTCCTCGTTTCATGCAGAATCTTAAGGTCCTAGCTCATGTCCAAGGCACCAAAGCCAGCTAAGAAGTCATTAATCGATACCTAAAACTTGAATTGTACTACTTCTTACTGGCTATTACATCAACTTAGATGCTTCATCTGTGATCCACTATGGCGCTTTTCGTGTCTCCGCATACCGCAGCATGCGACATAGCTTTGAGGACGAAGAATGTAACCGTTTCAGACAGAAGAGCGGCCAATGTGACGATATGGCTTTAAGTCGATTCGATAACAAATGACGAAAACGGACGGATTTCTCAGGTTTTTACTACATATGAACACATTTCACATTCTCCAGTGCAACGCTACTGCTAGTCCTCCTTTCATACAAAATCTTAAGTTCCTAGCTCCTGTTCAAAGCACCAAAGAAGGGTAAAAAGTTAATAATCGATACCTAAAACTTGAATTGTGCTACTTCTTACTGGCTTTTACATCAACTTAGGAGCTTCATCTGTGTTCTACTATGGTGCTTTTAGTGTCTCCGCATACCGCAGCACGCGACATAGCTTTGCAGACGATAAATGTAACCGTTTCAGAGAGAAAAGTGGCCAATGTGACGATCTGGATTATGTCGATTCGATAACAAATGACGAAAACGGACGCATTTCTCAGGTTTTTACTACAATTGAACACTTTTCACATTCTCCCATGCTACTCGGCTGCTAGTCCTCCTTTCATGCAAAATGTTACGGTCCTAGCTCATGTCCACGGCACCAGAGGCAGTTAAAAAGTCATTAATCGATAACTAAAACTTGAATTGTACTACATCTTACTGGCTATTACATCAACTTAGAAGCTTCATCTGTGTTCTACTATGGTGCTTTTAGTGTCTCTGCATACCGCAGCACGCGACATAGCTCTGCAGACGATAAATGTAACCGTTCCAGACAGAACTGCGGCCAATGTGACGACCTGGCATTAGGTCGATTCGATAACAAATGACGAAAACGTTCGGATTTTGTCAAGTTTTTTACTACATATGAACACTTTTCACATTCTCCCGTGCAACTCGGCTGCTAGTCCTCCTTTCATGCAGAATCTTAAGGTCCTAGCTCATGTCCAAGGCACCAATGCCAGCTAAAACGTCAATAATCGATACCTAAAACTTGAATTGTACTACTTCTTACTGGCTATTACATCAACTTTGATGCTTCATCTGTATTCTACTATGGTGCTTTTAGTGTTTATTCAGCACGCGACATAGCTTTGCACACGATAAGTTCAACCGTTTCAGAGACAATAGCGGCCAATGTGACGATCTGGCTTTAAGTCGATTTGATAACAAATTACGAAAACGGACGGATATCTCAGTTTTTTATTACAAATGAACACTTTTCACATTCTCCCGCGCATCGCGGCTGCTAGTCCTACTTTCATGCAAAATCTTAAGTTCCTAGCTCATGTCCAAGGCACCAAAGAAGGGTACAAATTCAATAATCGATACCTAAAACTTGAATTGTACTACTTCTTACTGGCTATTACAACAACTTACAAGCTTCATCTGTGTTCTACTAAAGGGACGGATTTCTCAGGTTTTTACTACAAATGAACACTTTTCACATTCTCCCGTGCAACTCGGCTGCTAGTCCTCCTTTCATGCAAAATGTTAAGGTCCTAGCCCATGTCCAAGGCACCAAAGCTAGTTAAAAAGTCAATAATCGATAACTAAAACTTGAATTCTACTACATCTTACTGGCTATTACATCTACTTAGAAGCTTCATCTGTGTTCTACTATGGTGCTTTTAGTGTCTCTGCATACCGCAGCATGCGACATAGCTTTGCAGACGATAAATGTAACCGTTTCAGACAGAACTGCGTCCAATGTGACGATCTGGCTTTAAGTCTATTCGATAACTAATGACGAAAACCGTCGGATTTCTCAGGTTTTTACTACGTATGAACACTTTTCACTTTCTCCCGTGCAACTCGGCTGCTAGTCCTCCTTTCATGCAGAATCTTAAGGTCCTAGCTCATGTCCAAGGTACCAAAGAAGGGTAAAAAGTCAATAATCGATAACAAAAACTTGAATTGTACTACTTCATACTAGCTATTACATCAACTTAGAAGCTTCATCTGTGTTCTACTATGGTGCTTTTAGTGTCTCTGCATACCGCAGCACGCGACATAGCTTTGCAGACGATAAAGTAACCGTTTCAGACAGAACTGCGGCCAATGAGACGATCTGGCTTTAAGTCGATTCGATAACAAATGACGAAAACGGACGGATTTCTCAGGTTTTTACTTCATATGAACACTTTTCACATCCTCCAGTGCAACGCTACTGCTAGTCCTCCTTTCATACAAAATCTTAAGTTCCTAGCTCCGGTTCAAAGCACCAAAGAAGGGTAAAAATTTAATAATCGATACCTAAAACTTGAATTGTACTACTTCTTACTGGCTTTTTACATCAACTTAGGAGCATCATCTGTGTTCTACTATGGTGCTTTTAGTGTCTCCACATACCGCAGCACGCGACATAGCTTTGCAGACGATAAATGTAACCGTTACAGAGAGAAAAGTGGCCAATGTGAAGATCTGGCTTTAAGTCGATTCTATAAGAAATGACGAAAACGGACGGATTTCTCAGGTTTTTACTACATATGAACACTTTACACATTCTCCCTGGCAACGCGGCTGCTAGTCCTCTTTTCATGCAAAATGTTAAGGTCCTAGCTCATGTCCAAGGCACCAGAGCCAGCTAAAATGTCAATAATCGATAACTAAAACTTGAATTGTACTACTTCTTACTGGCTATTACGTCAACTTAGAAGCTTCATCTGTGTTCTACTATGGTGCTTTTAGTGTCTACGCATACCGCAGCACGCGACATAGCTTTGCAGACGATAAGTACAACCGTTTCAGAGAGAAGCGCGCCCAATGTGACGATCTGGCTTTAAGTCGATTCGATAACAAATGACGAAAACGGACGGATTTCTTAGGCTTTTACTACATATGACCACTTTTCACATTCTCCCGCGCATCGCATCTGCTAGTCCTCCTTTCATGCAAAATCTTAAGTTCCTAGCTCATGTCCAAAGCACCAAAGAAGGCTAAAAAGTCAATAATCGAAACCTAAAACTTGAATTGTAATACTTCTCTCTGGCTATAACATCAACTTAGAAGCTTCATCTGTGTTCTACTATTGTGCTTTTAGTGTCTCCACATACCGCAGCACGCGACATAGCTTTGCAGACGATAAATGTAACCGTTTCAGACAGAAGGGCGGCCAATGTGACGATCTGGCTTTAAGTCGATTCGATAACAAATGACGAAAAGTAACGGATTTCTCACGTTTTTACTACATATGAACACTTTTCAAATTCTCCCATTCAACTCGGCTGCTAGTCCTCCTTTCGTGCAAAATGTTAAGGTCCTAGCTCATGTCCAAGGCACCAAAGCCAGTTAAAAAGTCAATAATCGATAACTAAAACTTGAATTGTACTACTTATTACTGGCTATTACATCAATTTAGAAGCTTCATCTGTGTTCTACAATGGTGCTTTTAGTGTCTCCGCATACCGCAGCACGCGACATAGCTTTGCAGACGATAAATGTAACCGTTTCAGAGAGAAAAGTGGCCAATGTGACGATCTGGATTTAAGTCGTTTCGATAACAAATGACGAAAACGGACGCATTTCTCAGGTTTTTACTACAAATGAACTCTTTTCACATTCTCCCATGCTACTCGGCTGCTAGTCCTCCTTTCATGCAAAATGTTACGAACCTAGCTCATGTCCACGGCACCAGAGGCAGTTAAAAAGTCATTAATCGATAACTAAAACTTGAATTGTACTTCTTCTTACTGGCTATTACACCAACTTAGAAGCTTCATCTGTGTTCTAGTATGGTGCTTTTAGTGTCTCCGCATACCGCAGCACGCGAGATAGCTTTGCAGACAATAAGTACATCCGTTTCAGAGGGAAGAGCGGCCGATGTGACGATCTGGCTTTAAGTCGATTCAATAACAAATGACGAATACGGACGGATTTCTCAGGTTTTACTACATTCGAACACTTTTCACATTCTCCCGCGCATCGCGGCTGCTAGTCTTAGTTTAATCCAAAATCTTAAGGTCCTAGCTCATGTCCAAGGCACCAAAGCCAGCTAAAAAGGCAATATTTGATACCTAAAACTTGAATTGTACTACTTCTTACTGGCTTTTACATCAACTTAGATGCTTCATCTGTGATCCACTATGGTACTTTTAGTGTCTACGCATACCGCAGCATGCGACATAGCTTTGCAGACGGTAAATGTAACCGTTTCAGATAGAAGAGCGGCCAATGTGACGATCTGGCTTTACGTCGATTCGATAACAAATGACGAAAACGGACGTATTTCTCAGGTTTTTACTACATATGAACACTTTTCACAGTCTCCCGCGCATCGCGGCTGCTAGTCCTTGTTTAATCCAAAATCTTAAGGTCCTAGCTCATGTCCAAGGCACCAAAGAAGGGTAAAAAGTCAATAATCGATTCCTAAGATTTGAATTGTACTACTTCTTACTGGCTATTACATCAACTTAGAAGCTTCATCTGTGTTCTACTATGGTGCTTTTAGTGTCTCTGCATACCGCAGCACGCGACATAGCTCTGCAGACGATAAATATAACCGTTCCAGACAGAACTGAGGCCAATGTGACGACCTGGCATTAGGTCGATTCGATAACAAATGACGAAAACGTTCCGATTTTGTCAGGTTTTTACTACATTTGAACACATTTCACATTCTCCCGTGCAACTCGGCTGCTAGTCCTCCTTTCATGCAGAATCTTAAGGTCCTATCTCATGTCCAAGGCACCAATGCCAGCTAAAACGTCAATAATCGATACCTAAAACTTGAATTGTACTACTTCTTACTGGCTATTACATCAACTTTGATGCATCATCTGTATTCTACTATGGTGCTCTTAGTGTTTATTCAGCACGCGACATAGCTTTGCACACGATAAGTACATCCGTTTCAGAGAGAAGAGCGGCCAATGTGACGATCTGGCTTTAAGTCGATTTGATAACAAATGACGAAAACGGACGGATTTCTCAGTTTTTTATTACAAATGAACACTTTTCACATTCTCCCGCGCATCGCGGCTGCTAGTCCTACTTTCATGCAAAATCTTAAGTTCCTACCTCATGGCCAAGGCACCAAAGAAGGGTACAAATTCAATAATCGATACCTAAAACTTGAATTGTACTACTTCTTACTGGCTATTACAACAACTTACAAGCTTCATCTGTGTTCTACTAAAGGGACGGATTTCTCAGGTTTTTACTACAAATGAACACTTTTCACATTCTCCCGTGCAACTCGGCTGCTAGTCCTCCTTTCATGCAAAATGTTAAGGTCCTAGCTCATGTCCAAGGCACCAAAGCTAGTTAAAAAGTCAATAATCGATAACTAAAACTTGAATTCTACTACATCTTACTGGCTATTACATCAACTTAGAAGTTTCATCTGTGTTCTACTATGGTGCTTTTAGTGTCTCCGCATACCGCAGCACGCGACGTAGCATTGCAGACGATAAGTACAACCGTTTCAGGGAGAAGAGCGGCCAATGTGACGATCTGGCTTTAAGTCGATTCGATAACAAATGACGAATACGGACGGATTTCTCAGCTTTATACCACATATGAACACTTTTCACATTCTCCGTGCAACGCTGCTGCTAGTCATCATTTCATGCAAAATCTTAAGTTCCTAGCTTATGTCCAAGTTACCAAAGAAGGGTAAAAAGTCAATAATCGATAACAAAAACTTGAATTGTACTACTTCATACTAGCTATTACATCTACTTAGAAGCTTCATCTGTGTTCTACTATGGTGCTTTTAGTGTCTCTTCATACCGCAGCACGCGACATAGCTTTGCAGACGATAAATGTAACCGTTTCAGACAGAACTGCGTCCAATGTGACGACCTGGCTTTAAGTCTATTCGATAACTAATGACGAAAACCGACGGATTTCTCCTCCTTTCATGCATAATCTTAAGGTCCTAGCTCATGTCCAAGGTACCAAAGAAGGGTAAAAAGTCAATAATCGATAACAAAAACTTGAATTGTACTACTTCTTACTGGCTATTACAACAACTTAGAAGAATCATCTGTGTTCTACTATGGTGCTTTTAGTGTCTCCGCATACCGCAGAACGCGACATAGCTTTGCAGACGATAAGTACATCCGTTTCAGAGAGAAGAACGGCCAATGTGACGATCTGGCTTTAAGTCGATTCGATAACAAATGACGAATACGGAAGGATTTCCCAGGTATCACTACATATGAACACTTTTCACATTATCCCGTGCATCGCGGCTGCTAGTCCTCCTTTCATGCAAAATGTTAAGTTCCTAGCTCATGTCCAAGGCACCAAAGCCAGTTAAAAAGTCAATAATCGATAACTAAGACTTGAATTGTACTACTTCTTACTGGCTATTACATCAACTTAGAAGCTTTATCTGTGTTCTACTGTGGTGCTTTTTGTGTCTCCGCATACCGCAGCACGCGACATAGCTTTGCAGACGATAAGTACAACCGTTTCAGAGAGAAGAGGGGCCAATGTGACGATCTGGCTTTAAGTCGATTCGATAACAAATGACGAAAACGGACGGATTTCTCAGGTTTTTACTACATACCAACACTTTTCACTTTCTCCCGTGCAACGCGGCTGCTATTCCTCCTTTCATGCAGAATCTTAAGGTCCTAGCTCATGCCCAAGGTACCAATGAAGGGTAACAAGTCAATAAACGATAACAAAATCTTGAATTGTACTACTTCATACTAGCTATTACATCAACTTAGAAGCTTCATCTGTGTTCTACTATGGTACTTTTAGTGTCTCTGCATACCGCAGCACGCGACATAGCTTTGCAGACGATAAATGTAACCGTTTCAGACAGAACTGCGGCCAATGTGACGATCTGGCTTTAAGTCGATTCGATAACAAATGACGAAAACCGAAGGATTTCCCAGGTTTTTACTACATACGAACACTTTTCACATTCTCACATGCAACGCGGCTGCTAGTCCTCCTTTCATGCAAAATCTTAAGTTCCTAGCTCATGTCCTAGGCACCAAAGAAGGGTAAAAAGTCAATAATCGATACCTAAAACTTGAATTGTACTACTTCATACTGGCTATTACATAAACTTAGAAGCTTCATCTGTGTTCTACTATGGTGCTTTTAGTGTCTCCGCATACCGCAGCACGCGACATAGCTTTGCAGACGATAAATGTAACCGTTTAAGACAGAACTGCGGCCAATGTGACGATCTGGCTTTAAGTCGATTCGATAACAAATGACGAAAACGGACGGATTTCTCAGGTTTTTACTACGTATGAACACTATTCACTTTCTCCCGTGCAACTCGGCTGCTAGTCCTCCTTTCATGCAAAATGTTAAGGTCCTAGCTCATGTCCAATGCACCAAAGCCAGTTAAAAAGTCAATAATCGAGAACTAAAACTTGAATTGTACTACTACTTACAAGCTATTACATCAACTTAGGAGCTTCATCTGTGTTCTACTATGGTGCTTTTAGTGTCTCCGCATACCGCAGCACGCGACATAGCTTTGCAGACGATAAGTACAACCGTTTCAGAGGGAAGAGCGGCCTATGTGACGATCTGGCTTTAAGTCGATTCGATAACAAATGACGAAAACGGACGGATTTCTCAGGTTTTTACTACATATGAACACATTTCACTTTCTCCCGTGCAACTCGGCTGCTAATCCTCCTTTCATGCAAAATGTTAAGTTCCTAGCTCATGTCCAAGGCACCAAAGCCAGTTAAAAAGTCAATAATCGATATCTAAAACTTGAATTGTACTACTTCTTACTCGCTATTACATCAACTTAGAAGCTTCATCTGTGTTCTACTGTGGTGCTTTTTGTGTCTCCGCATGCCGCAGCACGCGACATAGCTTTACAGACGATAAGTACAACCGTTTCAGAGAGAAGAGCGGCCTATGTGACCATCTGGCTTTAAGTCGATTCGATAACAAATGACGAATACGGACAGATTTCTCAGGTTTTACTACATACGAACACTTTTCACATTCTCCCGTGCAACGCGGCTGCTAGTCCTCCTTTCATGCAGAATCATAAGGTCCTAGCTCAGGTCCAAGGCACCAAAGATGGGTAAAAAGTCAATAACCGATAACTAAAACTTGAATTGTACTACTTCATACTGGCTATTACATAAACTTAGAAGCTTCATCTGTGTTCTACTATGGTGCTTTTAGTGTCTCCGCATACCGCAGCACGCGACATAGCTTTGCAGACGATAAATGTAACCGTTTAAGACAGAACTGCGGCCAATGTGACGATCTGGCTTTAAGTCGATTTGATAACAAATGACGAAAACGGACGGATTTCTCAGGTTTTTACTACGTATGAACCCTATTCACTTTCTCCCGTGCAACTCGGCTGCTAGTCGTCCTTTCTTGCAGAATCTTAAGTTCCTAGCTAATGTCCAAGGCACCAAATCCAGCTAAAAAGTCAATAATCGATAACAAAAACTTGAATTGTACTACTTCATATTAGCTATTACATTTACTTAGAAGCTTCATCTGTGTTCTACTATGGTGCTTTTAGTGTCTCTGCATACCGCAGAACGCCTCATAGTTTTGCAGACGATAAGTACAACCGTTTCAGAGAAAGAGCGGCCAATGTGACGATCTGGCTTTAAGTCGATTCGATAAGAAATGACGAAACGGACGGATTTCTCAGGTTTTTACTACATATGAGCACCTTTCACATTCTCCCGTGCAACTCGGCTGCTAGTCCTCCTTTCATGCAAAATGTTAAGGTCCTAGCTCATGTCCAAGGCACCAAAGCCAGTTAAAAAGTCAATAATCGAGAACTAAAACTTGAATTGTACTACTTCTTACTGGCTATTACATCAACTTAGAAGCTTCATCTGTGTTCTACTATGGTGCTTTTTGTGTCTCTGCATACCGCAGAACGCCTCATAGTTTTGCAGACGATAAGTACAACCGTTTCAGAGAAAGAGCGGCCAATGTGACGATCTGGCTTTAAGTCGATTCGATAAGAAATGACGAAACGGACGGATTTCTCAGGTTTTTACTACATATGAACACTTTTCACAGTCTCCAGTGCAACGCTACTGCTAGTCCTCCTTTCATACAAAATCTTAAGTTCCTATCTCCTGTTCAAAGCACCAAAGAAGGGTAAAAAGTTAATAATCGATACCTAAAACTAGAATTGTACTACTCCTTACTGGCTTTTACATCTGCTTAGAAGCTTCATCTGTGTTCTACTATGGTGCTTTTAGTGTCTCCGCATACCGCAGCACGTGACATAGCTTTGCAGACGATAAGTACAACCGTTTCAGAGGGAAGAGCGGCCTATGTGACGATCTGGCTTTAAGTCGATTCGATAACAAATGACGAAAACGGACGGATTTCTCAGGTTTTTACTACAGATGTACACTTTTCACATTCTCCCGTGCTACTCGGCTGCTAGTCCTCCTTTCATGCAAAATGTTACGGTCCTAGCTCATGTCCAAGACACCATAGGCAGTTAAAAAGTCAATAATCGATAACTAAAACTTGAATTGTACTACTTCTTACTGGCTATTACATCAACTAAGAAGCTTCATCTGTGTTCTACTATGGCTCTTTTAGTGTCTCCACATACCGCAGCACGTGACATAGCTTTGCAGACGATAAATGTAACCGTTTCAGAGAGAAGAGCGGCCAATGTGACGATCTGGCTTTAAGTCGATTCGATAACAAATGACGAATACGGAAGGATTTCTCAGGTATCACTACATATGAACACTTTTCACATTATCCCGTGCATCGCGGCTGCTAGTCCTCCTTTCGTGCAATATCTTAAGATCCTAGGTCATGTCCAAGGCACCAAAGATGGGTAAAAAGTCAATAACCGATAACAAAAACTTGAATTGTACTACTTCTTACTGGCTATTACATAAACTTAGAAGCTTCATCTGTGTTCTACTATGGTGCTTTTAGTGTCTCCGCATACCGCAGCACGCGACATAGCTTTGCAGAAGATAAGTACAACCGTTTCAGAGAGATGAGCGTACAATGTGACGATCTGGCTTTAAGTCGATTCGATAAGAAATGACGAAAACGGACGGATTTCTCAGGTTTTACTACATACGAGCACTTTTCACATTCTCCCGTGCAACGCGGCTGCTAGTCCTCCTTTCATGCAAAATCTTAAGTTCCTAGCTCATGTCCAAGGCACCAAAGAAGGGTAAAAAGTCAATAATCGATACCTAAAACTTGAATTGTACTACTACTTACAAGCTATTACATCAACTTAGGAGCTTCATCTGTGTTCTACTATGGTGCTTTTAGTGTCTCCGCATACCGCAGCACGTGACATAGCTTTGTACACGATAAGTACAACCGGTTCAGAGAGAAGAGCGGCCAATTTGACGATCTGGCTTTAATCGATTTGATAACAAATGACGAATACGGACGGATTTCTCAGGTATTACTACATATGAACACTTTTCACATTATCCCGTGCATCGCGCCTGCTAGTCCTCCTTTCTTGCAATATCATAAGTTCATAGGTCATGTTCAAGGCACCAAAGATGGGTAAAAAGTCAATAATCGATAGTAAAATCTTGAATTGTACTACTTCATACTAGCTATTACATCAACTTAGAAGCTTCATCTGTGTTCTACTATGGTGCTATTAGTGTCTCCACATACCGCAGCATGCGACATAGCTTTGCGGACGATATGTGCAACCGTTTCAGAGAGAAGAGCGGCCAATGTGACGATCTGGCTGTAAGTCGATTCGGTAACAAATGACGAAAACCTACGGATTTCTCAAGTTTTTACTACGTATGAACACTTTTCACATTCTCCCATGCAACTCGGCTGCTAGTCCTCATTTCATGCAGAATTATCAGGTCCTAGCTCATGTCCAAGGCACCAAAGCCAGCTAAAATTCAATAATCGATAGCAAAACTTGAATTGTACTACTTCTTACTGTCTATTACATCAACTTAGATGCTTCATCTGTGTTCTACTATGGTGCTTTTAGTGTCTCCACATACCGCAGCACGTGACATAGCTTTGCAGACGATAAATGTAACCGTTTCAGAGAGAAAAGCGGCCAATGTGACGATCTAGCTTTAAGTCGATTCGATAACAAATGACGAAAACGGACGGATTTCTCAGGCTTTTACTACATATGAACACTTTTCACATTTTCCCGCGCATCGCGGCTGCTAGTCCTCCTTTCATGCAAAAGCTTAAGTTCCTAGCTCATCTCCAAGGCACCAAAGCCAGTTAAAAAGTCAATAATCGATAAATAAAACTTGAATTGTACTACTTCTTACTGGCTATTACATCAACTTAGAAGCTTCATCTGTGTTCTAATGTGGTGCTTTTAGTGTCTCCACATACCGCAGCACGTGACATAGCTTTGCAGACGATAAATGTAACCGTTTCAGAGAGAAATGCGGCCAATGTGACGATCTGGCTTTAAGTCGATTCGATAACAAATGACGAAAACGGACGGATTTCTCAGGCTTTTACTACATATGAACAGTTTTCACATTCTCCCGTGCATCGCGGCTGCTAGTCCTCCTTTCATGCAAAATCTTTAGTTCCTAGCTCATGTCCAAGGCACCAAAGCCAGTTAAAAAGTCAATAATCGATAACTAAAACTTGAATTGTACTACTTCTTACTGGCTATTACATAAACTTAGAAGCTTCATCTGTGTTCTACTGTGGTGCTTTTAGTGTCTCCGCATACCGCAGCACGCGAAATAGCTTTGCAGACGATAAGTACAACCGTTTCAGAGAGAAGAGCGGCCAATGTGACGACCTTGCTTTAAGTCGATTCGATATCAAATGACGAATACGGACGGATTTCTCAGCTTTATCCCACATATGAACACTTTTCACATTCTCCCGTGCAACGCTGCTGCTAGTCATCACTTCATGCAAAATCTTAAGTTCCTAGCTTATGTCCAAGTTACCAAAGAAGGGTAAAAAGTCAATAATCGATAACAAAAACTTGAATTGTACTACTTCATACTAGCTATTACATCTACTTAGAAGCTTCATCTGTGTTCTACTATGGTGCTTTTAGTGTCTCTTCATACCGCAGCACGCGACATAGCTTTGCAGACGATAAATGTAACCGTTTCAGACAGAACTGCGTCCAATGTGACGACCTGGCTTTAAGTCTATTCGATAACTAATGACGAAAACCGACGGATTTCTCCTCCTTTCATGCATAATCTTAAGGTCCTAGCTCATGTCCAAGGTACCAAAGAAGGGTAAAAAGTCAATAATCGATAACAAAAACTTGAATTGTACTACTTCTTACTGGCTATTACAACAACTTAGAAGCATCATCTGTGTTCTACTATGGTGCTTTTAGTGTCTCCGCATACCGCAGAACGCGACATAGCTTTGCAGACGATAAGTACATCCGTTTCAGAGAGAAGAACGGCCAATGTGACGATCTGGCTTTAAGTCGATTCGATAACAAATGACGAATACGGAAGGATTTCCCAGGTATCACTACATATGAACACTTTTCACATTATCCCGTGCATCGCGGCTGCTAGTCCTCCTTTCATGCAAAATGTTAAGTTCCTAGCTCATGTCCAAGGCACCAAAGCCAGTTAAAAAGTCAATAATCGATAACTAAGACTTGAATTGTACTACTTCTTACTGGCTATTACATCAACTTAGAAGCTTTATCTGTGTTCTACTGTGGTGCTTTTTGTGTCTCCGCATACCGCAGCACGCGACATAGCTTTGCAGACGATAAGTACAACCGTTTCAGAGAGAAGAGGGGCCAATGTGACGATCTGGCTTTAAGTCGATTCGATAACAAATGACGAAAACGGACGGATTTCTCAGGTTTTTACTACATACCAACACTTTTCACTTTCTCCCGTGCAACGCGGCTGCTATTCCTCCTTTCATGCAGAATCTTAAGGTCCTAGCTCATGCCCAAGGTACCAAAGAAGGGTAACAAGTCAATAAACGATAACAAAAACTTGAATTGTACTACTTCATACTAGCTATTACATCAACTTAGAAGCTTCATCTGTGTTCTACTATGGTACTTTTAGTGTCTCTGCATACCGCAGCACGCGACATAGCTTTGCAGACGATAAATGTAACCGTTTCAGACAGAACTGCGGCCAATGTGACGATCTGGCTTTAAGTCGATTCGATAACAAATGACGAAAACCGAAGGATTTCTCAGGTTTTTACTACATACGAACACTTTTCACATTCTCACATGCAACGCGGCTGCTAGTCCTCCTTTCATGCAAAATCTTAAGTTCCTAGCTCATGTCCTAGGCACCAAAGAAGGGTAAAAAGTCAATAATCGATACCTAAAACTTGAATTGTACTACTTCATACTGGCTATTACATAAACTTAGAAGCTTCATCTGTGTTCTACTATGGTGCTTTTAGTGTCTCCGCATACCGCAGCACGCGACATAGCTTTGCAGACGATAAATGTAACCGTTTAAGACAGAACTGCGGCCAATGTGACGATCTGGCTTTAAGTCGATTCGATAACAAATGACGAAAACGGACGGATTTCTCAGGTTTTTACTACGTATGAACACTATTCACTTTCTCCCGTGCAACTCGGCTGCTAGTCCTCCTTTCATGCAAAATGTTAAGGTCCTAGCTCATGTCCAATGCACCAGAGCCAGTTAAAAAGTCAATAATCGAGAACTAAAACTTGAATTGTACTACTACTTACAAGCTATTACATCAACTTAGGAGCTTCATCTGTGTTCTACTATGGTGCTTTTAGTGTCTCCGCATACCGCAGCACGCGACATAGCTTTGCAGACGATAAGTACAACCGTTTCAGAGGGAAGAGCGGCCTATGTGACGATCTGGCTTTAAGTCGATTCGATAACAAATGACGAAAACGGACGGATTTCTCAGGTTTTTACTACATATGAACACATTTCACTTTCTCCCGTGCAACTCGGCTGCTAATCCTCCTTTCATGCAAAATGTTAAGTTCCTAGCTCATGTCCAAGGCACCAAAGCCAGTTAAAAAGTCAATAATCGATATCTAAAACTTGAATTGTACTACTTCTTACTCGCTATTACATCAACTTAGAAGCTTCATCTGTGTTCTACTGTGGTGCTTTTAGTGTCTCCGCATACCGCAGCACGCGAAATAGCTTTGCAGACGATAAGTACAACCGTTTCAGAGAGAAGAGCGGCCAATGTGACGACCTTGCTTTAAGTCGATTCGATATCAAATGACGAATACGGACGGATTCCTCAGCTTTATCCCACATATGAACACTTTTCACATTCTCCCGTGCAACGCTGCTGCTAGTCATCATTTCATGCAAAATCTTAAGTTCCTAGCTTATGTCCAAGTTACCAAAGAAGGGTAAAAAGTCAATAATCGATAACAAAAACTTGAATTGTACTACTTCATACTAGCTATTACATCTACTTAGAAGCTTCATCTGTGTTCTACTATGGTGCTTTTAGTGTCTCTTCATACCGCAGCACGCGACATAGCTTTGCAGACGATAAATGTAACCGTTTCAGACAGAACTGCGTCCAATGTGACGACCTGGCTTTAAGTCTATTCGATAACTAATGACGAAAACCGACGGATTTCTCCTCCTTTCATGCATAATCTTAAGGTCCTAGCTCATGTCCAAGGTACCAAAGAAGGGTAAAAAGTCAATAATCGATAACAAAAACTTGAATTGTACTACTTCTTACTGGCTATTACAACAACTTAGAAGCATCATCTGTGTTCTACTATGGTGCTTTTAGTGTCTCCGCATACCGCAGAACGCGACATAGCTTTGCAGACGATAAGTACATCCGTTTCAGAGAGAAGAACGGCCAATGTGACGATCTGGCTTTAAGTCGATTCGATAACAAATGACGAATACGGAAGGATTTCCCAGGTATCACTACATATGAACACTTTTCACATTATCCCGTGAATCGCGGCTGCTAGTCCTCCTTTCATGCAAAATGTTAAGTTCCTAGCTCATGTCCAAGGCACCAAAGCCAGTTAAAAAGTCAATAATCGATAACTAAGACTTGAATTGTACTACTTCTTACTGGCTATTACATCAACTTAGAAGCTTTATCTGTGTTCTACTGTGGTGCTTTTTGTGTCTCCGCATACCGCAGCACGCGACATAGCTTTGCAGACGATAAGTACAACCGTTTCAGAGAGAAGAGGGGCCAATGTGACGATCTGGCTTTAAGTCGATTCGATAACAAATGACGAAAACGGACGGATTTCTCAGGTTTTTACTACATACCAACACTTTTCACTTTCTCCCGTGCAACGCGGCTGCTATTCCTCCTTTCATGCAGAATCTTAAGGTCCTAGCTCATGCCCAAGGTACCAAAGAAGGGTAACAAGTCAATAAACGATAACAAAAACTTGAATTGTACTACTTCATACTAGCTATTACATCAACTTAGAAGCTTCATCTGTGTTCTACTATGGTACTTTTAGTGTCTCTGCATACCGCAGCACGCGACATAGCTTTGCAGACGATAAATGTAACCGTTTCAGACAGAACTGCGGCCAATGTGACGATCTGGCTTTAAGTCGATTCGATAACAAATGACGAAAACCGAAGGATTTCTCAGGTTTTTACTACATACGAACACTTTTCACATTCTCACATGCAACGCGGCTGCTAGTCCTCCTTTCATGCAAAATCTTAAGTTCCTAGCTCATGTCCTAGGCACCAAAGAAGGGTAAAAAGTCAATAATCGATACCTAAAACTTGAATTGTACTACTACTTACTGGCTACTACATCAACTTAGAAGCTTCATCTGTGTTCTACTATGGTGCTTTTAGTGTCTCTGCATACCGCAGCACGCGACATAGCTTTGAAGACGATAAGTACAACCGTTTCAGAGAGAAGGGCGGCCAATGTGACGATCTGGCTTTAAGTCGATTCGATAACAAATGACGAAAACGGACGGATTTCTCAGGTTTTTACTACATATGAACACTTTTCACATTCTCCCGTGCACCTCGGCTGCTAATCCTCCTTTCATGCAGATTCTTAAGGTCCTAGCTCATGTCCAAGGCATCAAAGCCAGCTTAAAAGTCAATAATCAATACCTAAAACTTGAATTGTACTACTTCTTACTGGCTATTACATCAAATTAGAAGCTTCATCTGTGTTCTACTGTGGTGGTTTTAGTGTTTCCGCCTACCGCAGCATACGACATAGCTTTGCAGACGATAAGTACAACCGTTTCAGAGAGAAGAGCGGCCAATATGACGATCTGGCTTTAAGTCGATTCGATAACAAATGACGAAAACGGACGGATTTCTCAGGTTTTTACTACATATGAACACTTTTCACATTCTCCCGTGCAACTCGGCTGATAGTCCTCCTTTCATGCAGAATCTTAAGGTCCTAGCTCATGTCCAAGGCACCAAAGCCAGCTAAAAAGTCAATAATCGATACCTAAAACTTGAATTGTACTACTTCTTACTGGCTATTACATCATCTTAGAAGCTACATCTGTGTTCTACTATGGTGCTTTTAGTGTCTCCGAATACCGCAGTACGCGACATAGCTTTGCAGACGATAAGTACAACCGTTTCAGAGAGAAGAGCGGCCAACGTGACGATCTGGCCTTAAGTCGATTCGATAACAAATGACGAAAACCGACGGATTTCTCAGGTTTTTACTACATATGAACACTTTACACATTCTCCCGTGCAACTCGGCTGCTAGTCCTCCTGCATGTAAAATCTTAAGTTCCTAGCTCATGTCCAAGGCACCAAACAAGGGTAAAAAGTCAATAACCGATTCCTAAAACTTGAATTGTACTATTTCTTACTGGCTATTACATCATCTTAGAAGCTACATCTGTGTTCTACTATGGTGCTTTTAGTGTCTCCGAATACCGCCGTTCGCGACATAGCTTTGCAGACGATAAGTACAACCGTTTCAGAGAGCAGAGCGGCCAATGTGACGATTTGGCTTTAAGTCGATTCGATAAAAATGACGAAAATGGACGGATTTCTCAGGTTTTAACTCTATTTGAACACTTTTCACATTCTCCCGTGCAACTCGGCTGCTAGTCCTCCTTTAATGCAGATTCTTAAGGTCCTAGCTCATTTCCAAGGCACCAAAGCCAGCTAAAAAGACAATAATCGATACCTAAAACTTGAATTGTACTACTACTTACTGGCTATTACATCAACTTAGAAGCTTCATCTGTGTTCTACTATGGTGCTTTTAGGGTCTCCGCATACCGCAGCACGCGACATAGCTTTGCAGACGATAAGTACAACCGTTTCAGAGAGAAGAGCGGCCAATGTGGCGATCTGGCTTTAAGTCGATTCGATAACAAATGACGAAAACGGACGGATTTCTCAGGTTTTTACTACATATGAACACTTTTCACATTTTCCCGTGCAACTCGGCTGCTAGTCCTCCTTCTATGCAGAATCTTAAGGTCCTAGCTCATGTCCAAGGCATCAAAGCCAGCTAAAAAGTCAATAATCGATACCTAAAACTTGAATTGTACCACCTCTTACTGGCTATTACATCATCTTAGAAGCTACATCTGTGTTCTACTATGGTGCTATTAGTGTCTCCGAATACCGCAGTACGCGGCATAGCTTTGCAGACGATAAATACAACCGTTTCAGAGAGCAGAGCGGCCAATGTGACGATTTGGCTTTAAGTCGATTCGATAAAAATGACGAAAACGGACGGATTTCTCAGGTTTTTACTCTATTTGAACACTTTTCACATTCTCCCGTGCACCTCGGCTGCTAATCCTCCTTTCAAGCAGATTCTTAAGGTCCTAGCTCATGTCCAAGGCATCAAAGCCAGCTTAAAAGTCAATAACCAATACCTAAAACTTGAATTGTACTACTTCTTACTGGCTATTACATCAAATTAGAAGCTTCATCTGTGTTCTACTGTGGTGGTTTTAGTGTTTCCGCCTACCGCAGCATACGACATAGCTTTGCAGACGATAAGTACAACCGTTTCAGAGAGAAGAGCGGCCAATATGACGATCTGGCTTTAAGTCGATTCGATAACAAATGACGAAAACGGACGGATTTCTCAGGTTTTTACTACATATGAACACTTTTCACATTCTCCCGTGCAACTCGGCTGATAGTCCTCCTTTCATGCAGAATCTTAAGGTCCTAGCTCATGTCCAAGGCACCAAAGCCAGCTAAAAAGTCAATAATCGATACCTAAAACTTGAATTGTACTACTTCTTACTGGCTATTACATCAACTTAGGAGCTTCATCTGTGTTCTACTATGGTACTTTCAGTGTCTCCGCATAGCGCAGCACGAGACATAGCATTGCAGACGATAAGTACAACCGTTTCAGAGAGAAGAGCGGCCAATGTGACAATCTGGCTTTAAGTCGATTCGATAACAAATGACGAAAACGGACGGATTTCTCAGGTTTTTACTACATATGAACACTTTTCAAATTCTCCCGTGCAACTCGGCTGCTAGTCCTCCTTTCATGCAGAATCTTAAGGTCCTAGCTCATGTCCAAGGCATCAAAGCCAGCTAAAAAGTCAATATCCGATACCTAAAACTTGAATTGTACTACTTCTTACTGGCTATTATATCAACTTAGAAGCTTCATCTGTGTTCCACTAGGGTGATTTTAGTGTCCCCGCATGCCGCAGCACGCGACATAGCTTTGCAGACGATAAGTACAACCGTTTCAGAGAGAAGAGCGGCCAATGTGACGATCTGGCTTTAAGTCGATTCGATAACAAATGACGAAAACGGACGGATTTCTCAGGTTTTTACTACATATGAATACTTTTCACATTCTCCCGTGCAACTCGGATGCTAGTCCTCCTTTCATGCAGAATCTTAAGGTCCTAGCTCATGTCCAAGGCACCAAAGCCAGCTAAAAAGTCAATAATCGATACCTAAAACTTGAATTGTACTACTACTTACTGGCTACTACATCAACTTAGAAGCTTCATCTGTGTTCTACTATGGTGCTTTTAGTGTCTCTGCATACCGCAGCACGCGACATAGCTTTGAAGACGATAAGTACAACCGTTTCAGAGAGAAGGGCGGCCAATGTGACGATCTGGCTTTAAGTCGATTCGATAACAAATGACGAAAACGGACGGATTTCTCAGGTTTTTACTACATATGAACACTTTTCACATTCTCCCGTGCACCTCGGCTGCTAATCCTCCTTTCATGCAGATTCTTAAGGTCCTAGCTCATGTCCAAGGCATCAAAGCCAGCTTAAAAGTCAATAATCAATACCTAAAACTTGAATTGTACTACTTCTTACTGGCTATTACATCAAATTAGAAGCTTCATCTGTGTTCTACTGTGGTGGTTTTAGTGTTTCCGCCTACCGCAGCATACGACATAGCTTTGCAGACGATAAGTACAACCGTTTCAGAGAGAAGAGCGGCCAATATGACGATCTGGCTTTAAGTCGATTCGATAACAAATGACGAAAACGGACGGATTTCTCAGGTTTTTACTACATATGAACACTTTTCACATTCTCCCGTGCAACTCGGCTGATAGTCCTCCTTTCATGCAGAATCTTAAGGTCCTAGCTCATGTCCAAGGCACCAAAGCCAGCTAAAAAGTCAATAATCGATACCTAAAACTTGAATTGTACTACTTCTTACTGGCTATTACATCATCTTAGAAGCTACATCTGTGTTCTACTATGGTGCTTTTAGTGTCTCCGAATACCGCAGTACGCGACATAGCTTTGCAGACGATAAGTACAACCGTTTCAGAGAGAAGAGCGGCCAACGTGACGATCTGGCTTTAAGTCGATTCGATAACAAATGACGAAAACCGACGGATTTATCAGGTTTTTACTACATATGAACACTTTACACATTCTCCCGTGCAACTCGGCTGCTAGTCCTCCTGCATGTAAAATCTTAAGTTCCTAGCTCATGTCCAAGGCACCAAACAAGGGTAAAAAGTCAATAACCGATTCCTAAAACTTGAATTGTACTATTTCTTACTGGCTATTACATCATCTTAGAAGCTACATCTGTGTTCTACTATGGTGCTTTTAGTGTCTCCGAATACCGCCGTTCGCGACATAGCTTTGCAGACGATAAGTACAACCGTTTCAGAGAGCAGAGCGGCCAATGTGACGATTTGGCTTTAAGTCGATTCGATAAAAATGACGAAAATGGACGGATTTCTCAGGTTTTAACTCTATTTGAACACTTTTCACATTCTCCCGTGCAACTCGGCTGCTAGTCCTCCTTTAATGCAGATTCTTAAGGTCCTAGCTCATTTCCAAGGCACCAAAGCCAGCTAAAAAGACAATAATCGATACCTAAAACTTGAATTGTACTACTACTTACTGGCTATTACATCATCTTAGAAGCTTCATCTGTGTTCTACTATGGTGCTTTTAGGGTCTCCGCATACCGCAGCACGCGACATAGCTTTGCAGACGATAAGTACAACCGTTTCAGAGAGAAGAGCGGCCAATGTGGCGATCTGGCTTTAAGTCGATTCGATAACAAATGACGAAAACGGACGGATTTCTCAGGTTTTTACTCTATTTGAACACTTTTCACATTCTCCCGTGCAGCTCGGCTGCTTGTCCTCCTTTCATGCAGAATCTTAAGGTCCTAGCTCATGTCCAAGGCACCAAAGCCAGCTAAAAAGTCAATAATCGATACCTAAAACTTGAATTGTACTACTACTTACTGGCTACTACATCAACTTAGAAGCTTCATCTGTGTTCTACTATGGTGCTTTTAGTGTCTCTGCATACCGCAGCACGCGACATAGCTTTGAAGACGATAAGTACAACCGTTTCAGAGAGAAGGGCGGCCAATGTGACGATCTGGCTTTAAGTCGATTCGATAACAAATGACGAAAACGGACGGATTTCTCAGGTTTTTACTACATATGAACACTTTTCACATTCTCCCGTGCACCTCGGCTGCTAATCCTCCTTTCATGCAGATTCTTAAGGTCCTAGCTCATGTCCAAGGCATCAAAGCCAGCTTAAAAGTCAATAATCAATACCTAAAACTTGAATTGTACTACTTCTTACTGGCTATTACATCAAATTAGAAGCTTCATCTGTGTTCTACTGTGGTGGTTTTAGTGTTTCCGCCTACCGCAGCATACGACATAGCTTTGCAGACGATAAGTACAACCGTTTCAGAGAGAAGAGCGGCCAATATGACGATCTGGCTTTAAGTCGATTCGATAACAAATGACGAAAACGGACGGATTTCTCAGGTTTTTACTACATATGAACACTTTTCACATTCTCCCGTGCAACTCGGCTGATAGTCCTCCTTTCATGCAGAATCTTAAGGTCCTAGCTCATGTCCAAGGCACCAAAGCCAGCTAAAAAGTCAATAATCGATACCTAAAACTTGAATTGTACTACTTCTTACTGGCTATTACATCAACTTAGGAGCTTCATCTGTGTTCTACTATGGTACTTTCAGTGTCTCCGCATAGCGCAGCACGAGACATAGCATTGCAGACGATAAGTACAACCGTTTCAGAGAGAAGAGCGGCCAATGTGACAATCTGGCTTTAAGTCGATTCGATAACAAATGACGAAAACGGACGGATTTCTCAGGTTTTTACTACATATGAACACTTTTCAAATTCTCCCGTGCAACTCGGCTGCTAGTCCTCCTTTCATGCAGAATCTTAAGGTCCTAGCTCATGTCCAAGGCATCAAAGCCAGCTAAAAAGTCAATATCCGATACCTAAAACTTGAATTGTACTACTTCTTACTGGCTATTATATCAACTTAGAAGCTTCATCTGTGTTCCACTAGGGTGATTTTAGTGTCCCCGCATGCCGCAGCACGCGACATAGCTTTGCAGACGATAAGTACAACCGTTTCAGAGAGAAGAGCGGCCAATGTGACGATCTGGCTTTAAGTCGATTCGATAACAAATGACGAAAACGGACGGATTTCTCAGGTTTTTACTACATATGAATACTTTTCACATTCTCCCGTGCAACTCGGATGCTAGTCCTCCTTTCATGCAGAATCTTAAGGTCCTAGCTCATGTCCAAGGCACCAAAGCCAGCTAAAAAGTCAATAATCGATACCTAAAACTTGAATTGTACTACTACTTACTGGCTACTACATCAACTTAGAAGCTTCATCTGTGTTCTACTATGGTGCTTTTAGTGTCTCTGCATACCGCAGCACGCGACATAGCTTTGAAGACGATAAGTACAACCGTTTCAGAGAGAAGGGCGGCCAATGTGACGATCTGGCTTTAAGTCGATTCGATAACAAATGACGAAAACGGACGGATTTCTCAGGTTTTTACTACATATGAACACTTTTCACATTCTCCCGTGCACCTCGGCTGCTAATCCTCCTTTCATGCAGATTCTTAAGGTCCTAGCTCATGTCCAAGGCATCAAAGCCAGCTTAAAAGTCAATAATCAATACCTAAAACTTGAATTGTACTACTTCTTACTGGCTATTACATCAAATTAGAAGCTTCATCTGTGTTCTACTGTGGTGGTTTTAGTGTTTCCGCCTACCGCAGCATACGACATAGCTTTGCAGACGATAAGTACAACCGTTTCAGAGAGAAGAGCGGCCAATATGACGATCTGGCTTTAAGTCGATTCGATAACAAATGACGAAAACGGACGGATTTCTCAGGTTTTTACTACATATGAACACTTTTCACATTCTCCCGTGCAACTCGGCTGATAGTCCTCCTTTCATGCAGAATCTTAAGGTCCTAGCTCATGTCCAAGGCACCAAAGCCAGCTAAAAAGTCAATAATCGATACCTAAAACTTGAATTGTACTACTTCTTACTGGCTATTACATCATCTTAGAAGCTACATCTGTGTTCTACTATGGTGCTTTTAGTGTCTCCGAATACCGCAGTACGCGACATAGCTTTGCAGACGATAAGTACAACCGTTTCAGAGAGAAGAGCGGCCAACGTGACGATCTGGCTTTAAGTCGATTCGATAACAAATGACGAAAACCGACGGATTTATCAGGTTTTTACTACATATGAACACTTTACACATTCTCCCGTGCAACTCGGCTGCTAGTCCTCCTGCATGTAAAATCTTAAGTTCCTAGCTCATGTCCAAGGCACCAAACAAGGGTAAAAAGTCAATAACCGATTCCTAAAACTTGAATTGTACTATTTCTTACTGGCTATTACATCATCTTAGAAGCTACATCTGTGTTCTACTATGGTGCTTTTAGTGTCTCCGAATACCGCCGTTCGCGACATAGCTTTGCAGACGATAAGTACAACCGTTTCAGAGAGCAGAGCGGCCAATGTGACGATTTGGCTTTAAGTCGATTCGATAAAAATGACGAAAATGGACGGATTTCTCAGGTTTTAACTCTATTTGAACACTTTTCACATTCTCCCGTGCAACTCGGCCGCTAGTCCTCCTTTAATGCAGATTCTTAAGGTCCTAGCTCATTTCCAAGGCACCAAAGCCAGCTAAAAAGACAATAATCGATACCTAAAACTTGAATTGTACTACTACTTACTGGCTATTACATCATCTTAGAAGCTTCATCTGTGTTCTACTATGGTGCTTTTAGGGTCTCCGCATACCGCAGCACGCGACATAGCTTTGCAGACGATAAGTACAACCGTTTCAGAGAGAAGAGCGGCCAATGTGGCGATCTGGCTTTAAGTCGATTCGATAACAAATGACGAAAACGGACGGATTTCTCAGGTTTTTACTACATATGAACACTTTTCACATTCTCCCGTGCAACTCGGCTGCTAGTCCTCCTCCTATGCAGAATCTTAAGGTCCTAGCTCATGTCCAAGGCATCAAAGCCAGCTAAAAAGTCAATAATCGATACCTAAAACTTGAATTGTACTACTACTTACTGGCTACTACATCAACTTAGAAGCTTCATCTGTGTTCTACTATGGTGCTTTTAGTGTCTCTGCATACCGCAGCACGCGACATAGCTTTGAAGACGATAAGTACAACCGTTTCAGAGAGAAGGGCGGCCAATGTGACGATCTGGCTTTAAGTCGATTCGATAACAAATGACGAAAACGGACGGATTTCTCAGGTTTTTACTACATATGAACACTTTTCACATTCTCCCGTGCACCTCGGCTGCTAATCCTCCTTTCATGCAGATTCTTAAGGTCCTAGCTCATGTCCAAGGCATCAAAGCCAGCTTAAAAGTCAATAATCAATACCTAAAACTTGAATTGTACTACTTCTTACTGGCTATTACATCAAATTAGAAGCTTCATCTGTGTTCTACTGTGGTGGTTTTAGTGTTTCCGCCTACCGCAGCATACGACATAGCTTTGCAGACGATAAGTACAACCGTTTCAGAGAGAAGAGCGGCCAATATGACGATCTGGCTTTAAGTCGATTCGATAACAAATGACGAAAACGGACGGATTTCTCAGGTTTTTACTACATATGAACACTTTTCACATTCTCCCGTGCAACTCGGCTGATAGTCCTCCTTTCATGCAGAATCTTAAGGTCCTAGCTCATGTCCAAGGCACCAAAGCCAGCTAAAAAGTCAATAATCGATACCTAAAACTTGAATTGTACTACTTCTTACTGGCTATTACATCATCTTAGAAGCTACATCTGTGTTCTACTATGGTGCTTTTAGTGTCTCCGAATACCGCAGTACGCGACATAGCTTTGCAGACGATAAGTACAACCGTTTCAGAGAGAAGAGCGGCCAACGTGACGATCTGGCTTTAAGTCGATTCGATAACAAATGACGAAAACCGACGGATTTCTCAGGTTTTTACTACATATGAACACTTTACACATTCTCCCGTGCAACTCGGCTGCTAGTCCTCCTGCATGTAAAATCTTAAGTTCCTAGCTCATGTCCAAGGCACCAAACAAGGGTAAAAAGTCAATAACCGATTCCTAAAACTTGAATTGTACTATTTCTTACTGGCTATTACATCATCTTAGAAGCTACATCTGTGTTCTACTATGGTGCTTTTAGTGTCTCCGAATACCGCCGTTCGCGACATAGCTTTGCAGACGATAAGTACAACCGTTTCAGAGAGCAGAGCGGCCAATGTGACGATTTGGCTTTAAGTCGATTCGATAAAAATGACGAAAATGGACGGATTTCTCAGGTTTTAACTCTATTTGAACACTTTTCACATTCTCCCGTGCACCTCGGCTGCTAGTCCTCCTTTAATGCAGATTCTTAAGGTCCTAGCTCATTTCCAAGGCACCAAAGCCAGCTAAAAAGACAATAATCGATACCTAAAACTTGAATTGTACTACTACTTACTGGCTATTACATCAACTTAGAAGCTTCATCTGTGTTCTACTATGGTGCTTTTAGAGTCTCCGCATACCGCAGCACGCGACATAGCTTTGCAGACGATAAGTACAACCGTTTCAGAGAGAAGAGCGGCCAATGTGGCGATCTGGCTTTAAGTCGATTCGATAACAAATGACGAAAACGGACGGATTTCTCAGGTTTTTACTACATATGAACACTTTTCACATTCTCCCGTGCAACTCGGCTGCTAGTCCTCCTTCTATGCAGAATCTTAAGGTCCTAGCTCATGTCCAAGGCATCAAAGCCAGCTAAAAAGTCAATAATCGATACCTAAAACTTGAATTGTACCACCTCTTACTGGCTATTACATCATCTTAGAAGCTACATCTGTGTTCTACTATGGTGCTTTTAGTGTCTCCGAATACCGCAGTACGCGGCATAGCTTTGCAGACGATAAATACAACCGTTTCAGAGAGCAGAGCGGCCAATGTGATGATTTGGCTTTAAGTCGATTCGATAAAAATGACGAAAACGGACGGATTTCTCAGGTTTTTACTCTATTTGAACACTTTTCACATTCTCCCGTGCAGCTCGGCTGCTTGTCCTCCTTTCATGCAGAATCTTAAGGTCCTAGCTCATGTCCAAGGCACCAAAGCCAGCTAAAAAGTCAATAATCGATACCTAAAACTTGAATTGTACTACTACTTACTGGCTACTACATCAACTTAGAAGCTTCATCTGTGTTCTACTATGGTGCTTTTAGTGTCTCTGCATACCGCAGCACGCGACATAGCTTTGAAGACGATAAGTACAACCGTTTCAGAGAGAAGAGCGGCCAATGTGACGATCTGGCTTTAAGTCGATTCGATAACAAATGACGAAAACGGACGGATTTCTCAGGTTTTTACTACATATGAACACTTTTCACATTCTCCCGTGCACCTCGGCTGCTAATCCTCCTTTCATGCAGATTCTTAAGGTCCTAGCTCATGTCCAAGGCATCAAAGCCAGCTTAAAAGTCAATAATCAATACCTAAAACTTGAATTGTACTACTTCTTACTGGCTATTACATCAAATTAGAAGCTTCATCTGTGTTCTACTGTGGTGGTTTTAGTGTCTCCGCCTACCGCAGCATACGACATAGCTTTGCAGACGATAAGTACAACCGTTTCAGAGAGAAGAGCGGCCAATATGACGATCTGGCTTTAAGTCGATTCGATAACAAATGACGAAAACGGACGGATTTCTCAGGTTTTTACTACATATGAACACTTTTCACATTCTCCCGTGCAACTCGGCTGATAGTCCTCCTTTCATGCAGAATCTTAAGGTCCTAGCTCATGTCCAAGGCACCAAAGCCAGCTAAAAAGTCAATAATCGATACCTAAAACTTGAATTGTACTACTTCTTACTGGCTATTACATCATCTTAGAAGCTACATCTGTGTTCTACTATGGTGCTTTTAGTGTCTCCGAATACCGCAGTACGCGACATAGCTTTGCAGACGATAAGTACAACCGTTTCAGAGAGAAGAGCGGCCAATGTGACGATCTGGCTTTAAGTCGATTCGATAACAAATGACGAAAACGGACGGATTTCTCAGGTTTTTACAACATATGAACACTTTACACATTCTCCCGTGCAACTCGGCTGCTAGTCCTCCTGCATGTAAAATCTTAAGTTCCTAGCTCATGTCCAAGGCACCAAACAAGGGTAAAAAGTCAATAACCGATTCCTAAAACTTGAATTGTACTATTTCTTACTGGCTATTAAATCATCTTAGAAGCTACATCTGTGTTCTACTACGGTGCTTTTAGTGTCTCCGAATACCGCCGTTCGCGACATAGCTTTGCAGACGATAAGTACAACCGTTTCAGAGAGCAGAGCGGCCAATGTGACGATTTGGCTTTAAGTCGATTCGATAAAAATGACGAAAATGGACGGATTTCTCAGGTTTTTACTCTATTTGAACACTTTTCACATTCTCCCGTGCAACTCGGCTGCTAGTCCTCCTTTAATGCAGATTCTTAAGGTCCTAGCTCATTTCCAAGGCACCAAAGCCAGCTAAAAAGACAATAATCGATACCTAAAACTTGAATTGTACTACTACTTACTGGCTATTACATCAACTTAGAAGCTTCATCTGTGTTCTACTATGGTGCTTTTAGAGTCTCCGCATACCGCAGCACGCGACATAGCTTTGCAGACGATAAGTACAACCGTTTCAGAGAGAAGAGCGGCCAATGTGACGATCTGGCTTTAAGTCGATTCGATAACAAATGACGAAAACGGACGGATTTCTCAGGTTTTTACTACATATGAACACTTTTCACATTCTCCCGTGCAACTCGGCTGCTAGTCCTCCTTCTATGCAGAATCTTAAGGTCCTAGCTCATGTCCAAGGCATCAAAGCCAGCTAAAAAGTCAATAATCAATACCTAAAACTTCAATTGTACTACTTCTTACTGGCTATTACATCAAATTAGAAACTTCATCTGTGTTCTACTGTGGTGGTTTTAGTGTCTCCGCCTACCGCAGCATACGACATAGCTTTGCAATCGATAAGTACAACCGTTTCAGAGAGAAGAGTGGCCAATGTGACGATCTGGCTTTAAGTCGATTCTATAACAAATGACGAAAACGGACGGATTTCTCAGGTTTTTACTACATATGAACACTTTTCACATTCTCCCGTGCAACTCGGCTGCTAGTCCTCCTTTCATGCAGAATCTTAAGTCCTAGCTCATGTCCAAGGCACCAAAGCCAGCTAAAAAGTCAATAATCGATACCTAAAACTTGAATTGTACTACTTCTTACTGGCTATTACATCAACTTAGAAGCTTCATCTGTGTTCTACTATGGTGCTTTTAGTGTCTCCGCATACCGCAGCACGCGACATAGCTTTGAAGACGATAAGTACAACCGTTTCAGAGAGAAGAGCGGCCAATGTGACGATCTGGCTTTAAGTCGATTCGATAACAAATGACGAAAACGGACGGATTTCTCAGGTTTTTACTACATATGAACACTTTTCACATTCTCCGCTGCAACTCGGCTGCTAGTCCTCCTTTCATGCAGAATCTTAAGGTCCTAGCTCATGTCCAAGGCACCAAAGCCAGCTAAAAAGTCGATAATCGATACCTAAAACTTGAATTGTACTACTTCTTACTGGCTATTACATCATCTTAGAAGCTTCGTCTGTGTTCTACTATGGTGCTTTTAGTGTCTCCGCATACCGCAGCACGCGACAAAGCTTTCCAGACGATAAGTACAACCGTTTCAGAGAGAAGAGCAGCCAATGTGACGATCTGGCTTTAAGTCGATTCGATAACAAATGACGAAAACGGACGGATTTCTCAGGTTTTTACTACATATGAATACTTTTCACATTCTCCCGTGCAACTCGGCTGCTAGTCCTCCTTTAATGCAGAATCTTAAGGTCCTAGCTCATGTCCAAAGCACCAAAGCCAGCTAAAAAGTCAATAATCGATACCTAAAACTTGAATTGTACTACTTCTTACTGGCTATTACATCAAATTAGAAGCTTCATCTGTGTTCAATTGTGGTGGTTTTAGTGTCTCCGCCTACCGCAGCATACGACATAGCTTTGCAGACGATAAGTACAACCGTTTCAGAGAGAAGAGCGGCCAATGTGACGATCTGGCTTTAAGTCGATTCGATAACAAATGACGAAAACGGACGGATTTCTCAGGTTTTTACTACATATGAACACTTTTCACATTCTCCCGTGCAACTCGGCTACTAGTCCTCCTTTTGATGCAGAATCTTAAGGTCCTAGCTCATGTCCAAGGCACCAAAGCCAGCTAAAAAATCAATTATCGATACCTAAAACTTGAATTGTACAACTTCTTACTGGCTATTACATCAACTTAGAAGCTTCATCTGTGTTCTACTATGGTGCTTTTAGTGTCTCCGCATACCGCAGCACGCGACATAGCTTTGAAGACGATAAGTACAACCGTTTCAGAGAGAAGAGCGGCCAATGTGACGATCTGGCTTTAAGTCGATTCGATAACAAATGACGAAAACGGACGGATTTCTCAGGTTTTTACTACATATGAACACTTTTCACATTATCCCGTGCAACTCGGCTGCTAATCCTCCTTTCATGCAGATTCTTAAGGTCCTAGCTCATGTCCAAGACATCAAAGCCAGCTAAAAAGTCAATAATCAATACCTAAAACTTGAATTGTACTACTTCTTACTGGCTATTACATCAAATTAGAAGCTTCATCTGTGTTCTACTGTGGTGGTTTTAGTGTCTCCGCCTACCGCAGCATACGACATAGCTTTGCAGACGATAAGTACAACCGTTTCAGAGAGAAGAGCGGCACAAAGTGTCGATCTGGCTTTAAGTCGATTCGATAGCAAATGACGAAAGCGGACGGATTTCTCAGGTATTTACTACATATGAACACATTTCACATTCTCCCGTGCAACTCGGATGCTAGTCCTCCTTTCATGCAGAATCTTAAGGTCCTAGCTCATGTCAAAGACACCAAAGCCAGCTAAAAAGTCAATAATCGATACCTAAAACTTGAATTGTACTACTTCTTACTGGCTATTACATCAACTTAGAAGCTTCATCTGTGTTCTACTATGGTGCTTTTAGTGTCTCCGCATACCGCATCACGCGACATAGCTTTGCAGACGATAAGTACAACCGTTTCAGAGAGAAGAGCGGCCAATGTGACGATCTGGCTTTAAGTCGATTCGATAACAAATGACGAAAACGGACGGATTTCTCAGGTTTTTACTACATATGAACACTTTTAACATTCTCCCGTGCAACTCGGCTGCTATTCCTTCTTTCATGCAGAATCTTAAGGTAATAGCTCATGTCCAAGGCACCAAAGCCAGCTAAAAAGTCAATAATCAGTACCTAAAACTTGAATTGTACTACTTCTTACTGGCTATTACATCGACTTAGAAGCTTCATCTGTGTTCTACTATGGTGATTTTATTGTCTCCGCATACCGCAGCCCGCGACATAGCTTTGCAGACGATAAGTACTACCGTTTCAGAGAGAAGAGCGGCCAAGTGACGATCGGGCTTTAAGTCGATTCGATAACAAATGACGAAAACGGACGGATTTCTCAGGTTTGTACTACATGCGAACACATTTCACATTCTCCCGTGCAACGCGGCTGCTAGTCTTCCTTTAATGCAGAATGTTAAGGTCCTAGCTCATGTCCAAGGCACCACTGCCAGCTAAGAAGTCAATAATCGATACCTAAAACTTGAATTTACTACTTCTTACTGGCTATTACATCAACTTAGAAGCTTCATCTGTGTTCTACCATGGTGCTTTTAGTGTCTCCGCATACCGCAGCACGCGACAAAGCTTTCCAGACGATAAGTACAACCGTTTCAGAGAGAAGAGCAGCCAATGTGACGATCTGGCTTTAAGTCGATTTGATAACAAATGACGAAAACGGACGGATTTCTCAGGTTTTTACTACATATGAACACATTCCACATTCTCCCGTACAACGCGGCTGCTAGTCCTCCTTTCATGCAGAATCTTAAGGTCCTAGCTCATGTCCAAGGCACCAAAGCCAGCTAAAAAGTCAATAATCAATACCTAAAACTTGAATTGTACTACTTCTTACTGGCTATCACATCAACTTAGAAGCTTCATCTGTGTTCTACTATGGTGCTTTTCGTGTCTCCGCATACCGCAGCACGCGACATAGCTTTGAAGACGATAAGTACAACCGTTTCAGAGAGAAGAGCGGCCAATGTGACGATCTGGCTTTAAGTCGATTCGATAACAAATGACGAAAAGGGACGGATTTCTCAGGTTTTTACTACGTATGAACACTTTTCACATTGTCCCGTGCAACTCGGCTGCTTGTCCTGCTTTTGATGCAGAATCTTAAGATCCTAGCTCATGTCCAAGGCACCAAAGGCAGCTAAAAAATCAATAATCGATACCTAAAACTTGAATTGTACTACTTCTTACTGGCTATTACATCAACTTAGAAGCTTCATCTGTGTTCTACTATGGTGCTTTTAGTGTCTCCGCATACCGCAGCACGCGACATAGCTTTGAAGACGATAAGTACAACCGTTTCAAAGAGAAGAGCGGCCAATGTGACGATCTGGCTTTAAGTCGATTCGATAACAAATGACGAAAACGGACGGATTTCCCAGGTTTTTACTACATATGAACACTTTTCACATTCTCCCGTGCACCTCGGCTGCTAATCCTCCTTTCATGCAGATTCTTAAGGTCCTAGCTCATGTCCAAGGCATCAAAGCCAGCTTAAAAGTCAATAATCAATACCTAAAACTTGAATTGTCCTACTTCTTACTGGCTATTACATCATCTTAGAAGCTACATCTGTGTTCTACTATGGTGCTTTTAGTGTCTCCGAATACCGCAGTACGCGACATAGCTTTGGAGACGATAAATACAACCGTTTCAGAGAGCAGAGCGGCCAATATGACGATTTGGCTTTAAGTCGATTCGATAAAAATGACGAAAACGGACGGATTTCTCAGGTTTTTACTCTATTTGAACACTTTTCACATTCTCCCGTGCAGCTCGGCTGCTTGTCCTCCTTTCATGCAGAATCTTAAGGTCCTAGCTCATGTCCAAGGCACCAAAGCCAGCTAAAAAGTCAATAATCGATACCTAAAACTTGAATTGTACTACTTCTTACTGGCTATTACATCAACTTAGAAGCTTCATCTGTGTTCTACTATGGTACTTTTAGTGTCTCCGCATAGCGCAGCACGAGACATAGCATTGCAGACGATAAGTACAACCGTTTCAGAGAGAAGAGCGGCCAATGTGACAATCTGGCTTTAAGTCGATTCGATAACAAATGACGAAAACGGACGGATTTCTCAGGTTTTTACTACATATGAACACTTTTCAAATTCTCCCGTGCAACGCGGCTGCTAGTCCTCCTTTCATGCAGAATCTTAAGGTCCTAGCTCATGTCCAAGCCTCCAAAGCCAGCTAAAAAGTCAATAATCGATACCTAAAACTTGAATTGTACTACTTCTTACTGGCTATTACATCAACTTAGAAGCTTCATCTGTGTTCTACTATGGTGCTTTTAGTGTCTCCGCATACCGCATCACGCGACATAGCTTTGCAGACGATAAGTACAACCGTTTCAGAGAGAAGAGCGGCCAATGTGACGATCTGGCTTTAAGTCGATTCGATAACAAATGACGAAAACGGACGGATTTCTCAGGTTTTTACTACATATGAACACTTTTCACATTCTCCCGTGCAACTCGGCTGCTAATCCTCCTTTCATGCAGATTGTTAAGGTCCTAGCTCATGTCCAAGGCATCAAAGCCAGCTAAAAAGTCAATAATCAATACCTAAAACTTGAATTGTACTACTTCTTACTGGCTATTACATCAAATTAGAAGCTTCATCTGTGTTCTACTGTGGTGGTTTTAGTGTTTCCGCCTACCGCAGCATACGACATAGCTTTGCAGACGATAAGTACAACCGTTTCAGAGAGAAGAGCGGCCAATATGACGATCTGGCTTTAAGTCGATTCGATAACAAATGACGAAAACGGACGGATTTCTCAGGTTTTTACTACATATGAACACTTTTCACATTCTCCCGTGCAACTCGGCTGATAGTCCTCCTTTCATGCAGAATCTTAAGGTCCTAGCTCATGTCCAAGGCACCAAAGCCAGCTAAAAAGTCAATAATCGATACCTAAAACTTGAATTGTACTACTTCTTACTGGCTATTACATCATCTTAGAAGCTACATCTGTGTTCTACTATGGTGCTTTTAGTGTCTCCGAATACCGCAGTACGCGACATAGCTTTGCAGACGATAAGTACAACCGTTTCAGAGAGAAGAGCGGCCAACGTGACGATCTGGCTTTAAGTCGATTCGATAACAAATGACGAAAACCGACGGATTTATCAGGTTTTTACTACATATGAACACTTTACACATTCTCCCGTGCAACTCGGCTGCTAGTCCTCCTGCATGTAAAATCTTAAGTTCCTAGCTCATGTCCAAGGCACCAAACAAGGGTAAAAAGTCAATAACCGATTCCTAAAACTTGAATTGTACTATTTCTTACTGGCTATTACATCATCTTAGAAGCTACATCTGTGTTCTACTATGGTGCTTTTAGTGTCTCCGAATACCGCCGTTCGCGACATAGCTTTGCAGACGATAAGTACAACCGTTTCAGAGAGCAGAGCGGCCAATGTGACGATTTGGCTTTAAGTCGATTCGATAAAAATGACGAAAATGGACGGATTTCTCAGGTTTTAACTCTATTTGAACACTTTTCACATTCTCCCGTGCAACTCGGCTGCTAGTCCTCCTTTAATGCAGATTCTTAAGGTCCTAGCTCATTTCCAAGGCACCAAAGCCAGCTAAAAAGACAATAATCGATACCTAAAACTTGAATTGTACTACTACTTACTGGCTATTACATCATCTTAGAAGCTTCATCTGTGTTCTACTATGGTGCTTTTAGGGTCTCCGCATACCGCAGCACGCGACATAGCTTTGCAGACGATAAGTACAACCGTTTCAGAGAGAAGAGCGGCCAATGTGGCGATCTGGCTTTAAGTCGATTCGATAACAAATGACGAAAACGGACGGATTTCTCAGGTTTTTACTCTATTTGAACACTTTTCACATTCTCCCGTGCAGCTCGGCTGCTTGTCCTCCTTTCATGCAGAATCTTAAGGTCCTAGCTCATGTCCAAGGCACCAAAGCCAGCTAAAAAGTCAATAATCGATACCTAAAACTTGAATTGTACTACTACTTACTGGCTACTACATCAACTTAGAAGCTTCATCTGTGTTCTACTATGGTGCTTTTAGTGTCTCTGCATACCGCAGCACGCGACATAGCTTTGAAGACGATAAGTACAACCGTTTCAGAGAGAAGGGCGGCCAATGTGACGATCTGGCTTTAAGTCGATTCGATAACAAATGACGAAAACGGACGGATTTCTCAGGTTTTTACTACATATGAACACTTTTCACATTCTCCCGTGCACCTCGGCTGCTAATCCTCCTTTCATGCAGATTCTTAAGGTCCTAGCTCATGTCCAAGGCATCAAAGCCAGCTTAAAAGTCAATAATCAATACCTAAAACTTGAATTGTACTACTTCTTACTGGCTATTACATCAAATTAGAAGCTTCATCTGTGTTCTACTGTGGTGGTTTTAGTGTTTCCGCCTACCGCAGCATACGACATAGCTTTGCAGACGATAAGTACAACCGTTTCAGAGAGAAGAGCGGCCAATATGACGATCTGGCTTTAAGTCGATTCGATAACAAATGACGAAAACGGACGGATTTCTCAGGTTTTTACTACATATGAACACTTTTCACATTCTCCCGTGCAACTCGGCTGATAGTCCTCCTTTCATGCAGAATCTTAAGGTCCTAGCTCATGTCCAAGGCACCAAAGCCAGCTAAAAAGTCAATAATCGATACCTAAAACTTGAATTGTACTACTTCTTACTGGCTATTACATCAACTTAGGAGCTTCATCTGTGTTCTACTATGGTACTTTCAGTGTCTCCGCATAGCGCAGCACGAGACATAGCATTGCAGACGATAAGTACAACCGTTTCAGAGAGAAGAGCGGCCAATGTGACAATCTGGCTTTAAGTCGATTCGATAACAAATGACGAAAACGGACGGATTTCTCAGGTTTTTACTACATATGAACACTTTTCAAATTCTCCCGTGCAACTCGGCTGCTAGTCCTCCTTTCATGCAGAATTTTAAGGTCCTAGCTCATGTCCAAGGCATCAAAGCCAGCTAAAAAGTCAATATCCGATACCTAAAACTTGAATTGTACTACTTCTTACTGGCTATTATATCAACTTAGAAGCTTCATCTGTGTTCCACTAGGGTGATTTTAGTGTCCCCGCATGCCGCAGCACGCGACATAGCTTTGCAGACGATAAGTACAACCGTTTCAGAGAGAAGAGCGGCCAATGTGACGATCTGGCTTTAAGTCGATTCGATAACAAATGACGAAAACGGACGGATTTCTCAGGTTTTTACTACATATGAATACTTTTCACATTCTCCCGCGCAACTCGGATGCTAGTCCTCCTTTCATGCAGAATCTTAAGGTCCTAGCTCATGTCCAAGGCACCAAAGCCAGCTAAAAAGTCAATAATCGATACCTAAAACTTGAATTGTACTACTACTTACTGGCTACTACATCAACTTAGAAGCTTCATCTGTGTTCTACTATGGTGCTTTTAGTGTCTCTGCATACCGCAGCACGCGACATAGCTTTGAAGACGATAAGTACAACCGTTTCAGAGAGAAGGGCGGCCAATGTGACGATCTGGCTTTAAGTCGATTCGATAACAAATGACGAAAACGGACGGATTTCTCAGGTTTTTACTACATATGAACACTTTTCACATTCTCCCGTGCACCTCGGCTGCTAATCCTCCTTTCATGCAGATTCTTAAGGTCCTAGCTCATGTCCAAGGCATCAAAGCCAGCTTAAAAGTCAATAATCAATACCTAAAACTTGAATTGTACTACTTCTTACTGGCTATTACATCAAATTAGAAGCTTCATCTGTGTTCTACTGTGGTGGTTTTAGTGTTTCCGCCTACCGCAGCATACGACATAGCTTTGCAGACGATAAGTACAACCGTTTCAGAGAGAAGAGCGGCCAATATGACGATCTGGCTTTAAGTCGATTCGATAACAAATGACGAAAACGGACGGATTTCTCAGGTTTTTACTACATATGAACACTTTTCACATTCTCCCGTGCAACTCGGCTGATAGTCCTCCTTTCATGCAGAATCTTAAGGTCCTAGCTCATGTCCAAGGCACCAAAGCCAGCTAAAAAGTCAATAATCGATACCTAAAACTTGAATTGTACTACTTCTTACTGGCTATTACATCATCTTAGAAGCTACATCTGTGTTCTACTATGGTGCTTTTAGTGTCTCCGAATACCGCAGTACGCGACATAGCTTTGCAGACGATAAGTACAACCGTTTCAGAGAGAAGAGCGGCCAACGTGACGATCTGGCTTTAAGTCGATTCGATAACAAATGACGAAAACCGACGGATTTATCAGGTTTTTACTACATATGAACACTTTACACATTCTCCCGTGCAACTCGGCTGCTAGTCCTCCTGCATGTAAAATCTTAAGTTCCTAGCTCATGTCCAAGGCACCAAACAAGGGTAAAAAGTCAATAACCGATTCCTAAAACTTGAATTGTACTATTTCTTACTGGCTATTACATCATCTTAGAAGCTACATCTGTGTTCTACTATGGTGCTTTTAGTGTCTCCGAATACCGCCGTTCGCGACATAGCTTTGCAGACGATAAGTACAACCGTTTCAGAGAGCAGAGCGGCCAATGTGACGATTTGGCTTTAAGTCGATTCGATAAAAATGACGAAAATGGACGGATTTCTCAGGTTTTAACTCTATTTGAACACTTTTCACATTCTCCCGTGCAACTCGGCTGCTAGTCCTCCTTTAATGCAGATTCTTAAGGTCCTAGCTCATTTCCAAGGCACCAAAGCCAGCTAAAAAGACAATAATCGATACCTAAAACTTGAATTGTACTACTACTTACTGGCTATTACATCATCTTAGAAGCTTCATCTGTGTTCTACTATGGTGCTTTTAGGGTCTCCGCATACCGCAGCACGCGACATAGCTTTGCAGACGATAAGTACAACCGTTTCAGAGAGAAGAGCGGCCAATGTGGCGATCTGGCTTTAAGTCGATTCGATAACAAATGACGAAAACGGACGGATTTCTCAGGTTTTTACTACATATGAACACTTTTCACATTCTCCCGTGCAACTCGGCTGCTAGTCCTCCTCCTATGCAGAATCTTAAGGTCCTAGCTCATGTCCAAGGCATCAAAGCCAGCTAAAAAGTCAATAATCGATACCTAAAACTTGAATTGTACTACTACTTACTGGCTACTACATCAACTTAGAAGCTTCATCTGTGTTCTACTATGGTGCTTTTAGTGTCTCTGCATACCGCAGCACGCGACATAGCTTTGAAGACGATAAGTACAACCGTTTCAGAGAGAAGGGCGGCCAATGTGACGATCTGGCTTTAAGTCGATTCGATAACAAATGACGAAAACGGACGGATTTCTCAGGTTTTTACTACATATGAACACTTTTCACATTCTCCCGTGCACCTCGGCTGCTAATCCTCCTTTCATGCAGATTCTTAAGGTCCTAGCTCATGTCCAAGGCATCAAAGCCAGCTTAAAAGTCAATAATCAATACCTAAAACTTGAATTGTACTACTTCTTACTGGCTATTACATCAAATTAGAAGCTTCATCTGTGTTCTACTGTGGTGGTTTTAGTGTTTCCGCCTACCGCAGCATACGACATAGCTTTGCAGACGATAAGTACAACCGTTTCAGAGAGAAGAGCGGCCAATATGACGATCTGGCTTTAAGTCGATTCGATAACAAATGACGAAAACGGACGGATTTCTCAGGTTTTTACTACATATGAACACTTTTCACATTCTCCCGTGCAACTCGGCTGATAGTCCTCCTTTCATGCAGAATCTTAAGGTCCTAGCTCATGTCCAAGGCACCAAAGCCAGCTAAAAAGTCAATAATCGATACCTAAAACTTGAATTGTACTACTTCTTACTGGCTATTACATCATCTTAGAAGCTACATCTGTGTTCTACTATGGTGCTTTTAGTGTCTCCGAATACCGCAGTACGCGACATAGCTTTGCAGACGATAAGTACAACCGTTTCAGAGAGAAGAGCGGCCAACGTGACGATCTGGCTTTAAGTCGATTCGATAACAAATGACGAAAACCGACGGATTTCTCAGGTTTTTACTACATATGAACACTTTACACATTCTCCCGTGCAACTCGGCTGCTAGTCCTCCTGCATGTAAAATCTTAAGTTCCTAGCTCATGTCCAAGGCACCAAACAAGGGTAAAAAGTCAATAACCGATTCCTAAAACTTGAATTGTACTATTTCTTACTGGCTATTACATCATCTTAGAAGCTACATCTGTGTTCTACTATGGTGCTTTTAGTGTCTCCGAATACCGCCGTTCGCGACATAGCTTTGCAGACGATAAGTACAACCGTTTCAGAGAGCAGAGCGGCCAATGTGACGATTTGGCTTTAAGTCGATTCGATAAAAATGACGAAAATGGACGGATTTCTCAGGTTTTAACTCTATTTGAACACTTTTCACATTCTCCCGTGCACCTCGGCTGCTAGTCCTCCTTTAATGCAGATTCTTAAGGTCCTAGCTCATTTCCAAGGCACCAAAGCCAGCTAAAAAGACAATAATCGATACCTAAAACTTGAATTGTACTACTACTTACTGGCTATTACATCAACTTAGAAGCTTCATCTGTGTTCTACTATGGTGCTTTTAGAGTCTCCGCATACCGCAGCACGCGACATAGCTTTGCAGACGATAAGTACAACCGTTTCAGAGAGAAGAGCGGCCAATGTGGCGATCTGGCTTTAAGTCGATTCGATAACAAATGACGAAAACGGACGGATTTCTCAGGTTTTTACTACATATGAACACTTTTCACATTCTCCCGTGCAACTCGGCTGCTAGTCCTCCTTCTATGCAGAATCTTAAGGTCCTAGCTCATGTCCAAGGCATCAAAGCCAGCTAAAAAGTCAATAATCGATACCTAAAACTTGAATTGTACCACCTCTTACTGGCTATTACATCATCTTAGAAGCTACATCTGTGTTCTACTATGGTGCTTTTAGTGTCTCCGAATACCGCAGTACGCGGCATAGCTTTGCAGACGATAAATACAACCGTTTCAGAGAGCAGAGCGGCCAATGTGATGATTTGGCTTTAAGTCGATTCGATAAAAATGACGAAAACGGACGGATTTCTCAGGTTTTTACTCTATTTGAACACTTTTCACATTCTCCCGTGCAGCTCGGCTGCTTGTCCTCCTTTCATGCAGAATCTTAAGGTCCTAGCTCATGTCCAAGGCACCAAAGCCAGCTAAAAAGTCAATAATCGATACCTAAAACTTGAATTGTACTACTACTTACTGGCTACTACATCAACTTAGAAGCTTCATCTGTGTTCTACTATGGTGCTTTTAGTGTCTCTGCATACCGCAGCACGCGACATAGCTTTGAAGACGATAAGTACAACCGTTTCAGAGAGAAGAGCGGCCAATGTGACGATCTGGCTTTAAGTCGATTCGATAACAAATGACGAAAACGGACGGATTTCTCAGGTTTTTACTACATATGAACACTTTTCACATTCTCCCGTGCACCTCGGCTGCTAATCCTCCTTTCATGCAGATTCTTAAGGTCCTAGCTCATGTCCAAGGCATCAAAGCCAGCTTAAAAGTCAATAATCAATACCTAAAACTTGAATTGTACTACTTCTTACTGGCTATTACATCAAATTAGAAGCTTCATCTGTGTTCTACTGTGGTGGTTTTAGTGTCTCCGCCTACCGCAGCATACGACATAGCTTTGCAGACGATAAGTACAACCGTTTCAGAGAGAAGAGCGGCCAATATGACGATCTGGCTTTAAGTCGATTCGATAACAAATGACGAAAACGGACGGATTTCTCAGGTTTTTACTACATATGAACACTTTTCACATTCTCCCGTGCAACTCGGCTGATAGTCCTCCTTTCATGCAGAATCTTAAGGTCCTAGCTCATGTCCAAGGCACCAAAGCCAGCTAAAAAGTCAATAATCGATACCTAAAACTTGAATTGTACTACTTCTTACTGGCTATTACATCATCTTAGAAGCTACATCTGTGTTCTACTATGGTGCTTTTAGTGTCTCCGAATACCGCAGTACGCGACATAGCTTTGCAGACGATAAGTACAACCGTTTCAGAGAGAAGAGCGGCCAATGTGACGATCTGGCTTTAAGTCGATTCGATAACAAATGACGAAAACGGACGGATTTCTCAGGTTTTTACAACATATGAACACTTTACACATTCTCCCGTGCAACTCGGCTGCTAGTCCTCCTGCATGTAAAATCTTAAGTTCCTAGCTCATGTCCAAGGCACCAAACAAGGGTAAAAAGTCAATAACCGATTCCTAAAACTTGAATTGTACTATTTCTTACTGGCTATTAAATCATCTTAGAAGCTACATCTGTGTTCTACTATGGTGCTTTTAGTGTCTCCGAATACCGCCGTTCGCGACATAGCTTTGCAGACGATAAGTACAACCGTTTCAGAGAGCAGAGCGGCCAATGTGACGATTTGGCTTTAAGTCGATTCGATAAAAATGACGAAAATGGACGGATTTCTCAGGTTTTTACTCTATTTGAACACTTTTCACATTCTCCCGTGCAACTCGGCTGCTAGTCCTCCTTCTATGCAGAATCTTAAGGTCCTAGCTCATGTCCAAGGCATCAAAGCCAGCTAAAAAGTCAATAATCAATACCTAAAACTTCAATTGTACTACTTCTTACTGGCTATTACATCAAATTAGAAACTTCATCTGTGTTCTACTGTGGTGGTTTTAGTGTCTCCGCCTACCGCAGCATACGACATAGCTTTGCAATCGATAAGTACAACCGTTTCAGAGAGAAGAGTGGCCAATGTGACGATCTGGCTTTAAGTCGATTCTATAACAAATGACGAAAACGGACGGATTTCTCAGGTTTTTACTACATATGAACACTTTTCACATTCTCCCGTGCAACTCGGCTGCTAGTCCTCCTTTCATGCAGAATCTTAAGTCCTAGCTCATGTCCAAGGCACCAAAGCCAGCTAAAAAGTCAATAATCGATACCTAAAACTTGAATTGTACTACTTCTTACTGGCTATTACATCAACTTAGAAGCTTCATCTGTGTTCTACTATGGTGCTTTTAGTGTCTCCGCATACCGCAGCACGCGACATAGCTTTGAAGACGATAAGTACAACCGTTTCAGAGAGAAGAGCGGCCAATGTGACGATCTGGCTTTAAGTCGATTCGATAACAAATGACGAAAACGGACGGATTTCTCAGGTTTTTACTACATATGAACACTTTTCACATTCTCCGCTGCAACTCGGCTGCTAGTCCTCCTTTCATGCAGAATCTTAAGGTCCTAGCTCATGTCCAAGGCACCAAAGCCAGCTAAAAAGTCGATAATCGATACCTAAAACTTGAATTGTACTACTTCTTACTGGCTATTACATCATCTTAGAAGCTTCGTCTGTGTTCTACTATGGTGCTTTTAGTGTCTCCGCATACCGCAGCACGCGACAAAGCTTTCCAGACGATAAGTACAACCGTTTCAGAGAGAAGAGCAGCCAATGTGACGATCTGGCTTTAAGTCGATTCGATAACAAATGACGAAAACGGACGGATTTCTCAGGTTTTTACTACATATGAATACTTTTCACATTCTCCCGTGCAACTCGGCTGCTAGTCCTCCTTTAATGCAGAATCTTAAGGTCCTAGCTCATGTCCAAAGCACCAAAGCCAGCTAAAAAGTCAATAATCGATACCTAAAACTTGAATTGTACTACTTCTTACTGGCTATTACATCAAATTAGAAGCTTCATCTGTGTTCTACTGTGGTGGTTTTAGTGTCTCCGCCTACCGCAGCATACGACATAGCTTTGCAGACGATAAGTACAACCGTTTCAGAGAGAAGAGCGGCCAATGTGACGATCTGGCTTTAAGTCGATTCGATAACAAATGACGAAAACGGACGGATTTCTCAGGTTTTTACTACATATGAACACTTTTCACATTCTCCCGTGCAACTCGGCTACTAGTCCTCCTTTTGATGCAGAATCTTAAGGTCCTAGCTCATGTCCAAGGCACCAAAGCCAGCTAAAAAATCAATTATCGATACCTAAAACTTGAATTGTACAACTTCTTACTGGCTATTACATCAACTTAGAAGCTTCATCTGTGTTCTACTATGGTGCTTTTAGTGTCTCCGCATACCGCAGCACGCGACATAGCTTTGAAGACGATAAGTACAACCGTTTCAGAGAGAAGAGCGGCCAATGTGACGATCTGGCTTTAAGTCGATTCGATAACAAATGACGAAAACGGACGGATTTCTCAGGTTTTTACTACATATGAACACTTTTCACATTATCCCGTGCAACTCGGCTGCTAATCCTCCTTTCATGCAGATTCTTAAGGTCCTAGCTCATGTCCAAGACATCAAAGCCAGCTAAAAAGTCAATAATCAATACCTAAAACTTGAATTGTACTACTTCTTACTGGCTATTACATCAAATTAGAAGCTTCATCTGTGTTCTACTGTGGTGGTTTTAGTGTCTCCGCCTACCGCAGCATACGACATAGCTTTGCAGACGATAAGTACAACCGTTTCAGAGAGAAGAGCGGCACAAAGTGTCGATCTGGCTTTAAGTCGATTCGATAGCAAATGACGAAAGCGGACGGATTTCTCAGGTATTTACTACATATGAACACATTTCACATTCTCCCGTGCAACTCGGATGCTAGTCCTCCTTTCATGCAGAATCTTAAGGTCCTAGCTCATGTCAAAGACACCAAAGCCAGCTAAAAAGTCAATAATCGATACCTAAAACTTGAATTGTACTACTTCTTACTGGCTATTACATCAACTTAGAAGCTTCATCTGTGTTCTACTATGGTGCTTTTAGTGTCTCCGCATACCGCATCACGCGACATAGCTTTGCAGACGATAAGTACAACCGTTTCAGAGAGAAGAGCGGCCAATGTGACGATCTGGCTTTAAGTCGATTCGATAACAAATGACGAAAACGGACGGATTTCTCAGGTTTTTACTACATATGAACACTTTTAACATTCTCCCGTGCAACTCGGCTGCTATTCCTTCTTTCATGCAGAATCTTAAGGTAATAGCTCATGTCCAAGGCACCAAAGCCAGCTAAAAAGTCAATAATCAGTACCTAAAACTTGAATTGTACTACTTCTTACTGGCTATTACATCGACTTAGAAGCTTCATCTGTGTTCTACTATGGTGATTTTATTGTCTCCGCATACCGCAGCCCGCGACATAGCTTTGCAGACGATAAGTACTACCGTTTCAGAGAGAAGAGCGGCCAAGTGACGATCGGGCTTTAAGTCGATTCGATAACAAATGACGAAAACGGACGGATTTCTCAGGTTTGTACTACATGTGAACACATTTCACATTCTCCCGTGCAACGCGGCTGCTAGTCTTCCTTTAATGCAGAATGTTAAGGTCCTAGCTCATGTCCAAGGCACCACTGCCAGCTAAGAAGTCAATAATCGATACCTAAAACTTGAATTTACTACTTCTTACTGGCTATTACATCAACTTAGAAGCTTCATCTGTGTTCTACCATGGTGCTTTTAGTGTCTCCGCATACCGCAGCACGCGACAAAGCTTTCCAGACGATAAGTACAACCGTTTCAGAGAGAAGAGCAGCCAATGTGACGATCTGGCTTTAAGTCGATTTGATAACAAATGACGAAAACGGACGGATTTCTCAGGTTTTTACTACATATGAACACATTCCACATTCTCCCGTACAACGCGGCTGCTAGTCCTCCTTTCATGCAGAATCTTAAGGTCCTAGCTCATGTCCAAGGCACCAAAGCCAGCTAAAAAGTCAATAATCAATACCTAAAACTTGAATTGTACTACTTCTTACTGGCTATCACATCAACTTAGAAGCTTCATCTGTGTTCTACTATGGTGCTTTTCGTGTCTCCGCATACCGCAGCACGCGACATAGCTTTGAAGACGATAAGTACAACCGTTTCAGAGACAAGAGCGGCCAATGTGACGATCTGGCTTTAAGTCGATTCGATAACAAATGACGAAAAGGGACGGATTTCTCAGGTTTTTACTACGTATGAACACTTTTCACATTGTCCCGTGCAACTCGGCTGCTTGTCCTGCTTTTGATGCAGAATCTTAAGATCCTAGCTCATGTCCAAGGCACCAAAGGCAGCTAAAAAATCAATAATCGATACCTAAAACTTGAATTGTACTACTTCTTACTGGCTATTACATCAACTTAGAAGCTTCATCTGTGTTCTACTATGGTGCTTTTAGTGTCTCCGCATACCGCAGCACGCGACATAGCTTTGAAGACGATAAGTACAACCGTTTCAAAGAGAAGAGCGGCCAATGTGACGATCTGGCTTTAAGTCGATTCGATAACAAATGACGAAAACGGACGGATTTCCCAGGTTTTTACTACATATGAACACTTTTCACATTCTCCCGTGCACCTCGGCTGCTAATCCTCCTTTCATGCAGATTCTTAAGGTCCTAGCTCATGTCCAAGGCATCAAAGCCAGCTTAAAAGTCAATAATCAATACCTAAAACTTGAATTGTCCTACTTCTTACTGGCTATTACATCATCTTAGAAGCTACATCTGTGTTCTACTATGGTGCTTTTAGTGTCTCCGAATACCGCAGTACGCGACATAGCTTTGGAGACGATAAATACAACCGTTTCAGAGAGCAGAGCGGCCAATATGACGATTTGGCTTTAAGTCGATTCGATAAAAATGACGAAAACGGACGGATTTCTCAGGTTTTTACTCTATTTGAACACTTTTCACATTCTCCCGTGCAGCTCGGCTGCTTGTCCTCCTTTCATGCAGAATCTTAAGGTCCTAGCTCATGTCCAAGGCACCAAAGCCAGCTAAAAAGTCAATAATCGATACCTAAAACTTGAATTGTACTACTTCTTACTGGCTATTACATCAACTTAGAAGCTTCATCTGTGTTCTACTATGGTACTTTTAGTGTCTCCGCATAGCGCAGCACGAGACATAGCATTGCAGACGATAAGTACAACCGTTTCAGAGAGAAGAGCGGCCAATGTGACAATCTGGCTTTAAGTCGATTCGATAACAAATGACGAAAACGGACGGATTTCTCAGGTTTTTACTACATATGAACACTTTTCAAATTCTCCCGTGCAACGCGGCTGCTAGTCCTCCTTTCATGCAGAATCTTAAGGTCCTAGCTCATGTCCAAGCCTCCAAAGCCAGCTAAAAAGTCAATAATCGATACCTAAAACTTGAATTGTACTACTTCTTACTGGCTATTACATCAACTTAGAAGCTTCATCTGTGTTCTACTATGGTGCTTTTAGTGTCTCCGCATACCGCATCACGCGACATAGCTTTGCAGACGATAAGTACAACCGTTTCAGAGAGAAGAGCGGCCAATGTGACGATCTGGCTTTAAGTCGATTCGATAACAAATGACGAAAACGGACGGATTTCTCAGGTTTTTACTACATATGAACACTTTTCACATTCTCCCGTGCAACTCGGCTGCTAATCCTCCTTTCATGCAGATTGTTAAGGTCCTAGCTCATGTCCAAGGCATCAAAGCCAGCTAAAAAGTCAATAATCAATACCTAAAACTTGAATTGTACTACTTCTTACTGGCTATTACATCAAATTAGAAGCTTCATCTGTGTTCTACTGTGGTGGTTTTAGTGTCTCCGCCTACCGCAGCATACGACGTAGCTTTGCAGACGATAAGTACAACCGTTTCAGAGAGAAGAGCGGCACAAAGTGTCGATCTGGCTTTAAGTCGATTCGATAACAAATGACGAAAACGGACGGATTTCTCAGGTTTTTACTACATATGAACACATTTCACATTCTCCCGTGCAACTCGGATGCTAGTCCTCCTTTCATGCAGAATCTTAAGGTCCTAGCTCATGTCCAAGACACCAAAGCCAGCTAAAAAGTCAATAATCGATACCTAAAACTTGAATTGTACTACTTCTTACTGGCTATTACATCAACTTAGAAGCTTCATCTGTGTTCTACTATGGTGCTTTTAGTGTCTCCGCATACCGAATCACGCGACATAGCTTTGCAGACGATAAGTACAACCGTTTCAGAGAGAAGAGCGGCCAATGTGACGATCTGGCTTTAAGTCGATTCGATAACAAATGACGAAAACGGACGGATTTCTCAGGTTTTTACTACATATGAACACTTTTCACATTCTCCCGTGCAACTCGGCTGCTATTCCTCCTTTCATGCAGAATCGTAAGGTAATAGCTCTTGTCCAAGGCACCAAAGCCAGCTAAAAAGTCAATAATCAGTACCTAAAACTTGAATTGTACTACTTCTTACTGGCTATTACATCGACTTAGAAGCTTCATCTGTGTTCTACTATGGTGATTTTATTGTCTCCGCATACCGCAGCACGCGACATAGCTTTGCAGACGATAAGTACTACCGTTTCAGAGAGAAGAGCGGCCAAGTGACGATCGGGCTTTAAGTCGATTCGATGACAAATGACGAAAACGGACGGATTTCTCAGGTTTGTACTACATATGAACACATTTCACATTCTCCCGTGCAACGTGGCTGCTAGTCTTCCTTTCATGCAGAATGTTAAGGTCCTAGCTCATGTCCAAGGCACCACTGCCAGCTGAGAAGTCAACAATCGATACCTAAAACTTGAATTTACTACTTCTTACTGGCTATTACATTAACTTAGAAGCTTCATCTGTGTTATACCATGGTGCTTTTAGTGTCTCCGCATACCGCAGCACGCGACAAAGCTTTCCAGACGATAAGTACAACCGTTTCAGAGAGAAGAGCAGCCAATGTGACGATCTGGCTTTAAGTCGATTTGATAACAAATGACGAAAACGGACGGATTTCTCAGGTTTTTACTACGTATGAACACTTTTCACATTGTCCCGTGCAACTCGGCTGCTTGTTCTCCTTTTGATGCAGAATCTTAAGATCCTAGCTCATGTCCAAGGCACCAAAGGCAGCTAAAAACTCAATAATCGATACCTAAAACTTGAATTGTACTACTTCTTACTGGCTATTACATCAACTTAGAAGCTTCATCTGTGTTCTACTATGGTGCTTTTAGTGTCTCCGCATACCGCAGCACGCGACATAGCTTTGAAGACGATAAGTACAACCGTTTCAGAGAGAAGAGCGGCCAATGTGACGATCTGGCTTTAAGTCGATTCGATAACAAATGACGAAAAGGGACGGATTTCACAGGTTTTTACTACGTATGAACACTTTTCACATTGTCCTGTGCAACTCGGCTGCTTGTCCTCCTTTTGATGCAGAATCTTAAGATCCTAGCTCATGTCCAAGGCACCAAAGGCAGCTACAAAATCAATAATCGATACCTAAAACTTGAATTGTACTACTTCTTACTGGCTATTACATCAACTTAGAAGCTTCATCTGTGTTCTACTATGGTGCTTTTAGTGTCTCCGCATACCGCAGCACGCGACATAGCTTTGAAGACGATAAGTACAACCGTTTCAGAGAGAAGAGGGGCCAATGTGACGATCTGGCTTTAAGTCGATTCGATAACAAATGACGAAAACGGACGGATTTCTCAGGTTTTTACTACATATGAACACTTTTCACATTCTCCCGTGCACCTCGGCTGCTAATCCTCCTTTCATGCAGATTCTTAAGGTCCTAGCTCATGTCCAAGGCATCAAAGCCAGCTTAAAAGTCAATAATCAATACCTAAAACTTGAATTGTACTACTTCTTACTGGCTATTACATCAAATTAGAAGCTTAATCTGTGTTCTACTGTGGTGGTTCTAGTGTCTCCGCCTACCGCAGCATACGACATAGCTTTGCAGACGATAAGTACAACCGTTTCAGAGAGAAGAGCGGCCAATATGACGATCTGGCTTTAAGTCGATTCGATAACAAATGACGAAAACGGACGGATTTCTCAGGTTTTTACTACATATGAACACTTTTCACATTCTCCCGTGCAACTCGGCTGCTAGTCCTCCTTTCATGCAGAATCTTAAGGTCCTAGCTCATGTCCAAGGCACCAAAGCCAGCTAAAAAGTCAATAATCGATACCTAAAACTTGAATTGTACTACTTCTTACTGGCTATTACATCATCTTAGAAGCTACATCTGTGTTCTACTATGGTGCTTTTAGTGTCTCCGAATACCGCAGTACGCGACATAGCTTTGCAGACGATAAGTACAACCGTTTCAGAGAGCAGAGCGGCCAATGTGACGATTTGGCTTTAAGTCAATTCGATAAAAATGACGAAAACGGACGGATTTCTCAGGTTTTTACTCTATTTGAACACTTTTCACATTCTCCCGTGCAGCTCGGCTGCTTGTCCTCCTTTCATGCAGAATCTTAAGGTCCTAGCTCATGTCCAAGTCACCAAAGCCAGCTAAAAAGTCAATAATCGATACCTAAAACTTGAATTGTACTACTTCTTACTGGCTATTACATCAACTTAGAAGCTTCATCTGTGTTCTACTATGGTACTTTTAGTGTCTCCGCATAGCGCAGCACGAGACATAGCATTGCAGACGATAAGTACAACCGTTTCAGAGAGATGAGCGGCCAATGTGACAATCTGGCTTTAAATCGATTCGATAACAAATGACGAAAACGGACGGATTTCTCAGGTTTTTACTACATATGAACACTTTTCAAATTCTCCCGTGCAACTCGGCTGCTAGTCCTCCTTTCATGCAGAATCTTAAGGTCCTAGCTCATGTCCAAGGCATCAAAGCCAGCTAAAAAGTCAATATTCGATACCTAAAACTTGAATTGTACTACTTCTTACTGGCTATTATATCAACTTAGAAGCTTCATCTGTGTTCCACTAGGGTGATTTTAGTGTCCCCGCATGCTGCAGCACGCGACATAGCTTTGCAGACGATAAGTACAACCGTTTCAGAGAGATGAGCGGCCAATGTGACGATCTGGCTTTAAGTCGATTCGATAACAAATGACGAAAACGGACGGATATCTCAGGTTTTTACTACATATGAACACTTTTCAAATTCTCCCGTGCAACGCGGCTGCTAGTCCTCCTTTCATGCAGAATCTTAAGGTCCTAGCTCATGTCCAAGGCTCCAAAGCCAGCTAAAAAGTCAATAATCGATACCTAAAACTTGAATTGTACTACTTCTTACTGGCTATTACATCAAATTAGAAGCTTCATCTGTGTTCAATTGTGGTGGTTTTATTGTCTCCGCCTACCGCAGCATACGACATAGCTTTGCAGACGATAAGTACAACCGTTTCAGAGAGAAGAGCGGCCAATGTGACGATCTGGCTTTAAGTCGATTCGATAACAAATGACGAAAACGGACGGATTTCTCAGGTTTTTACTACATATGAACACTTTTCACATTCTCCCGTTCAACTCGGCTGCTAGTCCTCCTTTTGATGCAGAATCTTAAGGTCCTAGCTCATGTCCAAGGCACCAAAGCCAGCTAAAAAGTCAATAATCAATACCTAAAACTTGAATTGAACTACTTCTTACTGGCTATTACATCAAATTAGAAGCTTCATCTGTGTTCTACTGTGGTGGTTTTAGTGTCTCCGCCTACCGCAGCATACGACATAGCTTTGCAGACGATAAGTACAACCGTTTCAGAGAGAAGAGCGGCCAATGTGACGATCTGGCTTTAAGTCGATTCGATAACAAATGACGAAAACGGACGGATTTCTCAGGTTTTTACTACATATGAACACTTTTCACATTCTCCCGTGCAACTCGGCTGCTATTCCTCCTTTAATGCAGAATCTTAAGGTAATAGCTCATGTCCAAGGCACCAAAGCCAGCTAAAAAGACAATAATCAGTACCTAAACCTTGAATTGTACTATTTCTTACTGGCTATTACATCGACTTAGAAGCTTTATCTGTGTTCTACTATGGTGATTTTATTGTCTCCGCATACCGCAGCAAGCGACATAGCTTTGCAGACGATAAGTACTACCGTTTCAGAGAGAAGAGCGGCCAAGTGACGATCGGGCTTTAAGTCGATTCGATGACAAATGACGAAAACGGACGGATTTCTCAGGTTTGTACTACATATGAACACATTTCACATTCTCCCGTGCAACGCGGCTGCTAGTCTTCCTTTCATGCAGAATGTTAAGGTCCTAGCTCATGTCCAAGGCACCACTGCCAGCTAAGAAGTCAATAATCGATACCTAAAACTTGAATTTACTACTTCTTACTGGCTATTACATCAACTTAGAAGCTTCATCTGTGTTCTACCATGGTGCTTTTATTGTCTCCGCATACCGCAGCACGCGACAAAGCTTTCCAGACGATAAGTACAACCGTTTCAGAGAGAAGAGCAGCCAATGTGACGATCTGGCTTTAAGTCGATTTGATAACAAATGACGAAAACGGACGGATTTCAAATGTTTTTACTACATATGAACACATTTCACATTCTCCCGTACAACGCGGCTGCTAGTCCTCCTTTCATGCAGAATCTTAAGGTCCTAGCTCATGTCCAAGGCACCAAAGCCAGCTAAAAAGTCAATAATCAATTACTAAAACTTGAATTGTACTACTTCTTACTGGCTATTACATCATCTTAGAAGCTTCATCTGTGTTCTACTATGGTGCTTTTAGTGTCTCCGCATACCGCAGCACGCGACACAGCTTTGAAGACGATAAGTACAACCGTTTCAGAGAGAAGAGCGGCCAATGTGACGATCTGGCTTTAAGTCGATTCGATAACAAATGACGAAAAGGGATGGATTTCTCAGGTTTTTACTACGTATGAACACTTTTCACAATGTCCCGTGCAACTCGGCTGCTTGTCCTCCTTTTGATGCAGAATCGTAAGATCCTAGCTCATGTCCAAGGCACCAAAGGCAGCTAAAAAATCAATAATCGATACCTAAAACTTGAATTGTCCTACTTCTTACTGGCTATTACATCAACTTAGAAGCTTCATCTGTGTTCTACTATGGTGCTTTTAGTGTCTCCGCATACCGCAGCACGCGACACAGCTTTGAAGACGATAAGTACAACCGTTTCAGAGAGAAGAGCGGCCAATGTGACGATCTGGCTTTAAGTCGATTCGATAACAAATGACGAAAACGGACGGATTTGTCAGGTTTTTACTACATATGAACACTTTTCACATTCTCCCGTGCACCTCGGCTGCTAATCCTCCTTTCATGCAGATTCTTAAGGTCCTAGCTCATGTCCAAGGCATCAAAGCCAGCTTAAAAGTCAATAATCAATTACTAAAACTTGAATTGTACTACTTCTTACTGGCTATTACATCATCTTAGAAGCTACATCTGTGTTCTACTATGGTGCTTTTAGTGTCTCCGAATACCGCAGTACGCGACATAGCTTTGCAGACGATAAATACAACCGTTTCAGAGAGCAGAGCGGCCAATGTGACGATTTGGCTTTAAGTCGATTCGATAAAAATGACGAAAACGGACGGATTTCTCAGGTTTTTACTCTATTTGAACACTTTTCACATTCTCCCGTGCAGCTCGGCTGCTTGTCCTCCTTTCATGCAGAATCTTAAGGTCCTAGCTCATGTCCAAGGCACCAAAGCCAGCTAAAAAGTCAATAATCGATACCTAAAACTTGAATTGTACTACTTCTTACTGGCTATTACATCAACTTAGAAGCTTCATCTGTGTTCTACTATGGTACTTTTAGTGTCTTCGCATAGCGCAGCACGAGACATAGCATTGCAGACGATAAGTACAACCGTTTCAGAGAGAAGAGCGGCCAATGTGACAATCTGGCTTTAAGTCGATTCGATAACAAATGACGAAAACGGACGGATTTCTCAGGTTTTTACTACATATGAACACTTTTCAAATTCTCCCGTGCAACTCGGCTGCTAGTCCTCCTTTCATGCAGAATCTTAAGGTCCTAGCTCATGTCCAAGGCATCAAAGCCAGCTAAAAAGTCAATATTCGATACCTAAAACTTGAATTGTACTACTTCTTACTGGCTATTATATCAACTTAGAAGCTTCATCTGTGTTCCACTAGGGTGATTTTAGTGTCCCCGCATGCCGCAGCCCGCGACATAGCTTTGCAGACGATAAGTACAACCGTTTCACAGAGATGAGCGGCCAATGTGACGATCTGGCTTTAAGTCGATTCGATAACAAATGACGAAAACGGACGGATTTCTCAGGTTTTTACTCTATTTGAACACTTTTCACATTCTCCCGTGCAACTCGGCTGCTAGTCCTCCTTTAATGCTGAATCTTAAGGTCCTAGCTCATGTCCAAGGCATCAAAGCCAGCTAAAAAGTCAATAATCAATACCTAAAACTTCAATTGTACTACATCTTACTGGCTATTACATCAAATTAGAAGCTTCATCTGTGTTCTACTGTGGTGGTTTTAGTGTCTCCGCCTACCGCAGCATACGACATAGCTTTGCAGACGATAAGTACAACCGTTTCAGAGAGAAGAGTGGCCAATGTGACGATCTGGCTTTAAGTCGATTCTACAACAAATGACGAAAACGGACGGATTTCTCAGGTTTTTACTACATATGAACACTTTTCACATTCTCCCGTGCAACTCGGCTGCTAGTCCTCCTTTCATGCAGAATCTTAAGGTCCTAGCTCATGTCCAAGGCACCAAAGCCAGCTAAAAAGTCAATAATCGATACCTAAAACTTGAATTGTACTACTTCTTACTGGCTATTACATCAACTTAGAAGCTTCATCTGTGTTCTACTATGGTGCTTTTAGTGTCTCCGCATACTGCAGCACGCGACATAGCTTTGAAGACGATAAGTACAACCGTTTCAGAGAGAAGAGCGGCCAATGTGACGATCTGGCTTTAAGTCGATTCGATAACAAATGACGAAAACGGACGGATTTCTCAGGTTTTTACTACATATAAACACTTTTCACATTCTAATGTGTAACTCGGCTGCTAGCCCTCCTTTCATGCAGAATCTTAAGGTCCTAGCTCATGTCCAAGGCACCAAAGCCAGCTAAAATGTCAATAATCAGTAACTAAAACTTGAATTGTACTACTTCTTACTGGCTATTACATCAACTTGGAAGTGTCATCTGTGTTCTACTATGGTGCTTTTAGTGTCTCTGCATACCGCAGCACGCGACATATCTCTGCACACGATAAGTACAACCGTTTCAGAGAGAAGAGCGGCCAATGTGACGATCTGGCTTTAAGTCGATTCGATAACAAATGACGAAAACGGACGGATTTCTCAGGTTTTTACTACATATGAACACTTTACACATTCTCCCGTGCAACTCGTTTGCTAGTCCTCCTGCATGTAAAATCTTAAGTTCCTAGCTCATGTCCAAGGCACCAAACAAGGGTAAAAAGTCAATAACCGATTCCTAAAACTTGAATTGTACTATTTCTTACTGGCTATTACATCAACTTAGAAGCTTCATCTGTGTTCTACTATGGTGCTTTTAGTGTCTCCGCATACCGCAGCACGCGACATAGCTTTGAAGACGATAAGTACAACTGTTTCAGAGAGAAGAGCGGCCAATGTGACGATCTGGCTTTAAGTCGATTCGATAACAAATGACGAAAACGGACGGATTTCTCAGGTTTTTACTACATATGAACACATTTCACATTCTCCCGTACAACGCGGCTGCTAGTCCGCCTTTCATGCAGAATCTTAAGGTCCTAGCTCATGTCCAAGGCACCAAAGCCAGCTAAAAAGTCAATAATCAATACCTAAAACTTGAATTGTACTACTTCTTACTGGCTATCACATCAACTTAGAAGCTTCATCTGTGTTGTACTATGGTGCTTTTCGTGTCTCCGCATACCGCAGCACGCTACATAGCTTTGAAGACGATAAGTACAACCGTTTCAGAGAGAAGAGCGGCCAATGTGACGATCTGGCTTTAAGTCGATTCGATAACAAATGACGAAAAGGGACGGATTTCTCAGGTTTTTACTACGTATGAACACTTTTCACATTGTCCCGTGCAACTCGGCTACTAGTCCTCCTTTTGATGCAGAGTCTTAAGAATCTAGCTCATGTCCAAGGCACCAAAGGCAGCTAAAAAATCAATAATCGATACCTAAAACTTGAATTGTACTACTTCTTACTGGCTATTACATCAACTTAGAAGCTTCATCTGTGTTCTACTATGGTGCTTTTAGTGTCTCCGCATACCGCAGCACGCGACATAGCTTTGAAGACGATAAGTACAACCGTTTCAGAGAGAAGAGCGGCCAATGTGACGATCTGGCTTTAAGTCGATTCGATAACAAATGACGAAAACGGACGGATTTCTCAGGTTTTTACTACATATGAACACTTTTCACATTCTCCCGTGCACCTCGGCTGCTAATCCTCCTTTCATGCAGATTCTTAAGGTCCTAGCTCATGTCCAAGGCATCAAAGCCAGCTTAAAAGTCAATAATCAATACCTAAAACTTGAATTGTACTACTTCTTACTGGCTATTACATCAAATTAGAAGCTTCATCTGTGTTCTACTGTGGTGGTATTAGTGTCTCCGCCAACCGCAGCATACGACATAGCTTTGCAGACGATAAGTACAACCGTTTCAGAGAGAAGAGCGGCCAATATGACGATCTGGCTTTAAGTCGATTCGATAACAAATGACGAAAACGGACGGATTTCTCAGGTTTTTACTACATATGAACACTTTTCACATTCTCCCGTGCAACTCGGCTGCTAGTCCTCCTTTCATGCAGAATCTTAAGGTCCTAGCTCATGTCCAAGGCACCAAAGCCAGCTAAAAAGTCAATAATCGATACCTAAAACTTGAATTGTACTACTTCTTACTGGCTATTACATCATCTTAGAAGCTACATCTGTGTTCTACTATGGTGCTTTTAGTGTCTCCGAATACCGCAGTACGCGACATAGCTTTGCAGACGATAAATACAACCGTTTCAGAGAGCAGAGCGGCCAATGTGACGATTTGGCTTTAAGTCGATTCGATAAAAATGACGAAAACGGACGGATTTCTCAGGTTTTTACTCTATTTGAACACTTTTCACATTCTCCCGTGCAGCTCGGCTGCTTGTCCTCCTTTCATGCAGACTCTTAAGGTCCTAGCTCATGTCCAAGGCACAAAAGCCAGCTAAAAAGTCAATAATCGATACCTAAAACTTGAATTGTACTACTTCTTACTGGCTATTACATCAAATTAGAAGCTTCATCTGTGTTCTACTGTGGTGGTTTTAGTGTCTCCGCCTACCGCAGCATACGACATAGCTTTGCAGACGATAAGTACAACCGTTTCAGAGAGAAGAGTGGCCAATGTGACGATCTGGCTTTAAGTCGATTCTATAACAAATGACGAAAACGGACGGATTTCTCAGGTTTTTACTACATATGAACACTTTTCACATTCTCCCGTGCAACTCGGCTGCTAGTCCTCCTTTCATGCAGAATCTTAAGGTCCTAGCTCATGTCCAAGGCACCAAAGCCAGCTAAAAAGTCAATAATCGATACCTAAAACTTGAATTGTACTACTTCTTACTGGCTATTACATCATCTTAGAAGCTACATCTGTGTTCTACTATGGTGCTTTTAGTGTCTCCGAATACAGCAGTACGCGACATAGCTTTGCAGACGATAAATACAACCGTTTCAGAGAGCAGAGCGGCCAATGTGACGATTTGGCTTTAAGTCGATTCGATAAAAATGACGAAAACCGACGGATTTCTCAGGTTTTTACTCTATTTGAACACTTTTCACATTCTCCCGTGCAGCTCGGCTGCTTGTCCTCCTTTCATGCAGAATCTTAAGGTCCTAGCTCATGTCCAAGGCACAAAAGCCAGCTAAAAAGTCAATAATCGATACCTAAAACTTGAATTGTACTACTTCTTACTGGCTATTACATCATCTTAGAAGCTTCATCTGTGTTCTACTATGGTGATTTTAGTGTCTCCGCATACCGCAGCACGCGACAAAGCTTTCCAGACGATAGGTACAACCGTTTCAGAGAGAAGAGCAGCCAATGTGACGATTTGGCTTTAAGTCGATTTGATAACAAATGACGAAAACGGACGGATTTCTCAGGTTTTTACTACATATAAACACTTTTCACATTCTCCTGTGTAACTCGGCTGCTAGCCCTCATTTCATGCAGAATCTTAAAGTCCTAGCTCATGTCCAAGGCACCAAAGCCAGCTAAAATGTCAATAATCAGTAACTAAAACTTGAATTGTACTACTTCTTACTGGCTATTACATCAACTTGGAAGTGTCATCTGTGTTCTACTATGGTGCTTTTCGTGTCTCCGCATACCGCAGCACGCGACATAGCTTTGAAGACGATAAGTACAACCGTTTCAGAGAGAAGAGCGGCCAATGTGACGATCTGGCTTTAAGTCGATTCGATAACAAATGACGAAAAGGGACGGATTTCTCAGGTTTTTACTACATATGAACACTTTACACATTCTCCCGTGCAACTCGTTTGCTAGTCCTCCTGCATGTAAAATCTTAAGTTCCTAGCTCATGTCCAAGGCACCAAACAAGGGTAAAAAGTCAATAACCGATTCCTAAAACTTGAATTGTACTATTTCTTACTGGCTATTACATCAACTTAGAAGCTTCATCTGTGTTCTACTATGGTGCTTTTAGTGTCTCCGCATACCGCAGCACGCGACATAGCTTTGAAGACGATAAGTACAACCGTTTCAGAGAGAAGAGTGGCCAATGTGACGATCTGGCTTTAAGTCGATTCGATAACAAATGACGAAAACGGACGGATTTCTCAGGTTTTTAATACATATGAACACTTTTCACATTCTCCCGTGCAACTCGGCTGCTAGCCCTCCTTTCATGCAGAATCTTAAGGTAACAGCTCATGTCCAAGGCACCAAAGCCAGCTAAAAAGTCAATAATCGATACCTAAAACTTGAATTGTACTACTTCTTACTGGCTATTACATCAACTTAGAAGCTTCATCTGTGTTCTACTATGGTGCTTTTAGTGTCTCCGCATACCGCAGCACGCGACATAGCTTTGAAGACGATAAGTACAACCGTTTCAGAGAGAAGAGCTGCCAATGTGACGATCTGGCTTTAAGTCGATTCGATAACAAATGACGAAAACGGACGGATTTCTCAGGTTTTTACTACATATGAACACTTTACACATTCTCCCGTGCAACTCGTTTGCTAGTCCTCCTGCATGTAAAATCTTAAGTTCCTAGCTCATGTCCAAGGCACCAAACAAGGGTAAAAAGTCAATAACCGATTCCTAAAACTTGAATTGTACTATTTCTTACTGGCTATTACATCAACTTAGAAGCTTCATCTGTGTTCTACTATGGTGCTTTTAGTGTCTCCGCATACCGCAGCACGCGACATAGCTTTGAAGACGATAAGTACAACTGTTTCAGAGAGAAGAGCGGCCAATGTGACGATCTGGCTTTAAGTCGATTCGATAACAAATGACGAAAACGGACGGATTTCTCAGGTTTTTACTACATATGAACACTTTTCACATTCTCCCCTGCAACTCGGCTGCTAGTCCTCCTTTCATGCAGAATCTTAATGTCCTAGCTCATGTCCAAGGCACCAAAGCCAGCTAGAAAGTCAATAATCGATACCTAAAACTTGAATTGTACTACTTCTTTCTGGCTATTACATCATCTTAGAAGCTTCATCTGTGTTCTACTATGGTGCTTTTAGTGTCTCCGCATACCGCAGCACGCGACAAAGCTTTCCAGACGATAAGTACAACCGTTTCAGAGAGAAGAGCAGCCAATGTGACGATCTGGCTTTAAGTCGATTTGATAACAAATGACGAAAACGGACGGATTTCTCAGGTTTTTACTACATATAAACACTTTTCACATTCTCCTGTGTAACTCGGCTGCTAGCCCTCCTTTCATGCAGAATCTTAAGGTCCTAGCTCATGTCCAAGGCACCAAAGCCAGCTAAAATGTCAATAATCAGTCACTAAAACTTGAATTGTACTACTTCTTACTGGCTATTACATCAACTTGGAAGTGTCATCTGTGTTCTACTATGGTGCTTTTAGTGTCTCTGCATACCGCAGCACGCGACATAGCTCTGCACAGGATAAGTACAACCATTTCAGAGAGAAGAGCGGCCAATGTGACGATCTGGCTTTAAGTCGATTCGATAACAAATGACGAAAACGGACGGATTTCTCAGGTTTTTACTACATATGAACTCTTTTCACATTCTCCCATGCAACTCGGCTGCTAGTCCTCCTTTCATGCAGAATCTTAAGGTCCTAGCTCATGTCCAAGTAACCAAAGCCAGTTAAAAAGTCAATAATCGATACCTAAAACTTGAATTGTACTACTTCTTACTGGCTATTACATCATCTTAGAAGCTTCATCTGTGTTCTACTATGGTGCTTTTAGTGTCTCCGAATACCGCCGTTCGCGACATAGCTTTGCAGACGATAAGTACAACCGTTTCCGAGAGCAGAGCGGCCAATGTGACGATTTGGCTTTAAGTCGATTCGATAAAAATGACGAAAACGGACGGATTTCTCAGGTTTTTACTACATATGAACACTTTTCACATTCTCCCGTGCAACTCGGCTGCTAGTCCTCCTTTAATGCAGATTCTTAAGGTCCTAGCTCATGTCCAAGGCACCAAAGCCAGCTAAAAAGTCAATAATCGATACCTAAAACTTGAATTGTACTACTTCTTACTGGCTATTACATCAACTTAGAAGCTTCATCTGTGTTCTACTATGGTGCTTTTAGAGTCTCCGCATACCGCAGCACATGACATAGCTTTGCAGACGATAAGTACAACCGTTAAGAGAGAAGAGCGGCCAATGTGACGATCTGGCTTTAAGTCGATTCGATAACAAATGACGAAAACGGACGGATTTCTCAGGTTTTTACTACATATAAACACTTTTCACATTCTCCTGTGTAACTCGGCTGCTAGTCCTCCTTTCATGCAGAATCTTAAGGTCCTAGCTCATGTCCAAGGCTCCAAGGCCAGCTAAAAAGTCAATAATCAGTAGCTAAAACATGAATTGTACTACATCTTACTGGCTATTACATCAACTTAGAAGCTCCATCTGTGTTCTACTATGGTGCTTTTAGTGTCTCCGCATACCGCAGCATGCGACATAGCTTTGCAGACGATAAGTACAACCGTTTCAGAGAGAAGAGCAGCCAATGTGACGATCTGGCTTTAAGTCGATTTGATAACAAATGACGAAAACAGACGGATTTCTCAGGTTTTTACTACATATAAACACTTTTCACATTCTCCTGTGTAACTCGGCTGCTAGCCCTCCTTTCATGCAGAATCTTAAGGTCCCAGCTCATGTCCAAGGCACCAAAGCCAGCTAAAATGTCAATAATCAGTAACTAAAACTTGAATTATACTACTTCTTACTGGCTATTACATCAACTTGGAAGTGTCATCTCTGTTCTACTATGGTGCTTTTAGTGTCTCTGCATACCGCAGCACGCGACATATCTCTGCACACGATAAGTACAACCGTTTCAGAGAGAAGAGCGGCCAATGTGACGATCTGGCTTTAAGTCGATTCGATAACAAATGTCGAAAACGGACCGATTTCTCAGGTTTTTACTACATATGAACACTTTTCAAATTCTCCCGTGCAACTCGGTTGCTAGTCCTCCTTTCATGCAGAATCTTAAGGTCCTAGCTCATTTCCAAGGCATCAAAGCCAGCTAAAAAGTCAATAACCGATACCTAAAACTTGAATTGTACTACTTCTTACTGGGTATTATATCAACTTAGAAGCTTCATCTGTGTTCCACTATGGTGATTTTAGTGTCCCCGCATGCCGCAGCACGCGACATAGCTTTGCAGACGATAAGTACAACCGTTTCAGAGAGAAGAGCGGCCAATGTGACGATCTGGCTTTAAGTCGATTCGATAACAAACGACGAAAACGGACGGATTTCTCAGGTTTTTACTCTATTTGAACACTTTTCACATTCTCTCGTGCAACTCGGCTGCTAGTCCTCCTTTAATGCAGAATCTTAAGGTCCTAGCTCATGTCCAAGGCATCAAAGCCAGCTAAAAAGTCAATAATCAATACCTAAAACTTCAATTGTACTACTTCTTACTGGCTATTACATCAAATTAGAAGCTTCATCTGTGTTCTACTGTGGTGGTTTTAGTGTCTCCTCCTACCGCAGCATACGACATAGCTTTGCAGACGATAAGTACAACCGTTTCAGGGAGAAGAGTGGCCAATGTGACGATCTGGCTTTAAGTCGATTCTATAACAAATGACGAAAACGGACGGATTTCTCAGGTTTTTACTACATATGAACACTTTTCACATTCTCCCGTGCAACTCGGCTGCTAGTCCTCCTTTCATGCAGAATCTTAAGGTCCTAGCTCATGTCCAAGGCACCAAAGCCAGCTAAAAAGTCAATAATCGATACCTAAAACTTGAATTGTACTACTTCTTACTGGCTATTACATCAACTTAGAAGCTTCATCTGTGTTCTACTATGGTGCTTTTAGTGTCTCCGCATACCGCAGCACGCGACATAGCTTTGAAGACGATAAGTACAACCGTTTCAGAGAGAAGAGCTGCCAATGTGACGATCTGGCTTTAAGTCGATTCGATAACAAATGACGAAAACGGACGGATTTCTCAGGTTTTTACTACATATGAACACTTTTCACATTCTCCCCTGCTACTCGGCTGCTAGTCCTCCTTTCATGCAGAATCTTAAGGTCCTAGCTCATGTCCAAGGCACCAAAGCCAGCTAAAAAGTCAATAATCGATACCTAAAACCTGAATTGTACTACTTCTTACTGGCTATTACATCATCTTAGAAGCTTCATCTGTGTTCTACTATGGTGATTTTAGTGTCTCCGCATACCGCAGCACGCGACAAAGCTTTCCAGACGATAAGTACAACCGTTTCAGAGAGAAGAGCAGCCAATGTGACGATCTGGCTTTAAGTCGATTTGATAACAAATGACGAAAACGGACGGATTTCTCAGGTTTCTACTACATATAAACACTTTTCACATTCTCCTGTGTAACTCGGCTGCTAGCCCTCCTTTCATGCAGAATCTTAAGGTCCTAGCTCATGTCCAAGGCACCAAAGCCAGCTAAAATGTCAATAATCAGTAACTAAAACTTGAATTGTACTACTTCTTACTGGCTATTACATCAACTTTGAAGTATCATATGTGTTCTACTATGGTGCTTTTAGTGTCTCTGCATACCGCAGCACGCGACATATCTCTGCACACGATAAGTACAACCGTTTCAGAGAGAAGAGCGGCCAATGTGACGATCTGGCTTTAAGTCGATTCGATAACAAATGACGAAAACGGACGGATTTCTCAGGTTTTTACTACATATGAACACTTTACACATTCTCCCGTGCAACTCGTTTGCTAGTCCTCCTGCATGTAAAATCTTAAGTTCCTAGCTAATGTCCAAGGCACCAAACAAGGGTAAAAAGTCAATAACCGATTCCTAAAACTTGAATTGTACTATTTCTTACTGGCTATTACATCAACTTAGAAGCTTCATCTGTGTTCTACTATGGTGCTTTTAGTGTCTCCGCATACCGCAGCACGCGACATAGCTTTGAAGACGATAAGTACAACTGTTTCAGAGAGAAGAGCGGCCAATGTGACGATCTGGCTTTAAGTCGATTCGATAACAAATGACGAAAACGGACGGATTTCTCAGGTTTTTACTACATATGAACACTTTTCACATTCTCCCCTGCAACTCGGCTGCTAGTCCTCCTTTCATGCAGAATCTTAATGTCCTAGCTCATGTCCAAGGCACCAAAGCCAGCTAAAAAGTCAATAATCGATACCTAAAACTTGAATTGTACTACTTCTTTCTGGCTATTACATCATCTTAGAAGCTTCATCTGTGTTCTACTATGGTGCTTTTAGTGTCTCCGCATACCGCAGCACGCGACAAAGCTTTCCAGACGATAAGTACAACCGTTTCAGAGAGAAGAGCAGCCAATGTGACGATCTGGCTTTAAGTCGATTTGATAACAAATGACGAAAACGGACGGAATTCTCAGGTTTTTACTACATATAAACACTTTTCACATTCTCCTGTGTAACTCGGCTGCTAGCCCTCCTTTCATGCAGAATCTTAAGGTCCTAGCTCATGTCCAAGGCACCAAAGCCAGCTAAAATGTCAATAATCAGTAACTAAAACTTGAATTGTACTACTTCTTACTGGCTATTACATCAACTTGGAAGTGTCATCTGTGTTCTACTATGGTGCTTTTAGTGTCTCTGCATACCGCAGCACGCGACATAGCTCTGCACAGGATAAGTACAACCATTTCAGAGAGAAGAGCGACCAATGTGACGATCTGGCTTTAAGTCGATTCGATAACAAATGACGAAAACGGACGGATTTCTCAGGTTTTTACTACATATGAACACTTTTCACATTCTCCCATGCAACTCGGCTGCTAGTCCTCCTTTCATGCAGAATCTTAAGGTCCTAGCTCATGTCCAAGTCACCAAAGCCAGTTAAAAAGTCAATAATCGATACCTAAAACTTGAATTGTACTACTTCTTACTGGCTATTACATCATCTTAGAAGCTTCATCTGTGTTCTACTATGGTGCTTTTAGTGTCTCCGAATACCGCCGTTCGCGACATAGCTTTGCAGACGATAAGTACAACCGTTTCCGAGAGCAGAGCGGCCAATGTGACGATTTGGCTTTAAGTCGATTCGATAAAAATGACGAAAACGGACGGATTTCTCAGGTTTTTACTACATATGAACACTTTTCACATTCTCCCGTGCAACTCGGCTGCTAGTCCTCCTTTAATGCAGATTCTTAAGGTCCTAGCTCATGTCCAAGGCACCAAAGCCAGCTAAAAAGTCAATAATCGATACCTAAAACTTGAATTGTACTACTTCTTACTGGCTATTACATCAACTTAGAAGCTTCATCTGTGTTCTACTATGGTGCTTTTAGAGTCTCCGCATACCGCAGCACGCGACATAGCTTTGCAGACGATAAGTACAACCGTTAAGAGAGAAGAGCGGCCAATGTGACGATCTGGCTTTAAGTCGATTCGATAACAAATGACGAAAACGGACGGATTTCTCAGGTTTTTACTACATATGAACACTTTTCACATTCTCCCGTGCAACTCGGCTGCTAGTCCTCCTTTCATGCAGAATCTTAAGGTCCTAGCTCATGTCCAAGGCACCAAAGCCAGCTAAAAAGTCAATAATCGATACCTAAAACTTGAATTGTACTACTTCTTACAGGCTATTACATCAACTTAGAAGTTTCATCTGTGTTCTACTATGGTGCTTTTAGTGTCTCCGCATACCGCAGCACGCGACATAGCTTTGAAGACGATAAGTACAACCGTTTCAGAGAGAAGAGCGGCCAATGTGACGATCTGGCTTTAAGTCGATTCGATAACAAATGACGAAAACGGACGGATTTCTCAGGTTTTTACTACATATGAACACTTTTCACATTCTCCCCTGCAACTCGGCTGCTAGTCCTCCTCTCATGCAGAATCTTAAGGTCCTAGCTCATGTCCAAGGCACCAAAGCCAGCTAAAAAGTCAATAATCGATACCTAAAACTCGAATTGTACTACTTCTTACTGGCTATTACATCATCTTAGAAGCTTCATCTGTGTTCTACTATGGTGCTTTTAGTGTTTCTGCATACCGCAGCACGCGACAAATCTTTCCAGACGATAAGTACAACCGTTTCAGAGAGAAGAGCAGCCAATGTGACGATCTGGCTTTAAGTCGATTTGATAACAAATGACGAAAACGGACGGATTTCTCAGGTTAGTACTACATATGAACACTTTACACATTCTCCCGTGCAACTCGGCTGCTAGTCCTCCTGCATGTAAAATCTTAAGTTCCTAGCTCATGTCCAAGGCACCAAACAAGGGTAAAAAGTCAATAACCGAATCCTAAAACTTGAATTGTACTATTTCTTACTGGCTATTACATCATCTTAGAAGCTACATCTGTGTTCTACAATGGTGCTTTTAGTGTCTCCGAATACCGCCGTTCGCGACATAGCTTTGCAGACGATAAGTACAACCGTTTCCGAGAGCAGAGCGGCCAATGTGACGATTTGGCTTTAAGTCGATTCGATAAAAATGACGAAAACGGACGGATTTCTCAGGTTTTTACTCTATTTGAACACTTTTCACATTCTCCCGTACAACGCGGCTGCTAGTCCTCCTTTCATGCAGAATCTTAAGGTCCTAGCTCATGTCCAAGGCACCAAAGCCAGCTAAAAAGTCAATAATCGATACTTAAAACTTGAATTGTACTACTTCTTACTGGCTATTACATCAACTTAGAAGCTTCATCTGTGTTCTACTATGGTGCTTTTAGTGTCTCCGCATACCGCAGCACGCGACATAGCTTTGAAGACGATAAGTACAACCGTTTCAGGGAGAAGAGCGGCCAATGTGACGATCTGGCTTTAAGTCGATTCGACAACAAATGACGAAAACGGACGGATTTCTCAGGTTTTTACTACATATGAACACTTTTCACATTCTCCCCTGCAACTCGGCTGCTAGTCCTCCTTTCATGCAGAATCTTAATGTCCTAGCTCATGTCCAAGGCACCGAAGCCAGCTAAAAAGTCAATAATCGATACCTAAAACTTGAATTGTACTACTTCTTACTGGCTATTACATCAACTTAGAAGCTTCATCTGTGTTCCACTATGGTGCTTTTAGTGTCTCCGCATACCGCAGCACGCGACATAGCTTTGAAGACGATAAGTACAACCGTTTCAGAGAGAAGAGCGGCCAATGTGACGATCTGGCTTTAAGTCGATTCGATAACAAATGACGAAAACGGACGGATTTCTCAGGTTTTTACTACATATGAACACTTTTCACATTCTCCCGTGCAACTCGGCTGCTAATCCTCCTTTCATGCAGATTCTTAAGGTCCTAGCTCATGTCCAAGGCATCAAAGCCAGCTTAAAAGTCAATAATCAATACCTAAAACTTGAATTGTACTACTTCTTACTGGCTATCACATCAACTTAGAAGCTTCACTGTGTCCTACTATGGTGCTTTTAGTGTCTCCGCATACCGCAGCACGCGACATAGCTTTGAAGACGATAAGTGCAACCGTTTCAGAGAGAAGAGCGGCCAATGTGACGATCTGGCTTTAAGTCGATTCGATAACAAATGACGAAAACGGACGGATTTCTCAGGTTTTTACTACATATGAACACTTTTCACATTCTCCCGTGCAACTCGGCTGCTACTCCTCCTTTCATGAAGAATCTTAAGGTCCTAGCTCATGTCCAAGGCACCAAAGCCAGCTAAAAAGTCAATAATCAATACCTAAAACTTGAATTGTACAACTTCGTACTGGCTATGACATCATCTTAGAAGCTTCATATGTGTTCTACTATGGTGCTTTTAGTGCCTCCGCATACCGCAGCATGCGACATAGCTTTGCAGACGATAAGTACAACCGTTTCAGAGAGAAGAGCGGCCAATGTGACGATCGGGCTTTAAGTCGATTCGATAACAAATGACGAAAACGGACGGATTTCTCAGGTTTTTACTACATATGAACACTTTTCACATTCTTCCGTGCAACTCGGCTGCTATTCCTCCTTTCAAGCAGAATCTTAAGGTAATAGCTCATGTCCAAGGCACCAAAGCCAGCTAAAAAGTCAATAATCGATACCTAAAACTTGAATTGTACTACATCTTACTGGCTATTACATCATCATAGAAGCTTCATCTGTGTTCTACTATGGTGCTTTTAGTGTCTCCGCATACCGCAGCACGCGACATAGCTTTGCAGACGATAAGTACAAACGTTTTAGAGAGAAGAGCGGCCAATGTGATGATCTGGCTTTAAGTCGATTCGATAACAAATGACGAAAACGGACGGATTTCTCGGGTTTTTACTACATATGATCACTTTTCACATTCTCCCGTGCAACTCGGCTGCTAGTCCTCCCTTCATGCAGAATCTTAAGGTCCTAGCTCATGTCCAAGGCATCAAAGCCAGCTTAAAAGTCAGTAATCGATACCTTTAAATTGATTTGTACTAGTTCTTACTGGCTATTACATCAACTTAGAAGCTTCACCTGTGTTCTACTATGGTGCTTTTAGTGTCTCCGCATACCGCAGCACGCGACATTGCTTTGCAGACGATAAGTACAACCGTTTCAGAGAGAAGAGCGGCCAATGTGACGATCTAGCTTTAAGTCGATTCGATAACAAATGACGAAAACGGACGGATTTCTCAGGTTTTTACTACATATGAACACTTTTCACATTCTCCCGTGCAACTCGGCTGCTACTCCTCCTTTAATCCAGAATCTTAAGGTCCAAGCTCTTCTCCAAGGCACCAAAGCCAGCTACAAAGTCAATAATCGATATTTAAAACTTGAACTGTCCTACTTCTTACTGGCTATTACATCATCTTAGAAGCTTCATATGTGTTCTACTATGGTGCTTTTAGTGTCTCCGCATACCGCAGCACGCGACATAGCTTTGCAGACGATAAGAACAACCGTTTCAGAGAGAAGAGCGGCCAATGTGACGATCTGGCTTTAAGTCCATTCGATAACAAATGACGAAAACGGACGGATTTCTCAGGTAGGTTTTTACTACATATGAACACTTTTCACATTCTCCCGTGCAACGCGGCTGCTAGTCCTCCTTTCATGCAGAATCTTAAGGTAATAGCTCATGTCCAAGGCACCAAAGCCAGCTAAAATTCAATAAACGATACCTAAAACTTGAATTGTACTACTTCTTACTGGCTATTACATCAACTTAGAAGCTTCATCTGTGTTCTACTATGGTGATTTTAGTTTCTCCGCATACCGCAGCACGCGACACAGCTTTGCAGACGATAATTACAACCGTTTCAGAGAGAAGAGCGGCCAATGGGACACTCAGGCTTTAAGTCGATTCGATAACAAATGACGAAAACGAACGGATTTCTCAGGTTTTTACTACATATGAACACTTTACACATTGTCCCGTGCAACTCGGCTGCTAGTCCTCCTTTCATGCAGAATCTTAAGGTCCTAGCTCATGCCCAAGGCATCAAAGCCAGCTAAAAAGTCAATAATCGATACCTAAAACTTGAATTGGACTACTTCTTACTGGCTATTACATCAACTTAGAAGCTTCATCTGTGTTCCACTAGGGTGATTTTAGTGTCCCCGCATGCCGCAGCACGCGACATAGCTTTGCAGACGATAAGTACAAACGTTTCAGAGAGAAGAGCGGCCAATGTGACGATCTGGCTTTAAGTCGATTCGATAACAAATGACGAAAACGGACGGATTTCTCAGGTTTTTACTACATATAAACACTTTTCACATTCTCCTGTGTAACTCGGCTGCTAGTCCTCCTTTCATGCAGAATCTTAAGGTCCTAGCTCATGTCCAAGGCTCCAAGGCCAGCTAAAAAGTCAATAATCAGTAGCTAAAACTTGAATTGTACTACATCTTACTGGCTATTACAACAACTTAGAAGCTCCATCTGAGTTCTACGATGGTGCTTTTAGTGTCTCCGCATACCGTAGCATGCGACATAGCTTTGCAGACGATAAGTACAACCGTTTCGTAGGGAAGAGCAGCCAATGTGACGATCTGGCTTTAAGTCGATTCGATAACAAATGACGAAAACGGACGGATTTCTCAGGTTTTTACTACATATAAACACTTTTCACATTCTCCTGTGTAACTCGGCTGCTAGTCCTACTTTCATGCAGAATCTTAAGGTCCTAGCTCATGTCCAAGGCACCAAAGCCAGCTAAAAAGTCAATAATCAGTAACTAAAACTTGAATTGTACTACTTCTTACTGGCTATTACATCAACTTGGAAGTGTCATCTGTGTTCTGCTATGGTGCGTTTAGTGTCTCTGCATACCGCAGCACGCGACATAGCTCTGCACACAATAAGTACAACCGTTTCAGAGAGAAGAGTGGCCAATGTGACGATCTGGCTTTCAGTCGATTCATTAACAAATGACGAAAACGGACGGATTTCTCTGGTTTTTACTACATATGAACGCTTTTCACATTCTCCCGTGCAACTCGGCAGCTAGTCCTCCTTTCATGCAGAATCTTAAGGTCCTAGCTCATGTCCAAGGCACCAAAGCCAGCTAAAAAGTCAATAATCGATACCTAAAACTTGAATTGTACTACTTCTTACTGGCTATTACATCAACTTAGAAGCTTCATCTGTGTTCTACTATGGTGCTTTTAGTGTCTCCGCATACCGCATCACGCGACATAGCTTTGCAGACGATAAGTACAACCGTTTCAGAGAGAAGAGCAGCCAATGTGACGATCTGGCTTTAAGTCGATTCGATAACAAGTGACGAAAACGGACGGATTTCTCAGGTTTTTACTACATATGAACACTTTTCACATTCTCCCGTGCAACTCGGCTGCTAGTCCTCCTTTCATGCAGAATCTGAAGGTAACAGCTCATGTCCAAGGCACCGAAGCCAGCTAAAAAGTCAATAATCGATACCTAAAACTTGAATTGTACTACTTCTTACTGGCTATTACATCATCATAGAAGCTTCATCTGTGTTCTACTATGGTGCTTTTAGTGTCTCCGCATACCGCAGCACGCGACATAGCTTTGCAGACGATAAGTACAACCGTTTCAGAGTGAAGAGCGGCCAATGTGACGATCTGGCGAGTCGATAACAAATGACGAAAACGGACGGATTTCTCAGGTTTTTACTACATATGAACACTTTTCACATTCTCCCGTGCAACTCGGCTGCTAGTCCTCCTTTCATGCAGAATCTTAAGGTCCTAGCTCATTTCCAAGGCATCAATGCCAGCTTAAAAGTCAATAATCGATACCTTTAAATTGAATTGTACTACTTCTTACTGGCTATTACATCAACTTAGAAGCTTCATCTGTGTTCTACTATGGTGCTTTTAGTGTCTCCGCATACCGCAGCACGCGACATTGCTTTGCAGGCGATAAGTACAACCGTTTCAGAGAGAAGAGCGGCCAATGTGACGATCTGGCTTTAAGTCGATTCGATAACAAATGACGAAAACGGACGGATTTCTCAGGTTTTTACTGCATATGAACACTTTTCACATTCTCCCGTGCAACTCGGCTGCTACTCCTCTTTTCATCCAGAATCATAAAGTCCAAGCTCATCTCCAACGCACCAAAGCCAGCTACAAAGTCAATAATCGATACCTAAAACTTGAACTGTCCTACTTCTTACTGGCTATTACATCATCTTAGAAGCTTCATATGTGTTCTACTATGGTGCTTTTAGTGTCTCCGCATACCGCAGCACGCGACATAGCTTTGCAGACGATAAGTACAACCGTTTCAGAGAGAAGGGCGGCCAATGTGATGATCTGTCTTTAAGTCGATTCGATAACAAATGACGAAATCGGACGGATTTCTTAAGTTTGTACTACATATGAACACTTTTCACATTCTCCCGTGAACTCGGCTGCTACTCCTCCTTTCATGCAGAATCTTATGGTCCAAGCTCATCTCCAAGGCACCTTAGCCAGCTAAAAAGTCAATAATCGATACCTAAAACTTGAATTATACTACTTCTTACTGGCTATTACATCTTCTTAGAAGCTTCATATGTGTTCTACTATGGTGCTTTTAGTGTCTCCGCATACCGCAGCACGCGACATAGCTTTGCAGACGATAAGTACAACCGTTTCAGAGAGAAGAGCGGCCAATGTGACGATCTGGCTTTAAGTCGATTTGATAAAAAATGACGAAAACGGACGGATTTCTCAGGTTTTTACTACATATAAACACTTTTCACATTCTCCTGTGTAGCTCGGCTGCTAGTCCTCCTTTCATGCAGAATCTTAAGGTCCTAGCTCATTTCCAAGGCATCAATGCCAGCTTAAAAGTCAATAATCGATACCTTTAAATTGAATTGTACTACTTCTTACTGGCTATTACATCAACTTAGAAGCTTCATCTGTGTTCTACTATGGTGCTTTTAGTGTCTCCGCATACCGCAGAACGCGACATTGCTTTGCAGGCGATAAGTACAACCGTTTCAGAGAGAAGAGCGGCCAATGTGACGATCTGGCTTTAAGTCGATTCGATAACAAATGACGAAAACGGACGGATTTCTCAGGTTTTTACTGCATATGAACACTTTTCACATTCTCCCGTGCAACTCGGCTGCTACTCCTCTTTTCATCCAGAATCATAAAGTCCAAGCTCATCTCCAACGCACCAAAGCCAGCTACAAAGTCAATAATCGATACCTAAAACTTGAACTGTCCTACTTCTTACTGGCTATTACATCATCTTAGAAGCTTCATATGTGTTCTACTATGGTGCTTTTAGTGTCTCCGCATACCGCAGCACGCGACATAGCTTTGCAGACGATAAGTGCAACCGTTTCAGAGAGAAGGGCGGCCAATGTGATGATCTGTCTTTAAGTCGATTCGATAACAAATGACGAAAACGGACGGATTTCTCAGGTTGGTTTTTACTACATATGAACACTTTTCACATTCTCCCGTGCAACGCGGCTGCTAGTCCTCCTTTCATGCAGAATCTTAAGGTCCTAGCTCATGTCCAAGGCTCCAAAGCCAGCTAAAAGGTCAATAAACGATACCTAAAACTTGAATTGTACTACTTCTTACTGGCAATTACATCAACTTAGAAGCTTCATCTGTGTTCTACTATGGTGCTTTTAGTTTCTCCGCATACCGCAGCACGCGACACAGCTTTGCAGACGATAATTACAACCGTTTCAGAGAGAAGAGCGGCCAATGTGACAATCAGGCTTTAAGTCGATTCGATAACAAATGACGAAAACGGACGGATTTCTCAGGTTTTTACTACATATGAACACTTTTCACATTCTCCCGTGCAACTCGGCTGCTACTCCTCCTTTCATCCAGAATCTTAAAGTCCTACCTCATCTCCAAGGCACCAAAGCCAGCTAAAAAGTCAATAATCGATACCTAAAACTTGAACTGTCCTACTTCTTACTGGCTATTACATTATCTTAGAAGCTTCATATGTGTTCTACTATGGTGCTTTTAGTGTCTCCGCATACCGCAGCACGCGACATAGCTTTGCAGACGATAAGTACAACCGTTTCAGAGAGAAGAGCGGCCAATGTGACGATCTGGCTTTAAGTCGATTCGATAACAAATGACGAAAACGAACGGATTTCTCAGGTTTTTACTACATATGAACACTTTACACATTGTCCCGTGCAACTCGGCTGCTAGTACTCCTTTCATGCAGAATCTTAAGGTCCTAGCTCATGTCCAAGGCATCAAAGCCAGCTAAAAAGTCAATAATCGATACCTAAAACTTGAATTGGACTACTTCTTACTGGCTATTACATCAACTTAGAAGCTTCATCTGTGTTCCACTAGGGTGATTTTAGTGTCCCCGCATGCCGCAGCACGCGACATAGCTTTGCAGACAATAAGTACAACCGTTTCAGAGAGAAGAGCGGCCAATGTGACGATCTGGCTTTAAGTCGATTCGATAACAAATGACGAAAACGGACGGATTTCTCAGGTTTTTACTACATATGAACACTTTTCACATTCTCCCGTGCAACTCGGCTGCTAGTCCTCCTTTCGTGCTGATCTGAAGGTAACAGCTCATGTCCAAGGCACCGAAGCCAGCTTATAAGTCAATAATCGATACCTAAAACTTGAATTGTACTACTTCTTACTGGCTATTACATCATCATAGAAGCTTCATCTGTGTTCTACTATGGTGCTTTTAGTGTCTCCGCATACCGCAGCACGCGACATAGCTTTGCAGACGATAAGTACAACCGTTTCAGAGTGAAGAGCGGCCAATGTGACGATCTGGCGAGTCGATAACAAATGACGAAAACGGACGGATTTCTCAGGTTTTTACTACATATGAACACTTTTCACATTCTCCCGTGCAACTCGGCTGCTAGTCCTCCTTTCATGCAGAATCTTAAGGTCCTAGCTCATGTCCAAGGCACCAAATCCATCAAAGAAGTCAATAATCGATACCTTAAACTTGAATTGTACTACTTCTTACTGGCTATTACATCAACTTAGAAGCTTCATCTGTGTTCTACTATGGTGCTTTTAGTGTCTCCGCATACCGCAGCACGCGACACAGCTTTGAAGACGATAAGTACAACCGTTTCCGAGAGAAGAGCGGCCAATGTGACGATCTGGCTTTAAGTCGATTCGATAACAAATGACGAAAACGGACGGATTTCTTAAGTTTGTACTACGTATGAACACTTTTCACATTCTCCCGTGAACTCGGCTGCTACTCCTCCTTTCATGCAGAATCTTATGGTCCAAGCTCATCTCCAAGGCACCAAAGCCAGCTAAAAAGTCAATAATCGATACCAAAAACTTCAATTGGACTACTTCTTACTGGCTATTACATCTTCTTAGAAGCTTCATATGTGTTCTACTATGGTGCTTTTAGTGTCTCCGCATACCGTAGCACGCGACATAGCTTTGCAGACGATAAGTACAACCGTTTCAGAGAGAAGAGCGGCCAATGTGACGATCTGGCTTTAAGTCGATTTGATAAAAAATGACGAAAACGGACGGATTTCTCAGGTTTTTACTACATATAAACACTTTTCACATTCTCCTGTGTAGCTCGGCTGCTAGTCCTCCTTTCATGCAGAATCTTAAGGTCCTAGCTCATTTCCAAGGCATCAAAGCCAGCTTAAAAGTCAATAATCGATACCTTTAAATTGAATTGTACTACTTCTTACTGGCTATTACATCAACTTAGAAGCTTCATCTGTGTTCTACTATGGTGCTTTTAGTGTCTCCGCATACCGCAGCACGCGACATTGCTTTGCAGGCGATAAGTACAACCGTTTCAGAGAGAAGAGCGGCCAATGTGACGATCTGGCTTTAAGTCGATTCGATAACAAATGACGAAAACGGACGGATTTCTCAGGTTTTTACTGCATATGAACACTTTTCACATTCTCCCGTGCAACTCGGCTGCTACTCCTCTTTTCATCCAGAATCATAAAGTCCAAGCTCATCTCCAAGGCACCAAAGCCAGCTACAAAATCAATAATCGATACCTAGAACTTGAACTGTCCTACTTCTTACTGGCTATTACATCATCTTAGAAGCTTCATATGTGTTCTACTATGGTGCTTTTAGTGTCTCCGCATACCGCAGCACGCGACATAGCTTTGCAGACGATAAGTACAACCGGTTTCAGAGAGAAGGGCGGCCAATGTGACGATCTGTCTTTAAGTCGATTCGATAACAAATGACGAAAACGGACGGATTTCTCAGGTTGGTTTTTACTACATATGAACACTTTTCACATTCTCCCGTGCAACGCGGCTGCTAGTCCTCCTTTCATGCAGAATCTTAAGGTCCTAGCTCATGTCCAAGGCACCAAAGCCAGCTAAAAGGTCAATAAACGATACCTAAAACTTGAATTGTACTACTTCTTACTGGCTATTACATCAACTTAGAAGCTTCATCTGTGTTCTACTATGGTGCTTTTAGTTTCTCCGCATACCGCAGCACGCGACACAGCTTTGCAGACGATAATTACAACCGTTTCAGAGAGAAGAGCGGCCAATGTGACAATCAGGCTTTAAGTCGATTCGATAACAAATGACGAAAACGGACGGATTTCTCAGGTTTTTACTACATATGAACACTTTTCACATTCTCCCGTGCAACTCGGCTGCTACTCCTCCTTTCATCCAGAATCTTAAGGTCCTACCTCATCTCCAAGGCACCAAAGCCAGCTAAAAAGTCAATAATCGATACCTAAAACTTGAACTGTCCTACTTCTTACTGGCTATTACATTATCTTAGAAGCTTCATATGTGTTCTACTATGGTGCTTTTAGTGCCTCCGCATACCGCAGCACGCGACATAGCTTTGCAGACGATAAGTACAACCGTTTCAGAGAGAAGAGCGGCCAATGTGACGATCTGGCTTTAAGTCGATTCGATAACAAATGACGAAAACGAACGGATTTCTCAGGTTTTTACTACATATGAACACTTTACACATTGTCCCGTGCAACTCGGCTGCTAGTACTCCTTTCATGCAGAATCTTAAGGTCCTAGCTCATGTCCAAGGCATCAAAGCCAGCTAAAAAGTCAATAATCGATACCTAAAACTTGAATTGGACTACTTCTTACTGGCTATTACATCAACTTAGAAGCTTCATCTGTGTTCCACTAGGGTGATTTTAGTGTCCCCGCATGCCGCAGCACGCGACATAGCTTTGCAGACAATAAGTACAACCGTTTCAGAGAGAAGAGCGGCCAATGTGACGATCTGGCTTTAAGTCGATTCGATAACAAATGACGAAAACGGACGGATTTCTCAGGTTTTTACTACATATAAACACTTTTCACATTCTCCTGTGTAACTCGGCTGCTAGTCCTCCTTTCATGCAGAATCTTAAGGTCCTAGCTCATGTCCAAGGCACCAAAGCCAGCTAAAAAGTCAATAATCAGTAACTAAAACTTGAATTGTACTACTTCTTACTGGCTATTACATCAACTTGGAAGTGTCATCTGTGTTCTACTATGGTGCTTTTACTGTCTCCGCATACCGCATCACGCGACATAACTTTGCAGACGATAAGTACAACCGTTTCAGAGAGAAGAGCGGCCAATGTGACGATTTGGCGAGTCGATAACAAATGACGAAAACGGACGGATTTCTCAGGTTTTTACTACATATGAACACTTTTCACATTCTCCCGTGCAACTCGGCTCCTAGTCCTCCTTTCATGCAGAATCTTAAGGTCCTAGCTCATGTCCAAGGCACCAAATCCATCTAAGAAGTCAATAATCGATACCTTAAACTTGAATTGTACTACTTCTTACTGGCTATTACATCAACTTAGAAGCTTCATCTGTGTTCTACTATGGTGCTTTTAGTGTCTCCGCATACCGCAGCACGCGACATAGCTTTGAAGACGATAAGTACAACCGTTTCCGAGAGAAGAGCGGCCAATGTGACGATCTGGCTTTAAATCGATTCGATAACAAATGACGAAAATGGACGGATTTCTCAAGTTTGTACTACGTATGAACACTTTTCACATTCTCCCGTGCAACTCGGCTGCTAGTCCTCCTTTCATGCAGAATCTTATGGTCCAAGCTCATCTCAAAGGCACCAAAGCCAGCTAAAAAGTCAATAATCGATACCTAAAACTTGAATTGTACTACTTCTTACTGGCTATTACATCTTCTTAGAAGCTTCATATGTGTTCTACTATGGTGCTTTTAGTGTCTCCGCATACCGCAGCACGCGACATAGCTTTGCAGACGATAAGTACAACCGTTTCAGAGAGAAGAGCGGCCAATGTGACGATCTGGCTTTAAGTCGATTTGATAACAAATGACGAAAACGGACAGATTTCTCAGGTTTTTACTACATATAAACACTTTTCACATTCTCCTGTGTAACTCGGCTGCTAGTCCTCCTTTCATGCAGAATCTTAAGGTCCTAGCTCATGTCCAAGGCTCCAAAGCCAGCTAAAAAGTCAATAATCAGTAGCTAAAACTTGAATTGTACTACATCTTACTGCCTATTACATCAACTTAGAAGCTTCATCTGTGTTCTACTATGGTGCTTTTAGTGTCTCCGCATACCGCAGCATGCGACATTGCTTTGCAGACGATAAGTACAACCGTTTCGGAGGGAAGAGCGGCCAATGTGACGATCTGGCTTTAAGTCGATTCGATAACAAATGACGAAAACGGACGGATTTCTCAAGTTTTTACTACATATGAACACTTTTCACATTCTCCTGGGCAACTCGGCTGCTAGTCCTCCTTTCATGCAGAATCTTAAGGACCTAGCTCATGTCCAAGGCACCAAATCCATCTAAGAAGTCAATAATCGATACCTTAATCTTGAAGTGTACTACTTCTTACTGGCTATTACATCAACTTAGAAGCTTCATCTGTGTTCCAATATGGTGCTTTTAGTGTCTCCGCATACCGCAGCACGCGATATAGCTTTGCAGACGATAAGTACAACCGTTTCAGAGAGAAGAGCGGCCAATGTGACAATCAGGCTTTAAGTCGATTCGATAACCAATGACGAAAACGAACGGATTTCTCAGGTTTTTACTACATATGAACACTTTACACATTCTCCCGTGCAACTCGGCTGCTAGTCCTCCTGCATGTAAAATCTTAAGGTCCTAGCTCATGTCCAAGGCATCAAAGCCAGCTAAAAAGTCAATAATCAATACCTAAAACTTGAATTGTACTACTTCTTACTGGCTATTACATCAAATTAGAAGCTTCATCTGTGTTCTACTGTGGTTGTTTTAGTGTCTCCGCCTACCGCAGCATACGACATAGCTTGGCAGACGATAAGTACAACCGTTTCAGAGAGAAGAGCGGCCAATGTGACGATCTGGCTTTAAGTCGATTCGATAACAAATGACGAAAATGGACGGATTTCTCAGGTTTTTACTACATATGAACACTTTTCACATTCTCCCGTGCAACTCGGCTGCTAGTCCTCCTTTCATGCAGAATCTTAAGGTCCTAGCTCATGTTCAAGGCACCAAATCCATCTAAGAGGTCAATAATCGATACCTTAAACTTGAAGCGTACTACTTCATACTGGCTATTACATCAACTTAGAAGCTTCATCTGTGTTCTACTATGGTGCTTTTAGTTTCTCCGCATACCGCAGCACGCGACACAGCTTTGCAGACGATAAGTACAACCGTTTCAGAGAGAAGAGCGGCCAATGTGACAATCAGGCTTTAAGTCGATTCGATAACAAATGACGAAAATGGACCGATTTCTCAGGTTTTTACTACATATGAACACTTTTCACATTCTCCCGTGCAACTAGGCTGCTAGTCCTCCTTTCATGCAGAATCTTAAGGTAATAGCTCATGTCCATGGCACCAAAGCCAGCTAAAAAGTCAATAATCAGAAGCTAAAACTTGAATTGTACTACATCTTACTGGCTATTACATCAACTTAGAAGCTTCATCGGTGTTCTACTATGGTGCTTTTAGTGTCTCCGCATACCGCAGCATGCGACATAGCTTTGCAGACGATAAGTATAACCGTTTCGGTGGGAAGAGCGGCCAATGTGACGATCTGGCTTTTAGTCGATTCGATAACAAATGACGAAAACGGACGGATTTCTCAGGTTTTTACTACATATGAACACTTTTCACATTCTCCCGTGCAACTCGGCTGCTAGTCCTCCTTTCATGCAGAATCTTAAGGTAATAGCTCATGTCCAAGGCACCAAAGCCAACTAAGAAGTCAATAATCGATACCTAAAACTTGAATTGTACTACTTCTTACTGGCTATTACATCAAATTAGAAGCTTCATCTGTGTTCTAGTAAGGTGATTTTAGTGTCCCCGCATACCGCAGCACGCGACATAGCTTTGCAGACGATAAGTACAACCGTTTCAGAGAGAAGAGCGGCCAATGTGACGATTTGGCTTTAAGTCGATTCGATAACAAATGACCAAAACGGACGGATTTCTCAGGTTTTTACTACATATGAACACTTTTCACATTCTCCTGTGCAACTCGGCTGCTAGTCCTCCTTTCATGCAGAATCTTAAGGTCCTAGCCCATGTCCAAGGCTCCAAAGCCAGCTAAAAAGTCAATAATCAGTAGCTAAAACTTGAATTGTACTACATTTTACTGGCTATTACATCAACTTAGAAGCTTCATCGGTGTTTTACTATGGTGCTTTTACTGTCTCCGCATACCGCAGCATGCGACATAGCTTTGCAGACGATAAGTACAACCGTTTCAGAGAGAAGAGTGGCCAGTGTGACGATCTGGCTTTAAGTCGATACGATAACAAATGACAAAAACGGACGGATTTCTCAGGTTTTTACTTCATATGAACACTTTTCAAGTTCTCCCGTGCAACTCGGATGCTAGTCCTCCTTTCATGCAGAATCTTAAGGTCCTAGCTGATGTCCAAGGCGTCAAAGCCAGCTAAAAAGTCAATAATCGATACCTAAAACTTGAATTGTACTACTTCTTACTGGCTATTACATCAACTTAGAAGCTTCATCTGTGTTCCACTATGGTGCTTTTAGTGTCTCCGCATACCGCAGCACGCGACATAGCTTTGCAGACGATAAGTACAACCGTTTCAGAGATGAGAGCGGCCAATGTGACGATCTGGCTTTAAGTCGATTCGATGACAATTGACGAAAACGGACGGATTTCTCAGGTTTTTACTACATATGAACACTTATCAAATTCTCCCGTGCAACTTGGCTGCTAGTCCTCCTTTCATGCAGAATATTAAGGTCCTAGCTCATGTCCAAGGCATCAAAGCCAGCTAAAAAGTCAATAATCGATAACTAAAACTTGAATTGTACTACTTCTTACTGGCTATTACATCAACTTAGAAGCTTCATCTGTGTTCCACTATGGTGATTTTAGTGTCCCCGCATGCCGCAGCACGCGACATAGCTTTGCAGACGATAAGTACAACCGTTTCAGAGAGAAGAGCGGCCAATGTGACGATTTGGCTTTAAGTCGATTCGATAACAAATGACGAAAACGAACGGATTTCTCAGGTTTTTACTACATATGAACACTTTACACATTCTCCCGTGCAACTCGTCTGCTAGTCCTCCTGCATGTAAAATCTTAAGTTCCTAGCTCATGTCCAAGGCACCAAACAAGGGTAAAAAGTCAATAACCGATTCCTAAAACTTGAATGGTACTCTTTCTTACTGGCTATTACATCATCTTAGAAGCTACATCTGTGTTTTACTATGGTGCTTTTAGTGTCTCCGAATACCGCAGTACGCGACATAGCTTTGCAGACGATAAGTACAACCGTTTCAGAGAGCAGAGCGGCCAATGTGACGATTTGGCTTTAAGTCGATTCGATAAAAATGACGAAAACGGACGGATTTCTCAGGTTTTTACTCTATTTGAACACTTTTCACATTCTCCCATGCAACTCGGCTGCTAGTCCTCCTTTCATGCAGAATCTTAAGGTCCTAGCTCATGTCCAAGGCTCCAAAGCCAGCTAAAAAGCAAATTATCAGAAGCTAAAACTTGAATTGTACTACATCTTACTGGCTATAACATCAACTTAGAAGCTTCATCTGTGTTCTACTATGGTGCTTTTAGTGTCTCCGCATACCGCAGCATGCGACATAGCTTTGCAGACGATAAGTACAACCGTTTCGGAGGGAACAGCGGCCAATGTGACGATCTGGCTTTAAGTCGATTCGATAACAAATGACGAATACGGACGGATTTCTCAGGTTTTTACTACATATGAACACTTTTCACATTCTCCTGGGCAACTCGGCAGCTAGTCCTCCTTTCATGCAGAATCTTAAAGTCCTAGCTCATGTCCAAGGCACCAAAGCCAGCTAAAAAGTAAATATTCAGTAACTAAAACTTGAATTGTACTACTTCTTACTGGCTATTACATCAACTTGGAAGTGTCATCTGTGTTCTACTATGGTGCTTTTAGTGTCTCTGCATACCACAGCACGCGACATAGCTCTGCAGACGATAAGTACAACCGTTTCAGAGAGAAGAGCGGCCAATATGACGATCTGGCTTTAAGTCGATTCGATAACAAATGACGAAAACGAACGGATTTCTCTGGTTTTTACTACATATAAACACTTTTCACATTCTCCTGTGTAACTCGGCTGCTAGTCCTCCTTTCATGCAGAATCTTAAGGTCCTAGCTCATGTCCAAGGCTCCAAGGCCAGTTAAAAAGTCAATAATCAGTAGCTAAAACTTGAATTGTACTACATCTTACTGGCTATTACATCAACTTAGAAGCTTCATCTGTGTTCTACTATGGTGCTTTTAGTGTCTCCGCATACCGCAGCATGCGACATAGCTTTGCAGACGATAAGTACAACCGTTTCGGAGGGAAGAGCAGCCAATGTGACGATCTGGCTTTAAGTCGGTTCGATAACAAATGACGAAAACGGACGGATTTCTCAGGTTTTTACTACATATAAACAGTTTTCACATTCTCCTGTGTAACTCGGCTGCTAGTCCTCTTTTCATGCAGAATCTTAAGGTCCTAGCTCATGTCCAAGGCACCAAAGCCAGCTAAAAAGTCAATAATCAGTAACTAAAACTTGAATTGTACTACTTCTTACTGGCTATTACATCAACTTGGAAGTGTCATCTGTGTTCTACCATGGTGCTTTTAGTGTCCCTGCATACCGCACCACGCGACATAGCTCTGCACACGATAAATACAACCGTTTCAGAGAGAAGAGTGGCCAATGTGACGATCTGGCTTTAAGTCGATTCGATAACAAATGACGAAAACGGACGGATTTCTCAGGTTTTTACTACATATGAACACTTTTCACATTCTCCCGTGCAACTCTGCTGCTAGTCCTCGTTTCATGCAGAATCTTAAGGTCCTAGCTCATGTCCAAGGCACCAAAGCCAGCTAAAACGTCAATAATCGATACCTAAAACTTGAATTGTACTACTTCTTACTGGCTATTACATCAACTCAGAAGCTTCATCTGTGTTCTACTATGGTGCTTTTAGTGTCTCCGAATACCGCATCACGCGACATAGCTTTGCAGACGATAAGTACAACCGTTTCAGACAGAAGAGCAGCCAATGTGACGATCTGGCTTTAAGTCGATTCGATAACAAATGACGAAAACGGACGGATTTCGCAGGTTTTTAATACATATGAACACTTTTCACATTCTCCCGTGCAACTCGGCTGCTAGCCCTCCTTTCATGCAGAATCTTAAGGTAACAGCTCATGTCCAAGGCACCAAAGCCAGCTAAAAAGTCAATAATCGATACCTAAAACTTGAATTGTACTACTTCTTAGTGGCTATTACATCATCATAGAAGCTTCATCTGTGTTCTACTATGGTGCTTTTAGTGTCTCCGCAAACCGCAGCACTCGACATAGCTTTGCAGACGATAACTACAAACGTTTCAGAGAGAAGAGCGGCCAATGTGACGATCTGGCGAGTCGATAACAAATGACGAAAACGGACGGATTTTTCACGATTTTACTACATATGAACACTTTTCACATTCTCCCGTGCAACTCGGCTGCTAGTCCTACTTTCATGCAGAATCTTAAGGTCCGAGCCCATGTCCAAGGCACCAAATCCATCTAAGAAGTAAATAATCGATACCTTAAACTTGAATTGTACTACTTCTTACTGGCTATTACATCAACTTAGAAGCTTCATCTGTGTTCTACTATGGTGCTTTTAGTGTCTCCGCATACCGCAGCACGCGACATAGCTTTGAAGACGATAAGTACAACCGTTTCCGAGAGAAGAGCGGCCAATGTGACGATCTGGCTTTAAGTCGATTCGATAACAAATGACGCAAACGCACGGATTTCTCAAGTTTGTACTACATATGAACACTTTTCACATTCTCCCGTGCAACTCGGCTGCTACTCCTCCTTTCATGCAGAATCTTATGGTCCAAGCTCATCTCCAAGGCACCAAAGCCAGCTAAAAAGTCAATAATCGATACCTAAAACTTGAATTGTACTACTTCTTACTGGCTATTACATCTTCTTAGAAGCTTAATATGTGTTCTACTATGGTGCTTTTAGTGTCTCCGCATACCGCAGCACGCGACATAGCTTTGCAGACGATAAGTACAACCGTTTCAGAGAGAAGAGCGGCCAATGTGACGATCTGGCTTTAAGTCGATTCGATAACAAATGACGAAAACGGACGGATTTCTCAGGTTTTTAATACATATAAACACTTTTCACATTCTCCTGTGTAACTCGGCTGCTAGTCCTCCTTTCATGCAGAATCTTAAGGTCCTAGCTCATGTCCAAGCCTCCAAAGCCAGCTAATAAGTCAATAATCAGTAGCTAAAACTTGAATTGTACTACTTCTTACTGGCTATTACATCAACTAAGAAGCTTCATCTGTGTTCTACTATGGTGCTTTTAGTGTCTCCGCATACCGCATCACGCGACATAGCTTTGCAGACGATAAGTACAACCGTTTCAGAGAGAGGAGCGGCCAATGTGACAATCAGGCTTTAAGTCGATTCGATAACAAATGACGAAAACGAACGGATTTCTCAGGTTTTTACTACATATGAACACTTTACACATTCTCCCGTGCAACTCGGCTGCTAGTCCTCCTGCATGTAAAATCTTAAGGTCCTAGCTCATGTCCAAGGCTCCAAAGCCAGCTAAAAAGTCAATAATCAATACCTTAAACTTGAATTGTACTACTTCTTACTGGCTATTACATCAAATTAGAAGCTTCATCTGTGTTCTACTATGGTGGTTTTAGTGTCTCCGCCTACCGCAGCATACGACATAGCTTTGCAGACGATAAGTACAACCGTTTCAGAGAGAAGAGCGGCCAATGTGACGATCTGGCTTAAGTCGATTCGATAACTAATGACGAAAATGGACGGATTTCTCAGGTTTTTACTACATATGAACACTTTTCACATTCTCCCGTGCAACTCGGCTGCTAGTCCTCCTTTCATGCAGAATCTTAAGGTCCTAGCTCATGTCCAAGTCACCAAATCCATCTAAGAAGTCAATAATCGATACCTTAAACTTGAAGTGTACTACTTCTTACTGGCTATTACATCAACTTAGAAGCTTCATCTGTGTTCTACTATGGTGCTTTTAGTGTCTCCGCATACCGGAGCAAGAGACATAGCTTTGCAGACGATAATTAGGACCATTTCAGAGAGAAGAGCGGCCAATGATATGATCTGGCTTTAAGTCGAGTCGATAACAAATGACGAAAACGGACCGATTTCTCAGGTTTTTACTACATATGAACACTTTTCAAATTCTCCCCTGCAACTCGGCTGCTAGTCCTCCTTTCATGAAGAATCTTAAGGTCCTAGCTCATGTCCAAGGCATCAAAGCCAGCTAAAAAGTCGATAATCGATACCTAAAACTTGAATTGTACTAGTTCTTACTGGCTATTACATCTACTTAGAAGCTTCATCTGTGTTCCAATATGGTGCTTTTAGTGTCTCCGCATACCGCAGCAGGCGACATAGCTTTGCAGACGATAAGTACAACCGTTTCAGAGAGGAGAGCGGCCAATTTGACGATCTGGCTTTAAGTCGATTCGATAACAAATGACGAAAACGGACGGATTTCTCAGGTTTTTACTACATATGAACACTTTTCACATTCTCCCGTGCAACTCGGCTGCTAGTCCTCCTTTCATGCAGAATCTTAAGGTAATAGCTCATGTCCAAGGCACCAAAGCCAGCTAAAAAGTCAATAATCAGAAGCTAAAATTTGAATTGTACTACATCTTACTGGCTATTACATCAACTTAGAAGCTTCATCGGTGTTCTACTATGGTGCTTTTAGTGTCTCCGCATACCGCAGCATGCGACATAGCTTTGCAGACGATAAGTACAACCGTTTCGGAGGGAAGAGCGGCCAATGTGACGATCTGGCTTTAAGTCGATTCGATAACAAATGACGAAAAAGGACGGATTTCTCAGGTTTTTACTACATATGAACCCTTTTCACATTCTCCCGTGCAACTCGGCTGCTAGTCCTCCTTTCATGCAGAATCTTAAGGTAATAGCTCATGTCCAAGGCACCAAAGCCAACTAAGAAGTCAAAAATCGATACCTAAAACTTGAATTGTTCTACTTCTTACTGGCTATTACATCAACTTAGAAGCTTCATCTGTGTTCTAGTATGGTGATTTTAGTGTCCCCGCATACCGCAGCACGCGACATAGCTTTACAGACGATAAGTACAACCGTTTCAGAGAGAAGAGCGGCCAATGTGACGATTTGGCTTTAAGTCGATTCGATAACAAATGACCAAAACGGACGGATTTCTCAGGTTTTTACTACATATGAACGCTTTTCACATTCTCCCGTGCAACTCGGCTGCTAGTCCTCCTTTCATGCAGAATCTTAAGGTAATAGCTCATGTCCAAGGCACCAAAGCCAGCTAAAAAGTCAATAATCAGAAGCTAAAACTTGAATTGTACTACATCTTACTGGCTATTACATCAACTTAGAAGCTTCATCGGTGTTCTACTATGGTGCTTTTAGTGTCTCCGCATACCGCAGCATGCGACATAGCTTTGCAGACGATAAGTACAACCGTTTCGGTGGGAAGAGCGGCCAATGTGACGATCTGGCTTTAAGTCGATTCGATAGCAAATGACGAAAACGGACGGATTTCTCAGGTTTTTACTACATATGAACACTTTTCACATTCTCCCGTGCAACTCGGCTGCTAGTCCTCCTTTCATGCAGAATATTAAGGTAATAGCTCATGTCCAAGGCACCAAAGCCAACTAAGAAGTCAAAAATCGATACCTAAAACTTGAATTGTACTACTTCTTACTGGCTATTACATCAACTTAGAAGCTTCATCTGTGTTCTAGTACGGTGATTTTAGTGTCCCCGCATACCGCAGCACGCGATATAGCTTTACAGACGATAAGTACAACCGTTTCAGAGCGAAGAGCGGCCAATGTGACGATTTGGCTTTAAGTCGATTCGATAACAAATGACCAAAACGGACGGATTTCTCAGGTTTTTACTACATATGAACGCTTTTCACATTCTCCTGTGCAACTCGGCTGCTAGTCCTCCTTTCATGCAGAATCTTAAGGTCCTAGCCCATGTCCAAGGCTCCAAAGCCAGCTAAAAAGTTAATAATCGGTAGCTAAAACTTGAATTGTACTACTTCTTACTGGCTATTACATCAACTTAGAAGCTTCATCTGTGTTCTACTATGGTGCTTTTAGTTTCTCCGCATACCGCAGCACGCGACACAGCTTTGCAGACGATAAGTACAACCGTTTCAGAGAGAAGAGCGGCCAATGTGACAATCAGGCTTTAAGACGATTCGATAACAAATGACGTAAACGGACGGATTTCTCAGGTTTTTACTACATATGAACGCTTTTCAAATTCTCCCGTGCAACTCGGATGCTAGTCCTCCTTTCATGCAGAATCTTAAGGTCCTAGCTGATGTCCAAGGCGTCAAAGCCAGCTAAAAAGTCAATAATCGATACCTAAAACTTGAATTGTACTACTCCTTACTGGCTATTACATCAACTTAGAAGCTTCATCTGTGTTCCACTATGGTGCTTTTAGTGTCTCCGCATAGCGCAGCACGCGACATAGCATTGCAGACGATAAGTACAACCGTTTCTGAGAGAAGAGCGGCCAATGTGACAATCTGGCTTTAAGTCGATTCGATAACAAATGACGAAAACGGACGGATTTCTCAGGTTTTTACTACATATGAACACTTTTCAAATTCTCCCGTGCAACTTGGCTGCTAGTCCTCCTTTCATGCAGAATATTAAGGTCCTAGCTCATGTCCAAGGCATCAAAGCCAACTAAAAAGTCAATAATCGATAACTAAAACTTGAATTGTACTACTTCTTACTGGCTATTACATCAACTTAGAAGCTTCATCTGTGTTCCACTATGGTTATTTTAGTGTCCCCGCATGCCGCAGCACGCGACATAGCTTTGCAGACGATAAGTACAACCGTTTCAGATAGAAGAGCGGCCAATGTGACGATCTGGCTTTAAGTCGATTCGATAACAAATGACGAAAACGAACGGATTTCTCAGGTTTTTACTACATATGAACACTTTACACATTCTCCCGTGCAACTCGTCTGCTAGTCCTCCTGCATGTAAAATCTTAAGTTCCTAGCTCATGTCCGAGGCACCAAACTAGGGTAAAAAGTCAATAACCGATTCCTAAAACTTGAATGGTACTATTTCTTACTGGCTATTACATCATCTTAGAAGCTACATCTGTGTTCTACTATGGTGCTTTTAGTGTCTCCGAATACCGCAGTACGCGACGTAGCTTTGCATACGATAAGTACAACCGTTTCAGAGAGCAGAGCGGCCAATGTGACGATTTGGCTTTAAGTCGATTCGATAAAAATGACGAAAACGGATGGATTTCTCAGGTTTTTACTCTATTTGAACACTTTTCACATTCTCCCGTGCAACTCGGCTGCTAGTCCTCCTTTCATGCAGAATCTTAAGGTCCTAGCTCATGTCCAAGGCACCAAAGCCAGCTAAAAAGTCAATAATCGATACCTAAAACTTGAATTGTACTACTTCTTACTGGCTATTACATCAACTTAGAAGCTTCATCTGTGTTCTACTATGGTGCTTTTAGTGTCTCCGCATAGCGCAGCACGTGACATAGCATTGCAGACGATAAGTACAACCGTTTCAGAGAGAAGAGCGGCCAATGTGACAAAATGGCTTTAAGTCGATATCGATAACAAATGACGAAAACGGACGGATTTCTCAGGTTTTTACTACATATGAAAACTTTTCAAATTCTCCCGTGCAACTCGGCTGCTAGTCCTCCTTTCATGGAGAATCTTAAGGTCCTAGCTCATGTCCAAGGCATCAAAGCCAGCTAAAAAGTCAATAATCGATACCTAAATCTTGAATTATACTACTTCTTACTGGCTATTACATCAACTTGGAAGTGTCATCTGTGTTCTACTATGGTGCTTTTAGTGTCTCTGCATACCGCAGCACGCGACATAGCTCTGCAGACGATAAGTAAACCGTTTCAGAGAGAAGAGCTGCCAATGTGACGATCTGGCTTTAAGTCGATTCGATAACAAAGACGAAAACGAACGGATTTCTCAGGTTTTTACTACATATGAACACTTTTCACATTCTCCCGTGCAACTCGGCTGCTAGTCCTCCTTTCATGCAGAATCTTAAGGTAATAGCTCATGTCCAAGGCACCAAAGCCAACTAAGAAGTCAAAAATCGATACCTAAAACTTGAATTGTACTACTTCTTACTGGCTATTACATCAACTTAGAAGCTTCATCTGTGTTCTACTATGGTGCTTTTAGTTTCTCCGCATACCGCAGCACGCGACACAGCTTTGTAGACGATATGTACAACCGTTTCAGAGAGAAGAGCGGCCAATGTGACAATCAGGCTTTAAGACGATTCGATAACAAATGACGTAAACGGACGGATTTCTCAGGTTTTTATTACATATGAACACTTTTCAAATTCTCCCGTGCAACTCGGATGCTAGTCCTCCTTTCATGCAGAATCTTAAGGTCCTAGCTGATGTCCAAGGCGTCAAAGCCAGCTAAAAAGTCAATAATCGATACCTAAAACTTGAATTGTACTACTTCTTACTGGCTATTACATCAACTTAGAAGCTTCATCTGTGTTCCACTATGGTGCTTTTAGTGTCTACGCATAGCGAAGCACGCAACATTGCATTGCAGACGATAAGTACAACAGTTTCTGAGAGAAGAGCGGCCAATGTGACAATCTGGCTTTAAGTCGATTCGATAACAAATGACGAAAACGGACGGATTTCTCAGGTTTTTACTACATATGAACACTTTTCAAATTCTCCCGTGCAACTTGGCTGCTAGTCTTCCTTTCATGCAGAATATTAAGGTCCTAGCTCATGTCCAAGTCATCAAAGCCAGCTAAAAAGTCAATAATCGATAACTAAAACTTGAATTGTACTACTTCTTACTGGCTATTACATCAACTTAGAAGCTACATCTGTGTTCTACTATGGTGCTTTTAGTGTCTCCGAATACCGCAGTACGCGACATAGCTTTGCAGACGATACGTACAACCGTTTCAGAGAGCAGAGCGGCCAATGTGACGATTTGGCTTTAAGTCGATTCGATAAAAATGACGAAAACGGACGGATTTCTCAGGTTTTTACTCTATTTGAACACTTTTCACATTCTCCCGTGCAACTCGGCTGCTAGTCCTCCTTTCATGCAGAATCTTAAGGTCCTAGCTCATGTCCAAGGCACCAAAGCCAGCTAAAAAGTCAATAATCGATACCTAAAACTTGAATTGTACTACTTCTTACTGGCTATTACATCAACGTAGAAGCTTCATCTGTGTTCTACTATGGTGCTTTTAGTGTCTCCGCATAGCGCAGTACGCGACATAGCATTGCAGACGATAAGTACAACCGTTTCAGAGAGAAGAGCGGCCAATGTGACGATCTGGCTTTAAGTCGATATCGATAACAAATGACAAAAACGGACGGATTTCTCAGGTTTTTACTACATATGAAAACTTTTCAAATTCTCCCGTGCAACTCGGCTGCAAGTCCTCCTTTCATGGAGAATCTTAAGGTCCTAGCTCATGTCCAAGGCATCAAAGCCAGCTAAAAAGTCAATAATCGATACCTAAAACTTGAATTATACTACTTCTTACTGGCTATTACATCAACTTAGAAGCTTCATCTGTGTTCCACTATGGTGATTTTAGTGTCCCCGCATGCCGCAGCACGCGACATAGCTTTGCAGACGATAAGTACAACCGTTTCAGAGAGAAGAGCGGCCAATGTGACGATCTGGCTTTAAGTCGATTCGATAACAAATGACGAAAACGGACGGATTTCTCAGGTTTTTACTACATATAAACACTTTTCACATTCTCCTGTGTAACTCGGCTGCTAGTCCTCCTTTCATGCAGAATCTTAAGGTCCTAGCCCATGTCCAAGGCTCCAAACCCAGCTAAAAATCAAATAATCAGTAGCTAAAACTTGAATTGTACTACATCTTACTGGCTATTACATCAACTTAGAAGCTTCATCTGTGTTCTACTATGGTGCTTTTAGTGTCTCCGCATACCGCAGCATGCGACATAGCTTTGCAGACGATAAGTACATCCGTTTCGGAGGGAAGAGCGGCCAATGTGACGATCTGGCTTTAAGTCGATTCGATAACACATGACGAAAACGGACGGATTTCTCAGGTTTTTACTACATATGAACACTTTTCACATTCTCCTGGGCAACTCGGCTGCTAGTCCTCCTTTCATGCAGAATCTTAAGGTCCTAGCTCATGTCCAAGGCACCAAAGCCAGCTAAAAAGTCAATAATCAGTAACTAAAACTTGAATTGTACTACTTCTTACTGGCTATTACAACAACTTGGAAGTGTCATCTGTGTTCTACTATGGTGCTTTTAGTGTCTCTGCATACCGCAGCACGCGACATAGCTCTGCAGACGATAAGTACAACCGTTTCAGAGAGAAGAGCGGCCAATGTGACGATCTGGCTTTAAGTCGATTCGATAACAAATGACGAAAACGAACGGATTTCTCAGGTTTTTACTACTTATGAACACTTTACACATTCTCCCGTGCAACTCGGCTGCTAGTCCTCCTGCATGTAAAATCTTAAGTTCCTAGCTCATGTCCAAGGCACCAAACAAGGGTAAAAAGTCAATAACCGATTAATAAAACTAGAATTGTACTATTACTTACTGGCTATTACATCATCTTAGAAGCTACATCTGTGTTCTACTATGGAGCTTTTAGTGTCTCCGAAAACCGCCGTACGCGACATAGCTTTGCAGACGATAAGTACAACCGTTTCAGAGAGCAAAGCGGCCAATGTGACGATTTGGCTTTAAGTCGATTCGATAAAAATGACTAAAACGGACGGATTTCTCAAGTTTTTACTCTATTTGAACACTTTTCACATTCTCCCGTGCAACTCGGCTGCTAGTCCTCCTTTAATGCAGATTCTTAAGGTCCTAGCTCATGTCCAAGGTACCAAAGCCAGCTAAAAAGTCAATAATCGATACCTAAAACTTGAATTGTACCGCTACTTACTGGCTATTACATCAACTTATAAGCTTTATCTGTGTTCTACTATGGTGCTTTTAGAGTCTCCGCATACCGCAGCACGCGACATAGCTTTGCAGACGATAAGTACAACCGTTTCAGAGAGAAGAGCGGCCAATGTGACGATCTGGCTTTAAGTCGATTCGATAACAAATGACGAAGACGGACGGATTTCTCAGGTTTTTACTACATATGAACACTTTTCACATTCTCCCGTGCAACTCGGCTGCTAGTCCTCCTTCATTGCAAAATCTTAAGGTCCTAGCTCATGTCCAAGGCATCAAAGCCAGCTAAAAAGTCAGTAATCAATACCTAAAACTTGAATTGTACTACTTCTTACTGGCTATTACATCAAATTAGAAGCTTCATCTGTGTTCTACTGTGGTGGTTTTAGTGTCTCTGCCTACCGCAGCATACGACATAGCTTTGCAGACGATAAGTACAACCGTTTCAGAGAGAAGAGCGGCCAATGTGACGATCTGGCTTTAAGTCGATTCGATAACAAATGACGAAAACGGACGGATTTCTCAGGTTTTTACTACATATGAACACTTTTCACATTCTCCCGTGCAACTCGGCTGCTAGTCCTCCTTTCATGCAGAATCTTAAGGTAATAGCTCATGTCCAAGGCACCAAAGCCAGCTAAAAAGTCATTAATCGATACCTAAATCTTGAATTGTACTACTTCTTACTGGCTATTACATCATCATAGAAGCTTCATCTGTGTTCTACTATGGTGCTTTTAGTGTCTCCGCATATAGCAGCACGAACCATAGCTTTTCAGACGATAAGTACAACCGTTTCAGAGAGAAGAGCGGCCAATGTGACGATCTGGCTTTAAGTCGATTCGATAACAAATGACGAAAACGGACGGATTTCTCAGGTTTTTACTACATATGAACACTTTTCACATTCTCCCGTGCAACTCGGTTGCAAGTCCTCCTTTCATGCAGAATCTTAAGGTCCTAGCTCATGTCCAAGGCACCGAAGCCAGCTTATAAGTCAATAATCGATACCTTAAACTTGAATTGTACTACTTCTTACTGGCTATTACATCATCATAGAAGCTTCATCTGTGTTCTACTATGGTGCTTTTAGTGTCTCCGCATACTGCAGCACGCGACATAGCTTTGAAGACGATAAGTACAACCGTTTCCGAGAGAAGAGCGGCCAATGTGACGATCTGGCTTTAAGTCGATTCGATAACAAATGACGAAAACGGACGGATTTCTCAGGTTTTTACTACATATGAACACTTTTCACATTCTCCCGTGCAACTCGGCTGCTAGTCCTCCTTTAATGCAGAATCTTAAGGCCCTAGCTCATCTCCAAGGCACCAAAGCCAGCTAAAAAGTAAATAATCGGTACCTAAAACTTGAATTGTACTACTTCTTACTGGCTATTACATCAACTTAGAAGCTTCATCTGTGTTCCACTATGGTGCTTTAAGTGTCTCCGCATACCGCAGCACGCGACATAGCTTTGCAGACGATAAGTACAACCGTTTCAGAGAGGAGAGCGGCCAATGTGACGATCTGGCTTTAAGTCGATTCGATAACAAATGTCGAAAACGAACGGATTTCTCACGTTTTTACTACATATGAACACTTTTCACATTCTCCCGTGCAACTCGGCTGCTAGTCCTCCTTTCATGCAGAATCTTAAGGTAATAGCTCTTGTCCAAGGCACCAAAGCCAGCTAAAAAGTCAATAATCGATACCTAAAACTTGAATTGTACTACTTCTTACTGGCTATTACATCAACTTAGAAGCTTCATCTGTGTTCTACTATGGTGCTTGTAGTGTCTGCGCATATCGCAGCACGCGACATAGCATTGCAGACGATAAGTACAATCGTTTCAGAGAGAAGAGCGGCCAATGTGACAATCTGGCTTTAAGTCGATTCGATAACAAATGGCAAAACGGACGGATTTCTCAGGTTTTTACTACATATGAACACTTTTCAAATTCTCCCGTGCAACTCGGCTGCTAGTCCTCCTTTCATGCAGAATCTTAAGGTCCTAGCTCATGTCCAAGGCATCAAAGCCAGCTAAAAAGTCAATAATCGATACCTAAAACTGGAATTGTACTACTTCTTACTGGCTATTACGTCAACTTGGAAGCTTCATCTGTGTTCCACTATGGTGATTTTAGTGTCCCCGCATGCCGCAGCACGCGACATAGCTTTGCAGACGATAAGTACAACCGTTTCGGAGAGAAGAGCGGCAAATGTGACGATCTGGCTTTAAGTCCATTCGATAACAAATGACGAAAACGGACGGATTTCTCAGGTTTTTACTACATATGAACACTTTTCACATTCTCCTGGGCAACTCGGCTGCTACTCCTCCTTTCATGCAGAATCTTAAGGTCCTACCTCATGTCCAAGGCACCAAAGCCAGCTGAAAAGTCAATAATCAGTAACTAAAACTTGAATTGTACTACTTCTTACTGGCTATTACATCAACTTGGAAGTGTCATCTGTGTTCTACTATGGTGCGTTTGCGGTCTCTGCATACCGCAGCACGCGACGTAGCTCTGCAGACGATAAGTACAACCGTTTCAGAGAGAAGAGCGGCCAATGTGACGATTTGGCTTTAAGTCGATTCGATAAAAATGACGAAAACGGACGGATTTCTCAGGTTTTTACTCTATTTGAACACTTTTCACATTCTCCCGTGCAACTCGGCTGCTAGTCCTCCTTTCATGCAGAATCTTAAGGTCCTAGCTCATGTCCAAGGCACCAAAGCCACATAAAAATTCAATAATCGATACCTAAAACTTGAATTGTACTACTTCTCACTGGCTATTACATCAACTTAGAAGCTTCATCTGTGTTCTACTATGGAGATTTTAGTGTCTCCGCATACCGCAGCACGCGACATAGCATTGCAGACGATAAGTACAACCGTTTCAGAGAGAAGAGCGGCCAATGTGACGATCGGGCTTTAAGTCGATTCGATAACAAATGACGAAAACGGACGGATTTCTCAGGTTTTTACTACATATGAACACTTTTCACATTCTCCCATGCTACTCGGCTGCTAGTCCTCCTTTCATGCAGAATCTTAAGGTAATAGCTCATGTCCAAGGCACCAAAGCCAACTAAGAAGTCAATAATCGATACCTAAAACTTGAATTGTACTACTTCTTACTGGCTATTACATCAACTTTGAAGTTTCATGTGTGTTCTACTATGGTGCTTTTAGTGTCTCTGCATACCGCAGCACGCGACGTAGCTCTGCAGATGATAAGTACAACCGTTTCAGAGAGAAGAGCGGCCAATGTGACGATTTGGCTTTAAGTCGATTCGATAAAAATGACGAAAACGGACGGATTTCTCAGGTTTTTACTCTATTTGAACACTTTTCACATTCTCCCGTGCAACTCGGCTGCTAGTCCTCCTTTCATGCAGAGTCTTAAGGTCCTAGCTCATGTCCAAGGTACCAAAGCCAACAAAAAAATCAATAATCGATACCAAAAACTTGAATTGTACTACTTCTTACTGGCTATTAAATCAAATTAGAAGCTTTATCGGTGTTCTACTATGGTGCTTTTAGTGTCTCCGCATACCGCAGCATGCGACATAGCTTTGCAGACGATAAGTACAACCGTTTCGGAGAGAAGAGCGGCCAATGTGACGATCTGGCTTTAAGTCGATTCGATAACAAATGACGAAAACGGACGGATTTCTCAGGTTTTTACTACATATGAACACTTTTCACATTCTCCTGGGCAACTCGGCTGCTAGTCCTCCTTTCATGCAGAATCTTAAGGTCCTAGCTCATGTCCAAGGCACCAAAGCCACCTAAAAAGTCAATAATCAGTAACAAAAACTTGAATTGTACTACATCTTACTGGCTATTACATCAACTTTGAAGTTTCATGTGTGTTCTACTATGGTGCTTTTAGTGTCTCTGCATACCGCAGCACGCGACGTAGCTCTGCAGATGATAAGTACAACCGTTTCAGAGAGAAGAGCGGCCGATGTGACCATCTGGCTTTAAGTCGATTCGATAACAAATGACGAAAACGAACGGATTTCTCAGGTTTTTACTACATATGAACACTTTACACATTCTCCCGTGCAACTCGGCTCCTAGTCCTCCTTTCATGCAGAATCTTAAGGTGCTAGCTCATGTCCAAGTCACCAAACAAGGGTAAAAAGTCAATAACCGATTCCTAAACCTTGAATTGTACTATTTCTTACTGCCTATTACATCATCTTAGAAGCTTCATCTGTGTTCTACTATGGTGCTTTTAGTGTCTCCGAATACCGCAGTACGCGACATAGCTTTGCAGACGATAAGTACAACCGTTTCAGAGAGAAGAGCGGCCAATGTGACGATTTGGCTTTAAGTCGATTCGATAACAAATGACGAAAACGAACGGACTTCTCAGGTTTTTACTCTATATGAATACTTTTCACAGTCTCCCGTGCAATTAGGCTGCTAGTCCTCCTTTCATGCAGAATCTTAAGGTCCTAGCTCATGTCCAAGGCACCAAAGCCAGCTAAAAAGTCAATAATCAGTACCTAAAACTTGAATTTTACTACTTCTTACTGGCTATTACACCAACTTGGAAGTATCATCAGTGTTCTACTATGGTGCTTTTAGTGTCTCTGCATACCGCAGCACGCGACATAACTCTGCAGACGGTAAGTACAACCGTTTCAGAGAGAAGAGCGGCCAATGTGACCATCTGGCTTTAAGTCGATTCGATAACAAATGACGAAAACGAACGGATTTCTCAGGTTTATACTACATATGAGCACTTTTCACATTCTCCCGTGCAACTCGGCTGCTAGTCCTCCTTTCATGCAGAATCTAAAGGTCCTAGCTGGTGTCCAAGGCTCCAAAGCCAGCTAAAATGTCAATAATCAGTAGCTAAAACTTGAATTGTACTACATCTTACTGGCTATTACATCAACTTAGAAGCTTCATCTGTGTTCTACTATGGAGATTTTAGTGTCTCCGCATAGCGCAGCACGCGACATAGCATTGCAGACCATAAGTACAACCGGTTCAGAGAGAAGGGCGGCCAATGTGACGATCGGGCTTTAAGTTGATTCGATAACAAATGACGAAAACGGACGCATTTCTCAGGTTTTTACTACATATGAACACTTTTCACATTCTCCCGAGCAACGCGGCTGCTAGTCCTCCTTTCATGCAGAATCTTAAGGTAATAGCTCATGTCCAAGGCACCAAAGCCAGCAAAAAACCAATAATCGATACCTAAAACTTGAATTGTACTACTTCTTACTGGCTATTACATCAACTTAGAAGCTTCATCTGTGTTCTAGTATGGTGATTTTAGTGTCCCCGCATACCACAGCACGCGACATAGCTCTGCAGACGGTAAGTACAACCGTTTCAGAGAGAAGAGCGGCCAATGTGACCATCTGGCTTGAAGTCGATTCGATAACAAATGACGAAAACGGACGGATTTCTCAGGTTTTTACTACATATGAACACTTTTCACATTGTCCCGTGCAACTCGGCTGCTAGTCCTCCTTTCAGGAAGAATCTCAAGGTCCTAGCTCATGTCCAAGGCACCAAACAAGGGTAAAAAGTCAATAACCGGTTCCTAAAACTTGAATTGTACTACTTCTTACTGGCTATTACATCAACTTAGAAGCTTCATCTGTGTTCTACTATGGTGATTTTATTGTCTCCACATACCGCAGCATGCGACATAGCTTTGCAGACGATAAGTACAACCGTTTCAGAGAGAAGAGCGGTCAATGTGACCATCTGGCTTTAAGTCAATTCGATAAAAATGACGAAAACTGACGGATGTCTCAGGTTTTTATTACTTATGAACACTTTTCACATTCTCCCGTGCAACTTTGCTGCTAGTCCTCCTTTTATGCAGAATCTTAAGGTCCTAGCTCATGTCCAAGGCAACAAAGCCAGCTAAAAAGTCAATAATCGATACCTAAAACTTGATTTGGACTACTTCTTACTGGCTATTACATCAACTTAGAAGCTTCATCTGTGTTCTACTATGGTGCTTTTAGTGTCTCCACATACCGCAGCACGCGACATAGCTCTGCAGACGGTAAGTACAACCGTTTCAGAGAGAAGAGCGGCCAATGTGACGATCGGGCTTTAAGTTGATTCGATAACAAATGACGAAAACGGACGGATTTCTCAGGTTTTTACTACATATGAACACTTTTCACATTCTCCCGAGCAACGCGGCTGTTAGTCCTCCTTTCATGCAGAATCTTAAGGTAATAGCTCATGTCCAAGGCACCAAAGCCAACTAAGAAGTCAATAATCGATACCTAAAACTTGAATTGTACTACTTCTTACTGGCTATTACATCGACTTAGAAGCTTCATCTGTGTTCTAGTATGGTGATTTTAGTGTCCCCGCATACCACAGCACGCGACATAGCTCTGCAGACGGTAAGTACAACCGTTTCAGAGAGAAGAGCGGCCAATGTGACCATCTGGCTTGAAGTCGATTCGATAACAAATGACGAAAACAAACGGATTTCTCAGGTTTTTACTCTATATTAACACTTTTCACATTCTCCCGTGCAATTAGGCAGCTAGTCCTCCTTTCATGCAGAATCTTAAGGTCCTAGCTCATGTCCAAGGCACCAAAGCCAGCTAAAAAGTCAATAATCGATACCTAAAACTTGAATTGTACTAGTTCTTACTGGCTATTACATCAACTTAGAAGCTTCATCTGTGTTCTACTATGATGATTTTCGTGTCTCCGCATACCGCAGCACGCGACATAGCTTTGCAGACGATAAGTACAACGGTTTCAGAGAGAAGAACGGCAAATGTGACGATCTGGCTTTAAGTCGATTAGATAACAAATGACGAAAACGGACGGATTTCTCAGGTTTTTACTACATATGAACACTTTTCACATTCTCCCGTGCAACTCGGGTGCTAGTCCTCCTTTCATGAAGAATCTTAAGGTCATAGCTCATGTCCAAGGCACCAAAGCCAGCTAAAAAGTCAATACGTATACCTAAAACTTGAATTCTACTATTTCTTACTGGCTATTATATCATCTTAGAAGCTTCATCTGTGTTCTACTATGGTGCGTTTAGTGTCTCCGAATACAACAGTACGCGACATAGCTTTGCAGACGATAAGTACAACGGTTTCAGAGAGAAGAGCGGCCAATGTGACGATCTGGCTTTAAGTCTATCCGATAACAAATGACGAAAACGGACGGATGTCTCAGGTTTTTACCACATATGAACACTTTTCACATTCTCCCGTGCAACTGGGCAGCTAGTCCTCCTTTTATGCAGAATCTTAAGGTCCTAGCTCATGTCCAAGGCACCAAAGCCAGCTAAAAAGTCAATAATCGATACCTAAAACTTGAATTGGATTACTTCTTACTGGCTATTACATCAACTTAGAAGCTTCATCTGTGTTCTACTATGGTGCTTTTAGTGTCTCCGCATACCGCAGCACGCGACCTAGCTTTGCAGACGATAAGTACAACCGTTCCAGAGAGAGAAGAGCGGCCAATGTGACGATCTGGCTTTAAGTCGATTCGATAACAAATGACGAAAACGGACGGATTTCTCAGGTTTTTACTACATATGAACACTTTTCACATTCTCCCGTGCAACTCGGCTGCTACTCCTCCTTTCATGAAGAATCTTAAGGTCCTAGCTCATGTCCAAGGCACCAAAGCCAGCTAAAAAGTCAATAATCAATACCTAAAACTTGAATTGTACAACTTCTTACTGGCTATTACATCATCTTAGAAGCTTCATATGTGTTCTACTATGGTGCTTTTAGTGCCTCCGCATACCGCAGCACGTGACATAGCTTGGCAGACGATAAGTACAACCGTTTCAGAGAGAAGAGCGGCATATGTGACGATCTGGCTTTAAGTCGATTCGATAACAAATGACGAAAACGGACGGATTTCTCAGGTTGGTTTTTACTACATATGAACAGTTTTCACATTCTCCCGTACAACTGGGCTGCTAGTCCTCCTTTCATACAGAATCTTAAGGTCCTAGCTCATGTTCAAGGCACCAAAGCCAGCTAAAAATACAATAACCGATACCTAGAACTTGAATTTTACTACTTCTTACTGGCTATTACATCAACTTAGAAGCTTCATCTGTGTTCTACTATGGTGATTTTAGTGTCTCCACATACCGCAGCACGCGACATAGCTTTGCAGACGATAAGTACAACCGTTTCAGAGAGAAGAGCGGCCAATGTGACCATCTGGCTTTAAGTCGATTCGATAACAAATGACGAAAACGGACGGATTTCTCAGGTTTTTACTACATATGAACACTTTTCACATTCTCCCGTGCAACTCGGCTGCTAGTCCTCCTTTCATGCAGAATCTTAAGGTCCTAGTTCATGTCCAAGGCACCAAAGCCAGCTAAAAAGTCAATAACCGATACCTAAAAATTGAATTGTACTACTTCTTACTGGCTATTACATCATCTTAAAAGCTTCATCTGTGTTCTACTATGGTGTTTTTAGTGTCTCCGAATATCGCAGTACGCGTCATAGCTTTGCAGACGATAAGTACAACCGTTGCAGAGAGAAGAGCGGCCAATGTGACGATCTGGCTTTAAGTCGATTCGATAACAAATGACGAAAACGGACGGATTTCTCAGGTTTTTACTACATATGAACACTTTTCACATTCTCCCGTGCAACTCGGCTGCTAGTCCTCCTTTCATGCCGAATCTCAAGGTCCTAGCTCATGTCCAAGGCACCAAAGCCAGCTAAAAAGTCAATAATCGATACCTAAAACTTGAATTGTACTATTTCTTACTGGCTATTACATCAACTTAGAAGCTTCATCTGTGTTCTACTATGGTGATTTTAGTGTCTCCACATACCGCAGCACGCGACATAGCTCTGCAGACGATAAGTACAACCGTTTAAGAGAGAAGAGCGGCCAATGTGTCCATCTGGCTTTAAGTCGATTCGATAACAAATGACGAAAACGGACGGATTTCTCAGGTTTTTACTACATATGAACACTTTTCACATTCTCCTGTGCAACTCGGCTGCTAGTCCTCCTCTCATGCAGAATCTTAAGGTCCTAGCTCATGTCCAAGGCACCGAAGCCAGCTAAAAAGTCAATAATCGATACCTAAAACATTAATTGTACTACTTCTTACTGGCTATTGCATCAACTTAGAAGCTTCATCTGTGTTGTACTATGGTGATTTTAGCGTCCCTGCATACCGCAGCACGCGACATAACTTTGCAGACGATAAGTACAACCATTTCAGAGAGAAGAGCGGCCAATGTGACGATCTGGCTATAAGTCGATTCGATAACAAATGACGAAAACGGACGGATTTCTCAGGTTTTTACTACATATGAACACCTTTCACATTCTCCCGTGCAACTGGGCTGCTAGTCCTCCTTTCATACAGAATCTTAAGGTCGTAGCTCATGTTCAAGGCACCAAAGCCAGCTAAAAATTCAATAACCGATACCTAGAACTTGAATTATACTACTTCTTACTGGCTATTACATCAACTTAGAAGCTTCATCTGTGTTCTACTATGGTGATTTTAGTGTCTCCACATACCGCAGCACGCGACATAGCTTTGCACTCGATAAGTACAACCGTTTCAGAGAGAAGAGCGGCCAATGTGACCATCTGGCTTTAAGTCGATTCGATAACAAATGACGAAAACGGACGGATATCTCAGGTTTTTACTACATATGAACACTTTTCACATTCTCCCGTGCAACTCGGCTGCTAGTCCTCCTTTCATGCAGAATCTTAAGGTCCTAGCTCATGTCCAAGGCTCCAAAGCCACCTAAAAAGTCAATAATCGATACCTAAAACTTGAATTCTACTACTTCTTACTGGCTATTACATCAACTTAGAAGCTTCATCTGTGTTCTACTATGGTGCTTTTAGTGTCTCCGAATACCGCAGTACGCGACATAGCTTTGCAGACGATAAGAACAACCGTTTCAGAGAGCAGAGCTGCCAATGTGATGATTTGGCTTTAAGTAGATTCGATAACAAATGACGAAAACGGACGGATTTCTCAGGTTGGTTTTTACTACATATGAACACTTTTCACATTCACCCGTGCAACTCGGCTGCTAGTCCTTCTTTCATGCAGAATCTTAAGGTCCTAGATCATGTCCAAGGCACCAAAGCCCGCTAAAAAGACAATAATCGATACCTAAAACTTGAATTGTACTACTTCTTACTGGCTATTAGATCAACTTAGAAGCGTTATCTGTGTTCTACTCTGATGATTTTCGTGTCTCCGCATACCGCAGCACGCGACATAACTTTGCAGACAATAAGTACAACCGTTTCTGAGAGAAGAGTGGCCAATGTGACGATCTGGCTTTAAGTCGAATCGATAACAAATGACGAAAACGGACGGATTTCTCAGGTTTTTACTACATATGAACACTTTTCACATTCTCCCGTGCAACTCGGCTGCTAGTCCTCCTCTCATGCAGAATCTTAAGGTCCTAGCTCATGTCCAAGGCACCGAAGCCAGCTAAAAAGTCAATAATCGATACCTAAAACATGAATTGTACTACTTCTTACTGGCTATTGCATCAACTTAGAAGCTTCATCTGTGTTCTACTATGGTGATTTTAGCGTCCCTGCATACCGCAGCACGCGACATAGCTTTGCAGACGATAAGTACAACCGTTTCAGAGAGAAGAGCGGCCAATGTGACGATCTGGCTATAAGTCGATTCGATAACAAATGACGAAAACGGACGGATTTCTCAGGTTTTTACTACATATGAACACCTTTCACATTCTCCCGTGCAACTCGGCTGCTAGTCCTAATTTCATGCAGATTCTTAAAGTCCTAGCTCATGTCCAAGGCACCGAAGCCAGCTAAAAATCAATAATCGATACCTAAAACTTGAATTCTACTACTTCTTACTGGCTATTACATCAACTTAAAAGCTTCATCTGTGTTCTACTATGGTGATTTTAGTGTCTCCGCATACCGCAGCACGCGACATAGCTTTGCAGACGATAAGTACAACCGTTTTAGAGAGAAGAGCGGCCAATGTTACGATCTGGCTTTAAGTCGATTCGATAACAAATGACGACAACGGACGGATGTCTCAGGTTTTTACTACATATGAACACTTTTCACATTCTCCCGTGCAACTCGGCTGCTAGTCCTCTTTTATGCAGAATCTTAAGGTCCTAGCTCATGTCCAAGGCACCAAAGCCAGCTACAAAGTCAATAATCGATTCCTGAAACTTGAATTGGACTACTTCTTACTGGCTATTACATCAACTTAGAGCCTTCATCTGTGTTCGACTACGGTGCTTTTAGTTTCTCCGCATACCGCAGCACGCGACATAGTTTTGCAGACGATAAGTACAACCGTTTCAGAGAGAAGAGCGGCCAATGTGACGATCTGGCTTTAAGTCGGTTCGATAACAAATGACGCAAACGGACGGATTTCTCAGGTTTTTACTAGATATGAACACTTTTCACATTCTCCCGTGCAACTCGGCTGCTAGTCCTCCTTTCATGCATAATCTTAAGGTCATAGCTCATGTCCAAGGCACCAAAGCCAGCTAAAAAGTCAATAACGATATCTAAAACTTGAATTGTACTATTTCTTACTGGCTATTACATCATCTTAGAAGCTTCATCTGTGTTCTACTATGGTGCGTTTAGTGTCTCCGAATACCGCAGTACGCGACATAGCTTTGCAGACGATAAGTACAACCGTTTCAGAGAGCAGAGCTGCCAATGTGATGATTTGGCTTTAAGTCGATTCGATAACAAATGACGAAAACGGACGGATTTCTCAGGTTGGTTTTTACTACATATGAACACTTTTCACATTCACCCGTGCAACTCTGCTGCTAGTCCTTCTTTCATGCAGAATCTTAAGGTCCTAGATCATGTCCAAGGCACCAAAACCAGCTAAAAAGTCAATAATCAATACCTAAAACTTGAATTGTACTACTTCTTACTGGCTATTTAATTATCTTAAAAGCTTCATCTGTGTTCTACTATGGAGTTTTTAGTGTCTTCGAATATCGCAGTACGCGTCATAGCTTTGCAGACGATAAGTACAACCGTTTCAGAGAGAAGAGCGGCCAATGTGACGATCTGGCTTTAAGTCGATTCGATAACAAATGACGAAAACGGACGGATTTCTCAGGTTTTTACTACATATGAACACTTTTCACATTCTCCCGTGCAACTTGGCTGCTAGTCCTCCTTTCATGCCGAATCTCAACGTCCTAGCTCATGTCCAAGGCACCAAAGCCAGCTAAAAAGTCAATAATCGATACCTAAAACTTGAATTGTACTATTTCTTACTGGCTATTACATCAACTTAGAAGCTTCATCTGTGTTCTACTATGGTGATTTTAGTGTCTCCACATACCGCAGCACGCGACATAGCTCTGCAGACGATAAGTACAACCGTTTAAGAGAGAAGAGCGGCCAATGTGTCCATCTGGCATTAAGTCGATTCGATAACAAATGACGAAAACGGACGGATTTCTCAGGTTTTTACTACATATGAACACTTTTCACATTCTCCCGTGCAACTCGGCTGCTACTCCTCCTCTCATGCAGAATCTTAAGGTCCTAGCTCATGTCCAAGGCACCGAAGCCAGCTAAAAAGTCAATAATCGATACCTAAAACATGAATTGTACTACTTCTTACTGGCTATTGCATCAACTTAGAAGCTTCATCTGTGTTCTACTATGGTGATTTTAGCGTCCCTGCATACCGCAGCACGCGACATAGCTTAGTAGACGATAAGTACAACCGTTTCAGAGAGAAGAGCGGCCAATGTGACGATCTGGCTATAAGTCGATTCGATAACAAATGACGATAACGGACCGATTTCTCAGGTTTTTACTACATATGTACACTTTTCACATTCTCCCGTGCAACTCGGCTGCTAGTCCTAATTTCATGCAGAATCTTAAGGTCCTAGCACATGTCCAAGGCACCGAAGCCAGCTAAAAATCAATAATCGATACCTAAAACTTGAATTCTACTACTTCTTACTGGCTATTACATCAACTTAAAAGCTTCATCTCTGTTCTACTATGGTGATTTTAGTGTCTCCGCATACCGCAGCACGCGACATAGCTTTGCAGACGATAAGTACAACCGTTTTAGAGAGAAGAGCGGCCAATGTTACGATCTGGCTTTAAGTCGATTCGATAACAAATGACGAAAACGGACGGATGTCTCAGGTTTTTACTACATATGAACACTTTTCACATTCTCCCGTGCAACTCGGCTGCTAGTCCTTCTTTCAGGCAGAATCTTAAGGTCCTAGATCATGTCCAAGGCCCCAAAGCCAGCTAAAGAGTCAATAATCAATATCTAAAACTTGAATTGTACTACTTCTTACTGGCTATTACATCAACTTAGAAGCTTCATCTGTGTTCTACTATGGTGCTTTTAGTGTCTCCGCATATCGCAGCACGCGACATAGCTTTGCAGACGATAAGTACAACGGTTTCAGAGAGAAGAGCGGCAAATGTGACGATCTGGCTTTAAGTCGATTCGATAACAAATGACGCAAACGGACGGATTTCTCAGGTTTTTACTAGATATGAACACTTTTCACATTCTCCCGTGCAACTCGGCTGCTAGTCCTCCTTTCATGCATAATCTTAAGGTCATAGCTCATGTCCAAGGCACCAAAGCCAGCTAAAACGTCAATAACAATATCTAAAACTTGAATTGTACTATTTCTTACTGGCTATTACATCATCTTAGAAGCTTCATCTGTGTTCTACTATGGTGCGTTTAGTGTCTCCGAATACCGCAGCACGCGACATAGCTTTGCAGACGATAAGTACAACCGTTTTAGAGAGAAGAGCGGCCAATGTTACGATCTGGCTTTAAGTCGATTCGATAACAAATGACGAAAACGGACGGATTTCTCAGGTTTTTACTACATATGAACACTTTTCACATTCTCCCGTGCAACTCGGCTGCTAGTCCTCCTTTTATGCAGAATCTTAAGGCCCTAGCTCATGTCCAAGGCACCAAAGTCAGCTAAAACGTCAATAATCGATACCTAAAACTTGAATTGGACTACTTCTTACTGGCTATTACATCAACTTAGAACCTTCATCAATGTTCTACTACGGTGCTTTTAGTTTCTCCGCATACCGCAGCACGCGACATAGTTTTGCAGACGATAAGTACAACCGTTTCAGAGAGAAGAGCGGCCAATGTGACGATCTGGCTTTAAGTAGATTGGATAAAAAAATGACGAAAACGGACGGATTTCTAAGGTTTTTACTACATATGAACACTTTTCACATTCTCCCGGGCAACTCGGCTGCTAGTTCTTCTTTCATGCAGAATCTTAAGGTCCTAGATCATGTCCAAGGCACCAAAGCCAGCTAAAAAGTCAATAATCGATATCTAAAACTTGAATTGTACTACTTCTTACTGGCTATTACATCAACTTAGAAGCTTCATCTGTGTTCTACTATGGTGCGTTTAGTGTCTCCGAATACCGCAGCACGCGACATAGCTTTGCAGACGATAAGTACAACCGTTTCAGAGAGCAGAGCGGCCAATGTGACGATTTGGCTTTAAGTCGATTCGATAACAAATGACAAAAACGGACGAATTTCTCAGGTTTTTACTACATATAAACACTTTTCACATTCTCCCGTGCAACTCGGCTGCTAGTCCTCCTTTCATGCAGAATCGTAAGGTCCTAGCTCATGTCCAAGGCACAAAAGCCAGCTTAAAAGTCAATATTCGATACCTAAAACTTGAATTGTACTAGTTCTTACTGGCTATTACATCAACTTACAAGCTTTATCTGTGTTCTACTATGGTGTTTTTAGTGTCTCCGAATACCGCAGTACGTGACATAGCTTTGCAGACGATAAGTACAACCGTTTCAGAGAGAAGAGCGGCCAATGTGACCATCTGGCTTTAAGTCGATTCGATAACAAATGACGAAAACGGACGGATTTCTCAGGTTTTAACTACATATGAACACTTTTCACATTCTCCCGTGCAACTCGGCTGCTAGTCCTCCTTTCATGCAGAATCTTAAGGTCCTAGCTCATGTCCAAGTCACCAAAGCAATCTAAAAAGTCAATAATCGATACCTAAAACTTGAATTGGACTACTTCTTACTGGCTATTACATCAACTTAGATGCTTCATCTATGTTCTACTACGGTGCTTTTAGTTTCTCCGCATACCGCAGCACGCGACATAGCTTTGCAGACGATAAGTACAACCGTTTTAGAGAGAAGAGCGGCTAATGTTACGATCTGTCTTTAAGTCGATTCGATAACAAATGACGAAAACGGACGGATGTCTCAGGTTTTTACTACATATGAACACTTTTCACATTCTCCCGTGCAACTCGGCTGCTAGTCCTCCTTTCATGCAGAATCTTAAGGTCCTAGCTCATGTCCAAGGCACCAAAGCCAGCTAAAAAGTCAATAATCGATACCTAAAACTTGAATTGGACTACTTCCTACTGGCTATTACATCAACTTAGAACCTTCATCTATGTTCTACTACGGTGCTTTTAGTTTCTCCGCATACCGCAGCACGCGACATAGTTTTGCAGAAGATAAGTACAGCCGTTTCAGAGAGCAGAGCGGCCAATGTGACGATTTGGCTTTAAGTCGATTCGATAACAAATGACGAAAACGGACGGATTTCTCAGGTTTTTACTACATATAAACACTTTTCACATTCTCCCGTGCAACTCGGCTGCTAGTTCTCCTTTCATGCAGAATCGTAAGGTCCTAGCTCTTGTCCAAGGCACCAAAGCCAGCTAAAAAGTCAATAATCAATATCTAAAACTTGAATTGTACTACTTCTTACTGGCTATTACATCAACTTAGAAGCTTCATCTGTGTTCTACTATGGTGCTTTTAGTGTCTCCGCATATCGCAGCACGCGACATAGCTTTGCAGACGATAAGTACATCGGTTTCAGAGAGAAGAGCGGCCAATGTGACGATCTGGCTTTAAGTCGATTCGATAACAAATGACGCAAACGGACGAATTTCTCAGGTTTTTACTAGATATGAACACTTTTCACATTCTCCCGTGCAACTCGGCTGCTAGTCCTCCTTTCATGCAGAATCTTAAGGTCATAGCCCATGTCCAAGGCACCAAAGAAAGCTAAAAAGTCAAAAACGATATCTAAAACTTGAATTGTACTATTTCTTACTGCCTATTACATCATCTTAGAGGCTTCATCTGTGTTCTACTATGGTGCGTTTAGTGTCTCCGAATACCGCAGTACGCGACATAGCTTTGCAGACGATAAGTACAACCGTTTCAGAGAGCAGAGCGGCCAATGTGACGATTTGGCTTTAAGTCGATTCGATAACAAATGACGAAAACGGACGGATTTCTCAGGTTTTTACTACATATGAACACTTTTCACATTCTCCCGTGCAACTCTGCCCCTAGTCCTCCTTTCATGCAGAATCTTAAGGTCCTAGCTCATGTCCAAGGGGCCAAAGCGAGCCAAAAAGTCAATAACCGATACCTAAAAATTGAATTGTACAACTTCTTACTGGCTATTACATCATCTTAGAAGCTTCACCTGTGTTCTACTATGGTGTTTTTAGTGTCTCCGAATACCGCAGTACGTGACATAGCTTTGCAGACGATAAGTACAACCGTTTCAGAGAGAAGAGCGGCCAATGAGACCATCTGGCTTTAAGTCGATTCGATAACAAATGACGAAAACGGACGGATTTCTCAGGTTATTACTACATATGAACACTTTCCACATTCTCCCGTGCAACTCGGCTGCTAGTCCTCCTTTCATGCAGAATCTTAAGGTCCTAGCTCATGTCCAAGGCACCGAAGCCAGCTAAAAAGTCAATAATCGATACATAAAACTTGAATTGTACTACTTCTTACTGGCTATTGCATCAACTTAGAAGCTTCATCTGTGTTCTACTATGGTGCTTTTAGTGTCTCCGCATACCGCAGCACGCGACATAGCTTTGCAGACGATAAGTACAACGGTTTCAGAGAGAAGAGCGGCCGATGTGACGATCTTGCTTTAAGTCGATTCGATAACAAATGACGAAAACGGACGGATTTCTCAGGTTTTTACTACGTATGAACACTTCTCACATTCACCCGTGCAACTCCTCTGCTAGTCCTCCTTTCATGCAGAATCTTAAGGTCCTAGCTCATGTCCAAGGCATCAAAGCCAGCTAAAAAGTCAATAATCGATAACTAAAACTTGAATTGTACTACTTCTTACTGGCTATTACATCAACTTAGAAGCTTCTTCTGTGTTCTACTATGAAGATTTTCTTGTCTCCGCATACCGCAGCACGCGACATAGCTTTGCAGACGATATGTACAACCGTTCAGAGAGAAGAGCGGCCAATGTGACGATCTGGCTTTAAGTCGATTCGATAACAAATGACGAAAACGGACGGATTTCTCAGGTTTTTACTACATATGAACACTTTTCATATTCACCCGTGCAACTCGGCTGCTAGTCCTCCTTTCATGCAGAATCTTAAGGTCCTAGCTCATGTCCAAGTCACCAAAGCCAGCTAAAATGTCAATAATCGATACCAAAAACTTCAATTGGACTACTTCTTACTGGCTATTACATCAACTTAGATGCTTCATCTGTGTTCTACTATGGTGATTTTAGTGTCTCCGCATACCGCAGCAAGCGACATAGCTTTGCAGACGATAAGTACAACCGTTTCAGAGAGAAGAGCGGCCAATGTGACGATCTGGCTATAAGTCGATTCGATAACAAATGACGAAAACGCACGGATTTCACAGGTTTTTACTACATGCGAACACGTTTCACATTCTCCCGTGCAACTCGGCTGCTAGTCCTCCTTTCATGCAGAATCTCAAGGTCCTAGCTCATGTCCAAGGCACCAAGGCAGCTAAAAGGTCAATAATCAATACTTAAAACTTGAATTGTACTACTTCTTACTGGCTATTACATCAACTTAGAAGCTTCATCTGTGTTCTACTATGGTGCCTTTAGTGTCTCCGCATACCGCAGCAGGCGACATAGCTTTGCAGACGATAAGTACAACCGTTTCAGAGAGAAGAGCGGTCAATGTGACGATCTGGCTTTAAGACGATTCGATAACAAATGACGAAAACGGACGGATTTCTTGGGTTTTTACTACATATGAACACTTTTCACAGTCTCCCGTGCAACTCGACAGCTAGTCCTCCTTTCATGCAGAATCTTAAGGTCGTAGCTCATGTCCAAGTCACCAAAGCCAGCTAAAAAGTCAATAACCGATACCTAAAACTTGAATTGTACTACTTCTTACTGGCTATTACATCAACTTAGAAGCTTCATCTGTGTTCTACAATGGTGCTTTTAGTGTCTCCGCATACCGCAGCACGCGACATAGCTTTGCAGACGATAAGTACAACCGTTTCAGAGAGGAGAGCGGCCAATGTGACGATCTGGCTTTAAGTCGATTCGATAACAAATGACGAAAACGGACGGATTTCTCAGGTTTTTACTACATATGAACACTTTTCATATTCTCCCGTGCAACTCGGCTGCTAGTCCTCCTTTCATGCAGAATCTTAAGGTCCTAGCTCATGTCCAAGTCACCAAAGCCAGCTAAAATGTCAATAATCGATACCAAAAACTTCAATTGGACTACTTCTTACTGGCTATTACATCAACTTAGATGCTTCATCTGTGTTCTACTATGGTGATTTTAGTGTCTCCGCATACCGCAGCACGCGACATAGCTTTGCAGACGATAAGTACAACCGTTTCAGAGAGAAGAGCGGCCAATGTGACGATCTGGCTATAAGTCGATTCGATAACAAATGACGAAAACGCACGGATTTCACAGGTTTTTACTACATGCGAACACTTTTCACATTCTCCCGTGCAACTCGGCTGCTAGTCCTCCTTTCATGCACAATCTCAAGGTCCTAGCTCATGCCCAAGGCACCAAGGCAGCTAAAAGGTCAATAATCAATACTTAAAACTTGAATTGTACTACTTCTTACTGGCTATTACATCAACTTAGAAGCTTCATCTGTGTTCTACTATGGTGCCTTTAGTGTCTCCGCATACCGCAGCAGGCGACATAGCTTTGCAGACGATAAGTACAACCGTTTCAGAGAGAAGAGCGGTCAATGTGACGATCTGGCTTTAAGACGATTCGATAACAAATGACGAAAACGGACGGATTTCTTGGGTTTTTACTACATATGAACACTTTTCACAGTCTCCCGTGCAACTCGACAGCTAGTCCTCCTTTCATGCAGAATCTTAAGGTCGTAGCTCATGTCCAAGTCACCAAAACCAGCTAAAAAGTCAATAACCGATACCTAAAACTTGAATTGTACTACTTCTTACTGGCTATTACATCAACTTAGAAGCTTCATCTGTGTTCTACAATGGTGCTTTTAGTGTCTCCGCATACCGCAGCACGCGACATAGCTTTGTAGACGATAAGTACAACCGTTTCAGAGAGGAGAGCGGCCAATGTGACGATCTGGCTTTAAGTCGATTCGATAACAAATGACGAAAACGGACGGATTTCTCAGGTTTTTACTACATATGAACACTTTTCATATTCTCCCGTGCAACTCGGCTGCTAGTCCTCCTTTCATGCAGAATCTTAAGGTCCTAGCTCATGTCCAAGTCACCAAAGCCAGCTAAAATGTCAATAATCGATACCAAAAACTTCAATTGGACTACTTCTTACTGGCTATTACATCAACTTAGATGCTTCATCTGTGTTCTACTATGGTGATTTTAGTGTCTCCGCATACCGCAGCAAGCGACATAGCTTTGCAGACGATAAGTACAACCGTTTCAGAGAGAAGAGCGGCCAATGTGACGATCTGGCTATAAGTCGATTCGATAACAAATGACGAAAACGCACGGATTTCACAGGTTTTTACTACATGCGAACACTTTTCACATTCTCCCGTGCAACTCGGCTGCTAGTCCTCCTTTCATGCAGAATCTCAAGGTCCTAGCTCATGTCCAAGGCACCAAGGCAGCTAAAAGGTCAATAATCAATACTTAAAACTTGAATTGTACTACTTCTTGCTGGCTATTACATCAACTTAGAAGCTTCATCTGTGTTCTACTATGGTGCCTTTAGTGTCTCCGCATACCGCAGCAGGCGACATAGCTTTGCAGACGATAAGTACAACCGTTTCAGAGAGAAGAGCGGTCAATGTGACGATCTGGCTTTAAGACGATTCGATAACAAATGACGAAAACGGACGGATTTCTTGGGTTTTTACTACATATGAACACTTTTCACAGTCTCCCGTGCAACTCGACAGCTAGTCCTCCTTTCATGCAGAATCTTAAGGTCGTAGCTCATGTCCAAGTCACCAAAGCCAGCTAAAAAGTCAATAACCGATACCTAAAACTTGAATTGTACTACTTCTTACTGGCTATTACATCAACTTAGAAGCTTCATCTGTGTTCTACAATGGTGCTTTTAGTGTCTCCGCATACCGCAGCACGCGACATAGCTTTGCAGACGATAAGTACAACCGTTTCAGAGAGGAGAGCGGCCAATGTGACGATCTGGCTTTAAGTCGATTCGATAACAAATGACGAAAACGGACGGATTTCTCAGGTTTTTACTACATATGAACACTTTTCATATTCTCCCGTGCAACTCGGCTGCTAGTCCTCCTTTCATGCAGAATCTTAAGGTCCTAGCTCATGTCCAAGTCACCAAAGCCAGCTAAAATGTCAATAATCGATACCAAAAACTTCAATTGGACTACTTCTTACTGGCTATTACATCAACTTAGATGCTTCATCTGTGTTCTACTATGGTGATTTTAGTGTCTCCGCATACCGCAGCACGCGACATAGCTTTGCAGACGATAAGTACAACCGTTTCAGAGAGAAGAGCGGCCAATGTGACGATCTGGCTATAAGTCGATTCGATAACAAATGACGAAAACGCACGGATTTCACAGGTTTTTACTACATGCGAACACTTTTCACATTCTCCCGTGCAACTCGGCTGCTAGTCCTCCTTTCATGCACAATCTCAAGGTCCTAGCTCATGTCCAAGGCACCAAGGCAGCTAAAAGGTCAATAATCAATACTTAAAACTTGAATTGTACTACTTCTTACTGGCTATTACATCAACTTAGAAGCTTCATCTGTGTTCTACTATGGTGCCTTTAGTGTCTCCGCATACCGCAGCAGGCGACATAGCTTTGCAGACGATAAGTACAACCGTTTCAGAGAGAAGAGCGGTCAATGTGACGATCTGGCTTTAAGACGATTCGATAACAAATGACGAAAACGGACGGATTTCTTGGGTTTTTACTACATATGAACACTTTTCACAGTCTCCCGTGCAACTCGACAGCTAGTCCTCCTTTCATGCAGAATCTTAAGGTCGTAGCTCATGTCCAAGTCACCAAAGCCAGCTAAAAAGTCAATAACCGATACCTAAAACTTGAATTGTACTACTTCTTACTTTCTATTACATCAACTTAGAAGCTTCATCTGTGTTCTACAATGGTGCTTTTAGTGTCTCCGCATACCGCAGCACGCGACATAGCTTTGTAGACGATAAGTACAACCGTTTCAGAGAGGAGAGCGGCCAATGTGACGATCTGGCTTTAAGTCGATTCGATAACAAATGACGAAAACGGACGGATTTCTCAGGTTTTTACTACATATGAACACTTTTCATATTCTCCCGTGCAACTCGGCTGCTAGTCCTCCTTTCATGCAGAATCTTAAGGTCCTAGCTCATGTCCAAGTCACCAAAGCCAGCTAAAATGTCAATAATCGATACCAAAAACTTCAATTGGACTACTTCTTACTGGCTATTACATCAACTTAGATGCTTCATCTGTGTTCTACTATGGTGATTTTAGTGTCTCCGCATACCGCAGCACGCGACATAGCTTTGCAGACGATAAGTACAACCGTTTCAGAGAGAAGAGCGGCCAATGTGACGATCTGGCTATAAGTCGATTCGATAACAAATGACGAAAACGCACGGATTTCACAGGTTTTTACTACATGCGAACACTTTTCACATTCTCCCGTGCAACTCGGCTGCTAGTCCTCCTTTCATGCACAATCTCAAGGTCCTAGCTCATGCCCAAGGCACCAAGGCAGCTAAAAGGTCAATAATCAATACTTAAAACTTGAATTGTACTACTTCTTACTGGCTATTACATCAACTTAGAAGCTTCATCTGTGTTCTACTATGGTGCCTTTAGTGTCTCCGCATACCGCAGCAGGCGACATAGCTTTGCAGACGATAAGTACAACCGTTTCAGAGAGAAGAGCGGTCAATGTGACGATCTGGCTTTAAGACGATTCGATAACAAATGACGAAAACGGACGGATTTCTTGGGTTTTTACTACATATGAACACTTTTCACAGTCTCCCGTGCAACTCGACAGCTAGTCCTCCTTTCATGCAGAATCTTAAGGTCGTAGCTCATGTCCAAGTCACCAAAGCCAGCTAAAAAGTCAATAACCGATACCTAAAACTTGAATTGTACTACTTCTTACTGGCTATTACATCAACTTAGAAGCTTCATCTGTGTTCTACAATGGTGCTTTTAGTGTCTCCGCATACCGCAGCACGCGACATAGCTTTGTAGACGATAAGTACAACCGTTTCAGAGAGGAGAGCGGCCAATGTGACGATCTGGCTTTAAGTCGATTCGATAACAAATGACGAAAACGGACGGATTTCTCAGGTTTTTACTACATATGAACACTTTTCATATTCTCCCGTGCAACTCGGCTGCTAGTCCTCCTTTCATGCAGAATCTTAAGGTCCTAGCTCATGTCCAAGTCACCAAAGCCAGCTAAAATGTCAATAATCGATACCAAAAACTTCAATTGGACTACTTCTTACTGGCTATTACATCAACTTAGATGCTTCATCTGTGTTCTACTATGGTGATTTTAGTGTCTCCGCATACCGCAGCAAGCGACATAGCTTTGCAGACGATAAGTACAACCGTTTCAGAGAGAAGAGCGGCCAATGTGACGATCTGGCTATAAGTCGATTCGATAACAAATGACGAAAACGCACGGATTTCACAGGTTTTTACTACATGCGAACACTTTTCACATTCTCCCGTGCAACTCGGCTGCTAGTCCTCCTTTCATGCAGAATCTCAAGGTCCTAGCTCATGTCCAAGGCACCAAGGCAGCTAAAAGGTCAATAATCAATACTTAAAACTTGAATTGTACTACTTCTTGCTGGCTATTACATCAACGTAGAAGCTTCATCTGTGTTCTACTATGGTGCCTTTAGTGTCTCCGCATACCGCAGCAGGCGACATAGCTTTGCAGACGATAAGTACAACCGTTTCAGAGAGAAGAGCGGTCAATGTGACGATCTGGCTTTAAGACGATTCGATAACAAATGACGAAAACGGACGGATTTCTTGGGTTTTTACTACATATGAACACTTTTCACAGTCTCCCGTGCAACTCGACAGCTAGTCCTCCTTTCATGCAGAATCTTAAGGTCGTAGCTCATGTCCAAGTCACCAAAGCCAGCTAAAAAGTCAATAACCGATACCTAAAACTTGAATTGTACTACTTCTTACTGGCTATTACATCAACTTAGAAGCTTCATCTGTGTTCTACAATGGTGCTTTTAGTGTCTCCGCATACCGCAGCACGCGACATAGCTTTGCAGACGATAAGTACAACCGTTTCAGAGAGGAGAGCGGCCAATGTGACGATCTGGCTTTAAGTCGATTCGATAACAAATGACGAAAACGGACGGATTTCTCAGGTTTTTACTACATATGAACACTTTTCATCTTCTCCCGTGCAACTCGGCTGCTAGTCCTCCTTTCATGCAGAATCTTAAGGTCCTAGCTCATGTCCAAGTCACCAAAGCCAGCTAAAATGTCAATAATCGATACCAAAAACTTCAATTGGACTACTTCTTACTGGCTATTACATCAACTTAGATGCTTCATCTGTGTTCTACTATGGTGATTTTAGTGTCTCCGCATACCGCAGCACGCGACATAGCTTTGCAGACGATAAGTACAACCGTTTCAGAGAGAAGAGCGGCCAATGTGACGATCTGGCTATAAGTCGATTCGATAACAAATGACGAAAACGCACGGATTTCACAGGTTTTTACTACATGCGAACACTTTTCACATTCTCCCGTGCAACTCGGCTGCTAGTCCTCCTTTCATGCACAATCTCAAGGTCCTAGCTCATGTCCAAGGCACCAAGGCAGCTAAAAGGTCAATAATCAATACATAAAACTTGAATTGTACTACTTCTTACTGGCTATTACATCAACTTAGAAGCTTCATCTGTGTTCTACTATGGTGCCTTTAGTGTCTCCGCATACCGCAGCAGGCGACATAGCTTTGCAGACGATAAGTACAACCGTTTCAGAGAGAAGAGCGGTCAATGTGACGATCTGGCTTTAAGACGATTCGATAACAAATGACGAAAACGGACGGATTTCTTGGGTTTTTACTACATATGAACACTTTTCACAGTCTCCCGTGCAACTCGACAGCTAGTCCTCCTTTCATGCAGAATCTTAAGGTCGTAGCTCATGTCCAAGTCACCAAAGCCAGCTAAAAAGTCAATAACCGATACCTAAAACTTGAATTGTACTACTTCTTACTTTCTATTACATCAACTTAGAAGCTTCATCTGTGTTCTACAATGGTGATTTTAGTGTCTCCGCATACCGCAGCACGCGAAATAGCTTTACAGACGATAAGTACAACCGTTTCAGAGAGAAGAGCGGCCAATGTGACGATCTGGCTTTAAGTCGATTCGATAACAAATGACGAAAACGGACGGATTTCTCAGGATTTTATTACATATGAACACTTTTCACATTCTCCCGTGCAACTCGGCTGCTAGTCCTCCTTTCATGCAGAATCTTAAGATCCTAGCTCATGTCCAAGCCACCAAAGCCAGCTAAAAAGTCAATAATCAATACCTAAAACTTGAATTCTACTACTTCTTACTGGCTATTACATCAACTTAGAAGCTTCATCTCTGTTCTACTATGGTGCTTTTAGTGTCTCCACATACCGCAGCACGCGACATAGCTTTGCAGAAGATAAGTACAACCGTTTCAGAGAGAAGAGCTGCCAATGTGACGATCTGGCTAAAAGTCGATTCGATAACAAATGACGAAAACGGACGGATTTCTCAGGTTTTTACTACATATGAACACTTTTCACATTCTCCCGGGCAACTCGGCTGCTAGTCCTTCTTTCATGCAGAATCTTAAGCTCCTAGATCATGTCCAAGGCACCAAAGCCAGCTAAAAAGTCAATAATCAATATCTAAAACTTGAATTGTACAACTTCTTACTGGCTATTACATTAACTTAGAAGCTTCATCTGTGTTCTACTATGGTGCTTTTAGTGTCTCCGCATATCGCAGCACGCGACATAGCTTTGCAGACGATAAGTACAACGGTTTCAGAGAGAAGAGCGGAAAATGTGACGATCTGGCTTTAAGTCGATTCGATAACAAATGACGAAAACGCACGGATTTCACAGGTTTTTACTACATGCGAACACTTTTCACATTCTCCCGTGCAACTCGGCTGCTAGTCCTCCTTTCATGCACAATCTCAAGGTCCTAGCTCATGTCCAAGGCACCAAGGCAGCTAAAAGGTCAATAATCAATACTTAAAACTTGAATTGTACTACATCTTACTGGCTATTACATCAACTTAGAAGCTTCATCTGTGTTCTACTATGGTGCCTTTAGTGTCTCCGCATACCGCAGCAGGCGACATAGCTTTGCAGACGATAAGTACAACCGTTTCAGAGAGAAGAGCGGTCAATGTGACGATCTGGCTTTAAGACGATTCGATAACAAATGACGAAAACGGACGGATTTCTTGGGTTTTTACTACATATGAACACTTTTCACAGTCTCCCGTCCAACTCGACAGCTAGTCCTCCTTTCATGCAGAATCTTAAGGTCGTAGCTCATGTCCAAGTCACCAATGCCAGCTAAAATGTCAATAATCGATACCAAAAACTTCAATTGGACTACTTCTTACTGGCTATTACATCAACTTAGATGCTTCATCTGTGTTCTACTATGGTGATTTTAGTGTCTCCGCATACCGCAGCACGCGACATAGCTTTGCAGACGATAAGTACAACCGTTTCAGAGAGAAGAGCGGCCAATGTGACGATCTGGCTATAAGTCGATTCGATAACAAATGACGAAAACGCACGGATTTCACAGGTTTTTACTACATGCGAACACTTTTCACGTTCTCCCGTGCAACTCGGCTGCTAGTCCTCCTTTCATGCACAATCTCAAGGTCCTAGCTCATGTCCAAGGCACCAAGGCAGCTAAAAGGTCAATAATCAATACTTAAAACTTGAATTGTACTACTTCTTACTAACTAATACATCATCTTAGAGGCTTCATCTGTGTTCTACTATGGTGCGTTTAGTGTCTCCGAATACCGCAGTACGCGACATAGCTTTGCAGACGATAAGTACAACCGTTTCAGAGAGCAGAGCGGCCAATGTGACGATTTGGCTTTAAGTCGATTCGATAACAAATGACGAAAACGGACGGATTTCTCAGGTTTTTACTACATATGAACACTTTTCATATTCTCCCGTGCAACTCTGCCCCTAGTCCTCCTTTCATGCAGAATCTTAAGGTCCTAGCTCATGTCCAAGGGGCCAAAGCGAGCCAAAAAGTCAATAACCGATACCTAAAAATTGAATTGTACAACTTCTTACTGGCTATTACATCATCTTAGAAGCTTCACCTGTGTTCTACTATGGTGTTTTTAGTGTCTCCGAATACCGCAGTACGTGACATAGCTTTGCAGACGATAAGTACAACCGTTTCAGAGAGAAGAGCGGCCAATGAGACCATCTGGCTTTAAGTCGATTCGATAACAAATGACGAAAACGGACGGATTTCTCAGGTTATTACTACATATGAACACTTTCCACATTCTCCCGTGCAACTCGGCTGCTAGTCCTCCTTTCATGCAGAATCTTAAGGTCCTAGCTCATGTCCAAGGCACCGAAGCCAGCTAAAAAGTCAATAATCGATACATAAAACTTGAATTGTACTACTTCTTACTGGCTATTGCATCAACTTAGAAGCTTCATCTGTGTTCTACTATGGTGCTTTTAGTGTCTCCGCATACCGCAGCACGCGACATAGCTTTGCAGACGATAAGTACAACGGTTTCAGAGAGAAGAGCGGCCGATGTGACGATATTGCTTTAAGTCGATTCGATAACAAATGACGAAAACGGACGGATTTCTCAGGTTTTTACTACGTATGAACACTTCTCACATTCACCCGTGCAACTCCTCTGCTAGTCCTCCTTTCATGCAGAATCTTAAGGTCCTAGCTCATGTCCAAGGCATCAAAGCCAGCTAAAAAGTCAATAATCGATAACTAAAACTTGAATTGTACTACTTCTTACTGGCTATTACATCAACTTGGAAGCTTCTTCTGTGTTCTACTATGAAGATTTTCTTGTCTCCGCATACCGCAGCACGCGACATAGCTTTGCAGACGATATGTACAACCGTTCAGAGAGAAGAGCGGCCAATGTGACGATCTGGCTTTAAGTCGATTCGATAACAAATGACGAAAACGGACGGATTTCTCAGGTTTTAACTACATATGAACACTTTTCATATTCTCCCGTGCAACTCGGCTGCTAGTCCTCCTTTCATGCAGAATCTTAAGGTCGTAGCTCATGTCCAAGTCACCAAAGCCAGCTAAAATGTCAATAATCGATACCAAAAACTTCAATTGGACTACTTCTTACTGGCTATTACATCAACTTAGATGCTTCATCTGTGTTCTACTATGGTGATTTTAGTGTCTCCGCATACCGCAGCAAGCGACATAGCTTTGCAGACGATAAGTACAACCGTTTCAGAGAGAAGAGCGGCCAATGTGACGATCTGGCTATAAGTCGATTCGATAACAAATGACGAAAACGCACGGATTTCACAGGTTTTTACTACATGCGAACACTTTTCACATTCTCCCGTGCAACTCGGCTGCTAGTCCTCCTTTCATGCAGAATCTCAAGGTCCTAGCTCATGTCCAAGGCACCAAGGCAGCTAAAAGGTCAATAATCAATACATAAAACTTGAATTGTACTACTTCTTACTGGCTATTACATCAACTTAGAAGCTTCATCTGTGTTCTACTATGGTGCCTTTAGTGTCTCCGCATACCGCAGCAGGCGACATAGCTTTGCAGACGATAAGTACAACCGTTTCAGAGAGAAGAGCGGTCAATGTGACGATCTGGCTTTAAGACGATTCGATAACAAATGACGAAAACGGACGGATTTCTTGGGTTTTTACTACATATGAACACTTTTCACAGTCTCCCGTGCAACTCGACAGCTAGTACTCCTTTCATGCAGAATCTTAAGGTCGTAGCTCATGTCCAAGTCACCAAAGCCAGCTAAAAAGTCAATAACCGATACCTAAAACTTGAATTGTACTACATCTTACTGGCTATTACATCAACTTAGAAGCTTCATCTGTGTTCTACAATGGTGCTTTTAGTGTCTCCGCATACCGCAGCACGCGACATAGCTTTGTAGACGATAAGTACAACCGTTTCAGAGAGGAGAGCGGCCAATGTGACGATCTGGCTTTAAGTCGATTCGATAACAAATGACGAAAACGGACGGATTTCTCAGGTTTTTACTACATATGAACACTTTTCATATTCTCCCGTGCAACTCGGCTGCTAGTCCTCCTTTCATGCAGAATCTTAAGGTCCTAGCTCATGTCCAAGTCACCAAAGCCAGCTAAAATGTCAATAATCGATATCAAAAACTTCAATTGGACTACTTCTTACTGGCTATTACATCAACTTAGATGCTTCATCTGTGTTCTACTATGGTGATTTTAGTGTCTCCGCATACCGCAGCACGCGACATAGCTTTGCAGACGATAAGTACAACCGTTTCAGAGAGAAGAGCGGCCAATGTGACGATCTGGCTATAAGTCGATTCGATAACAAATGACGAAAACGCACGGATTTCACAGGTTTTTACTACATGCGAACACTTTTCACATTCTCCCGTGCAACTCGGCTGCTAGTCCTCCTTTCATGCAGAATCTCAAGGTCCTAGCTCATGTCCAAGGCACCAAGGCAGCTAAAAGGTCAATAATCAATACTTAAAACTTGAATTGTACTACTTCTTGCTGGCTATTACATCAACTTAGAAGCTTCATCTGTGTTCTACTATGGTGCCTTTAGTGTCTCCGCATACCGCAGCAGGCGACATAGCTTTGCAGACGATAAGTACAACCGTTTCAGAGAGAAGAGCGGTCAATGTGACGATCTGGCTTTAAGACGATTCGATAACAAATGACGAAAACGGACGGATTTCTTGGGTTTTTACTACATATGAACACTTTTCACAGTCTCCCGTGCAACTCGACAGCTAGTCCTCCTTTCATGCAGAATCTTAAGGTCGTAGCTCATGTCCAAGTCACCAAAGCCAGCTAAAAAGTCAATAACCGATACCTAAAACTTGAATTGTACTACTTCTTACTGGCTATTACATCAACTTAGAAGCTTCATCTGTGTTCTACAATGGTGCTTTTAGTGTCTCCGCATACCGCAGCACGCGACATAGCTTTGCAGACGATAAGTACAACCGTTTCAGAGAGGAGAGCGGCCAATGTGACGATCTGGCTTTAAGTCGATTCGATAACAAATAACGAAAACGGACGGATTTCTCAGGTTTTTACTACATATGAACACTTTTCATATTCTCCCGTGCAACTCGGCTGCTAGTCCTCCTTTCATGCAGAATCTTAAGGTCCTAGCTCATGTCCAAGTCACCAAAGCCAGCTAAAATGTCAATAATCGATACCAAAAACTTCAATTGGACTACTTCTTACTGGCTATTACATCAACTTAGATGCTTCATCTGTGTTCTACTATGGTGATTTTAGTGTCTCCGCATACCGCAGCACGCGACATAGCTTTGCAGACGATAAGTACAACCGTTTCAGAGAGAAGAGCGGCCAATGTGACGATCTGGCTATAAGTCGATTCGATAACAAATGACGAAAACGCACGGATTTCACAGGTTTTTACTACATGCGAACACTTTTCACATTCTCCCGTGCAACTCGGCTGCTAGTCCTCCTTTCATGCACAATCTCAAGGTCCTAGCTCATGTCCAAGGCACCAAGGCAGCTAAAAGGTCAATAATCCATACTTAAAACTTGAATTGTACTACTTCTTACTGGCTAATACATCAACTTAGAAGCTTCATCTGTGTTCTACAATGGTGCTTTTAGTGTCTCCGCATACCGCAGCACGCGACATAGCTTTGTAGACGATAAGTACAACCGTTTCAGAGAGGAGAGCGGCCAATGTGACGATCTGGCTTTATGTCGATTCGATAACCAATGACGAAAACGGACGGATTTCTCAGGTTTTTATTACATATGAACACTTTTCACATTCTACCGTGCAACTCGGTTGCTAGTCCTCCTTTCATATAGAACCTTAAGGTCCTAGCTCATGTCCAAGTCACCAAAGCCAGCTAAAAAGTCAATAATCGATACCTAAAACTTGAATTGGACTACTTCTTACTGGCTATTACATCAACTTAGATGCTTCATCTGTGTTCTACTATGGTGCTTTTAATGTCTCCGCATACCGCAGCACGCGACATAGCTTTGCAGACGATAAGTACAACCGTTTCAGAGAGAAGAGCGGTCAATGTGACGATCTGGCTTTAAGACGATTCGATAACAAATGACGAAAACGGACGGATTTCTTGGGTTTTTACTACATATGAACACTTTTCACATTCTCCCGTGCAACTCGGCAGCTATTCCTCCTTTCATGCAGAATCTTAAGGTCCTAGCTCATGTCCAAGGCACCAAAGCCAGCTAAAAAGTCAATAACCGATACCTAAAACTTGAATTGTACTACTTCTTACTGGCTATTACATCAACTTAGAAGCTTCATCTGTGTTCTACTATGGTGCTTTTAGTGTCTCCGCATACCGCAGCACGCGACATAGCTTTGTAGACGATAAGTACAACCGTTTCAGAGAGAAGAGCGGCCAATGTGACGATCTGGCTTTAAGTCGATTCGATAACAAATGACGAAAAGGACTTATTTCTCAGGTTTTTATTACATATGAACACTTTTCACATTCTCCCGTGCAACTCGGTTGCTAGTCCTCCTTTCATGCAGAATCTTAAGGTCCTAGCTCATGTCCAAGTCAACAAAGCCAGCTAAAAAGTCAATAATCGATACCTAAATTTGAATTGAACTACTTCTTACTGGCTATTACATCAACTTAGATGCTTCATCTGTGTTCTACTATGGTGATTTTAGTGTCTCCGCATACCGCAGCACGCGACATAGCTTTGTAGACGATAAGTACAACCGTTTCAGAGAGAAGAGCGGCCAATGTGACGATCTGGCTTTAAGTCGATTCGATAACAAATGACGAAAACGGACGGATTTCTCAGGATTTTATTACATATGAACACTTTTCACATTCTCCCGTGCAACTCGGCTGCTAGTCCTCCTTTCATGCAGAATCTTAAGATCCTTGCTCATGTCCAAGCCACCAAAGCCAGCTAAAAAGTCAATAATCAATACCTAAAACTTGAATTCTACTACTTCTTACTGGCTATTACATCAACTTAGAAGCTTCATCTCTGTTCTACTATGGTGCTTATAGTGTCTCCACATACCGCAGCACGCGACATAGCTTTGCAGAAGATAAGTACAACCGTTTCAGAGAGAAGAGCGGCCAATGTGACGATCTTTCTAAAAGTCGATTAGATAACAAATGACGAAAACGGACGGATTTCTCAGGTTTTTACTACATATGAACACTTTTCACATTCTCCCGGGCAACTCGGCTGCTAGTCCTTCTTTCATGCAGAATCTTAAGCTCCTAGATCATGTCCAAGGCACCAAAGCCAGCTAAAAAGTCAATAATCAATATCTAAAACTAGAATTGTACTACTTCTTACTGGCTATTACATTAACTTAGAAGCTTCATCTGTGTTCTACTATGGTGCTTTTAGTGTCTCCGCATATCGCAGCACGCGACATAGCTTTGCAGACGATAAGTACAACGGTTTCAGAGAGAAGAGCGGCAAATGTGACGATCTGGCTTTAAGTCGATTCGATAACAAATGACGCAAACGGACGGATTTCTCAGGTTTTTACTACATATGAACACTTTTCACATTCTCCCGTGCAACTCGGCTGCTAGTCCTCCTTTCATGCAGAATCTTAAGGTCATAGCACATGTCCAAGGCACCAAAGCCAGCTAAACAGTCAATAACGATATCTAAAACTTGAATTGTACTATTTCTTACTGGCTATTACATCATCTTAGAAGCTTCATCTGTGTTCTACTATGGTGCTTTTAGTGTCTCCGCATAACGCAGCACGCGACATAGCTTTGCAGACGATAAGTACAACCGTTTCAGAGAGAAGAGCGGTCAATGTGACGATCTGGCTTTAAGTCGATTCGATAACAAATGACGAAAACGGACGGATTTCTTGGGTTTTTACTACATATGAACACTTTTCACATTCTCCCGTGCAACTCGACAGCTAGTCCTCCTTTCATGCAAAATCTTAAGGTCCTAGCTAAAGTCCAAGTCACCAAAGCCAGCTAAAAAGTCAATAATCGATACCTAAATTTGAATTGGACTACTTCTTACTGGCTATTACATCAACTTAGATGCTTCATCTGTGTTCTACTATGGTGATTTTAGTGTCTCCGCATACCGCAGCACGCGACATAGCTTTGCAGACGATAAGTACAACCGTTTCAGAGAGAAGAGCGGCCAATGTGACGATCTGGCTTTAAGTCGATTCGATAACAAATGACGAAAACGGACGGATTTCTCAGGATTTTATTACATATGAACACTTTTCACATTCTCCCGTGCAACTCGGCTGCTAGTCCTCCTTTCATGCAGAATCTTAAGGTCCAAGCTCATCTCCAAGGCACCAAAGCCAGCTAAAAAGTCAATAATCAATACCTAAAACTTGAATTCTACTACTTCTTACTGGCTATTACATGAACTTAGAAGCTTCATCTCTGTTCTACTATGGTGCTTTTAGTGTCTCCACATACCGCAGCACGCGACATAGCTTTGCAGAAGATAAGTACAACCGTTTCAGAGAGAAGAGCGGCCAATGTGACGATCTGGCTAAAAGTCGATTCGATAACAAATGACGAAAACGGACGGATTTCTCAGGTTTTTACTACATATGAACACTTTTCACATTCTCCCGGGCAACTCGCTGCTAGTCCTTCTTTCATGCAGAATCTTAAGGTCCTAGATCATGTCCAAGGCACCAAAGCCAGCTAAAAAGTCAATAATCAATATCTAAAACTTGAATTGTACTACTTCTTACTGGCTATTACTTTAACTTAGAAGCTCGATCTGTGTTGTACTATGGTGCTTTTAGTGTCTCCGCATATCGCAGCACGCGACATAGCTTTGCAGACGATAAGTACAACGGTTTCAGAGAGAAAAGCGGCAAATGTGACGATCTGGCTTTAAGTCGATTCGATAACAAATGACGCAAACGGACGGATTTCTCAGGTTTTTACTACATATGAACACTTTTCACATTCTCCCGTGCAACTCGGCTGCTAGTCCTCCTTTCATGCAGAATCTTAAGGTCATAGCCCATGTCCAAGGCACCAAAGCAAACTAAAAAGTCAATAACGATATCTAAAACTTGAATTGTACTATTTCTTACTGGCCATTACATCATCTTAGAAGCTTCATCTGTGTTCTACTATGGTGCTTTTAGTGTCTCCGCATAACGCAGCACGCGACATAGCTTTGCAGACGATAAGTACAACGGATTCAGAGAGAAGAACGGCAAATGTGACGATTTGGCTTTAAGTCGATTCGATAACAAATGACGAAAACGGACGGATTTCTGAGGTTTTTACTACATATGAACACTTTTCACATTCTCCCGTGCATCTCGAGTGCTAGTCCTCCTTTCATGCAGAATCTTAAGGTCATAGCTCATGTCCAAGGCACCAAAGCCAGCTAAAAAGTCAATAACTATACCTAAAACTTGAATTGTACTATTTCTTACTGGCTATTATATCATCTTAGAAGCTTTATCTGTGTTCTACTATGATGATTTTCGTGTCTCCGCATACCGCAGCACGCGACATAACGTTGCAGACAATAAGTACAACCGTTTCAGAGAGAAGAGTGGCCAATGTGACGATCTGGCTTTAAGTCGATTCGATAACAAATGACGAAAACGGACGGATTTCTCAGGTTTTTACTACATATGAACACTTTTCACATTCTCCCGTGCAACTCGGCTGCTAGTCCTCCTCTCATGCAGAATCTTAAGGTCCTAGCTCATGTCCAAGGCACCGAAGCCAGCTAAAAAGTCAATAATCGATACCTAAAACATGAATTGTACTACTTCTTACTGGCTATTGCATCAACTTAGAAGCTTCATCTGTGTTCTACTATGGTGATTTTAGCGTCCCTGCATACCGCAGCACGCGACATAGCTTTTCAGACGATAAGTACAACCGTTTCAGAGAGAAGAGCGGCCAATGTGACGATCTGGCTATAATTCGATTCGATAACAAATGACGAAAACGGACCGATTTCAAAGGTTTTTACTACATATGAACACCTTTCACATTCTCCCGTGCAACTCGGCTGCTAGTCCTAATTTAATGCAGAATCTTAAGGTCCTAGCTCATGTCCAAGGCACCGAAGCCAGCTAAAAATCAATAATCGATACCTAAAACTTGAATTCCTCTACTTCTTACTGGCTATTACACCAACTTAAAAGCTTCATCTGTGTTCTACTATGGTGATTTTAGTGTCTCCGCATACCGCAGCACGCGACATAGCTTTGCAAACGATAAGTACAACCGTTTCAGAGAGAAGAGGGGCCAATGTGACGATCTGGCTTTAAGTCGATTGGATAACAAATGACGAAAACGGACGGATTTCTCAGGTTTTTACTACATATGAACACTTTTCACATTCTCCCGTGCAACTCGGCTGCTAGTCCTTCTTTCATGCAGAATCTTAAGGTCCTAGATCATGTCCAAGGCCCCAAAGCCAGCTAAAGAGTCAATAATCAATATCTAAAACTTGAATTGTACTACTTCTTACTGGCTATTACATCAACTTAGAAGCTTCATCTGTGTTCTACTATGGTGCTTTTAGTGTCTCCGCATATCGCAGCACGCGACGTAGCTTTGCAGACGATAAGTACAACGGTTTCAGAGAGAAGAGCGGCAAATGTGACGATCTGGATTTAAGTCGATTTGATAACAAATGACGCAAACGGACGGATTTCTCAGGTTTTTACTAGATATGAACACTTTTCACATTCTCCCGTGCAACTCGGCTGCTAGTCCTCCTTTCATGCATAATCTTAAGGTCATAGCTAATGTCCAAGGCACCAAAGCCAGCTAAAAAGTCAATAACGATATCTAAAACTTGAATTGTACTATTTCTTACTGGCTATTACATCATCTTAGAAGCTTCATCTGTGTTCTACTATGGTGCGTTTAGTGTCTCCGAATACCGCAGTACGCGACATAGCTTTGCAGACGATAAGTACAACCGTTCAGAGAGAACAGCGGCCAATGTGACGATATGGCTTTAAGTCGATTCGATAACAAATGACGAAAACGGACGGATTTCTCAGGTTTTTACTACATATGAACACTTTTCACATTCTTCCGTGCAACTCGGCTGCTAGTCCTCCTTTTATGCAGAATCTTAAGGTCCTAGCTCATGTCCAAGTCACCAAAGCCAGCTAAAAAGTCAATAATCGATACCTAAAACTTGAATTGGACTACTTCTTACTGGCTATTACATCAACTTAGAACCTTCATCAAAGTTCTACCACGGTGCTTTTAGTTTCTCCGCATACCGCAGCACGCGACACAGCTTTGCAGACGATAAGTACAACCGTTTTAGAGAGAAGAGCGGCCAATGTTACGATCTGGCTTTAAGTCGATTCGATAACAAATGACGAAAACGGACGGATATCTCAGGTTTTTACTACATATGAACACTTTTCACATTCTCCCGTGCAACTCGGCTGCTAGTCCTCCTTTTATGCAGAATCTTAAGGTCCTAGCTCATGTCCAAGGCACCAAAGCCAGCTAAAAAGTCAATAACGATATCTAAAACTTGAATTGTACTATTTCTTACTGGCTATTACATCATCTTAGAAGTTTCATCTGTGTTCTACTATGGTGCTTTTAGTGTCTCCGCATAACGCAGCACGCGACATAGCTTTGCAGACGATAAGTACAACCGTTTCAGAGAGAAGAGCGGTCAATGTGACGATCTGGCTTTAAGACGATTCGATAACAAATGACGAAAACAGGCGGATTTCTTGGGTTTTTACTACATATGAACACTTTTCACATTCTCCCGTGCAACTCGGCAGCTAGTCCTCATTTCATGTAGAAAATTAAGGTCATAGCCCATGTCCAAGGCACCAAAGCCAGCTAAAAAGTCAATAACCGATACCTAAAACTAGAATTGTACTACTTCTTACTGGCTATTACATCAACTTAGAAGCTTGATCTGTGTTGTACTATGGTGCTTTTAGTGTCTCAGCATACCGCAGCAGGCGACATAGCTTTGCAGACGATAAGTACAACCGTTTCAAAGAGAAGAGCGGTCAATGTGACGATCTGGCTTTAAGACGATTCGATAACAAATGACGAAAACGGACGGATTTCTCAGGTTTTTACTACATGCGAACACTTTTCACATTCTCCCGTGCAACTCGGCAGCTAGTCCTCCTTTCATGTAGAATCTTAAGGTCCTAGCTCATGTCCAAGGCACCAAAGCCAGCTAAAAAGTCAATAACCGATACCTAAAACTTGAATTGTACTACTTCTTACTGGCTATTACATCAACTTAGAAGCTTCATCTGTGTTCTACTATGGTGATTTTAGTGTCTCCGCATACCGCAGCACGCGACATAGCTTTGTAGACGATAAGTACAACCGTTTCAGAGAGAAGAGCGGCCAATGTGACGATCTGGCTTTAAGTCGATTCGATAACAAATGACGAAAACGGACTTATTTCTCAGGTTTTTATTACATATGAACACTTTTCACATTCTCCCGTGCAACTCGGTTGCTAGTCCTCCTTTCATGCAGAATCTTAAGGTCCTAGCTAAAGTCCAAGTCACCAAAGCCAGCTAAAAAGTCAATAATCGATACCTAAATTTGAATTGGACTACTTCTTACTGGCTATTACATCTACTTAGATGCTTCATCTGTGTTCTACTTTTTTTTTTTTTTCACTTGCTGCTTTATATTTAATGACCCACCGCCTAATTTCTTATGGTGGGTCTTATATAGCCTCTTGGCCGCTGTGGCTGGGTCCGGGGTCCGGAGTGGCTGATTGTGCCATCACCCCGGCTCCCGTCCCCACCCACACCGTTGCCCGTGTCCCGCCACGTGGAGGCGGGCTTTGTATGGTTCTTATCTTTTTTTTTGTTATTTTGCAGCATATTAAAATCTTAAAACTAATATAAAATATAAAATAAGTAGGATACAGACAGACAGACAAGTATACGAAAGAATTAAGAAAATAATAATACAAAAACTTAATAATTAATGGATGTTTGGAAGAAGTAGAGAAAAGGGAAACTAATAGGGAAAGGAATGGTGTAGTATGGGCCCGTCACCTGGTTGTGGGCGGCGTCCAGGGTCTTGGAATGATCCTCAAGTCGCTGGACGTCGCTCACCATTCCTTCTAATGTCTGCCATTCTAAGTACTTACTTAACTATGGAAGGTTGAGGTACATTAGCCAACTAACCCTCCATGTCTAGTCTGCAAAGTTACCTTGTGATGAATAACAAATAATGCCCAGCTTTATGATCTGGCTCAGAAGTTATTGGTGGAAAGTTGTTATGGTAATGGTAATAGAGGTGAGATGGAATGTGGCTGTTTATTTCGGGCTTGCATGGCTCCTAATAAAGACTGTTCGGTTGTTAGCACCTCCCGGCCCCGCCGACAACACGGCCTGAACGGTGGTTTTCCCCGATCTACAAGATGTATCTGTCGGGTTGGGCTCAGTCAAGAGGAACTATAATTAAGATCCTTCCATCCAGGCCGTGTGCCGCCTCTTACCAGGAGGCGTAGGTCCCTTGAGGAGGTGCCTACCTTTAAGCTTTGGCTTCGATGGTATTGGTAAAATAGTGGTTATGGTAGCGGTTGTACAGGTGCATTAAAACTGACAATTTGTGTTGAAGCAATAAGGCTTATGATACTGCATAATGCGTTAGTTAGCACCTCCCGGCCCCGCCAGCAACACAGCCTGAAAGGTGGTTTTCCCCGATCTACAATATGTATCCGTCGGGTTGGGCTCAGTCAAGAGGGACCACAATTAAGATCCTTCCATCCAGGCCGTGCGCTGCCTCTTACCAGAAGGCGTAGGTCCCTTGAAGAGGTGCCTAGCTTTAAGCTCATGTTAGACATGGAGGTACTATTAACTATATATATATTTACATTTAGGTGCAATCAGTTTTCCAGAATTTATGTGACATATGCACCATTTGTCGGTCTTTCGGGAAAAGTCTTTGAGGCCACTTTAGTTGACACTATGGGTCATACGCGCTGGACGCCTCAATATCTGTGTTGGTGCCTTGGTCTGCATCTGTGTCTTCTTCTTCTTCACTCGATGTATCAGTAATGTCTGTGATCCCCTGGGCATCCTGTTGTCTGGTTGTGCCGACTTGCCTTCTGTATGGTCTGTTGCGTAAATATTCAGCATGTTGAATCTTTGAGATTTCGTCAGTCAGTGTATTAAGTTCAGTCCACCTTTCAGGATCGCGTACTATGGCATGTAGTTCATTTTGTGTGTTCAAGTGGTCTACGTGTACTGTGTGTCTTGTGATCGTGCGTTGTCCGCAGAAAAAGACGATGTGTTCAGGGGAACCTTCTTCCCCGCATGTGCATCTATTAGTCTGCTGCAGACTCACGCGGTTCAGGTGCGTGGGATAGGGGCCGTGTCCTGTGATGAAGTGTACCATACCGCGGCTGGGATCGATATGTTTCAGTTTTAGTCTTTCCCGGATGTCAGGGAAGAAGTTGTATATTCGGCGGCCCTTATCGCTGTTATCCCACTCGCTCTGCCAGGTATCCACTCGCCATGTTTTAAGTTGGCGTGTTGACTCAATCGGTACACCAGTGATCTGCCGAACCTGGTCTATTCTCCCCATCCTAAGCCAGTACATTGCTGCACGGTACCTGATTGTGATGTCTATTGGGAAGATTCCCATGACCACACATAGTGCATCAATTGACGTTGTGTTGAAGGCCCCAGTTAATCGAAGTAAAACACTTCTTTGTCCTCTACGTACGATGGTTCTGTTGGTTGAGACACTCAATCTGTGAGCCCATGTACTGGCAGCAAAGCATAGTACTGACTCGAAGAGAGCACAATGGTATGTTCGTGTGACTGACAGGGGTAGTCTAAATTGTTCCGAATTTAGCCTTGCCAGTTTGTGTAGTAGCTTTTCTGCTTTGTTTGTGCATATTCGCATGTGTTCGTGGAAGTTCAAACGTTCGTCAATGTATACTCCTAGATAGCGTGTAACCGCGAGTCTTTTTATGTTTGTGTCCCCTATTTTGACTGTTGGGTTCCTGCGTAGGATGCCCTTTAACAGTGTGTATGTTGTTTTGGTTTCTGCTATCTTTAGTTTGTTCTTAGCACACCATTTGGTTATTGTATGAAGTGTTCCATTGGCTCTTTCTTCTAGCTGGGCCCGGTTATTTGCTGATACAACCACGAGTAGATCGTCAGCATAGGCGACAACTCCATCTGTCAAAGTGTGCTCCTCTAGTAACTGTAGGAGCGGTTCAATCACTATGTCCCAGAAGATGGGGCCGCAGATCGACCCTTGTGGACAGCCTTTTGTAATACGTTTGATTACTTTCTGATTGTCCATGTGCCAAACGACTGTCCTGTCTTTGCAATAGTCGATGAAGCTATTGTACAGGGATTCCGGCACCTGCGGGTGTCTGAGCCTCTTGAACAAGGCCGGCCACCACAGGTTATCGAAAGCACCTGATATATCTATCATAATGGCAAGTGTGTATTTCTTAGGTGTGTTATGTACTATTTGGAGTGCTCTGTTTATTGCGTCGTCTATAGATTTCCCTTCCCTGAAGCCGTATTGGTGTGGTGTTAGTCCCCGTAGTGTTCTATGTGCTCGTAATCGTTTACAAAGTAGTTTCTCTTGTATTTTACCCAGTGTGTTGATGAGGCATATCGGTCTGTATGACTTGGGATCTGAGGGGTCTTTGTCTGGGGCTTTTTTGATGATGACCGCCTTCGAGGACTTCCACACTGCAGGCACTCGACCCAGCCTTAATGCGTCGTTTAGCAATGTTGTGAGATATGGGGTGATCTGCGGTGCAATTTGTTTTAGTACCTCAGAGTGGATACCGTCTGGTCCTGGCGCCTTTTTGTTTTTTAGTTCTGAAATCGCTATCGCGACTTCTTCCTGTGCAAAAGGACAGACGACAGTTGGTGTAATGTATGCTGTGTCGAGTTCGCGTCTCAGTGCTGCTTGTTCTGGTGTGTCAGTGTCAGCGATGTCATCAGGCAGGAGTTTGCTTAGCAGGAACTCCGCTGTGCGTCTCCAGCCCTTAGTCATCGCGCCGTCTTCCTGTCGCAACGTTCCCAGAACCAGTGGGCTCTTTACTTTTTCTGTCACTATTTTGTATGGTTCCCCCCAAATGTTTAGTTGTGTTTGTGCTGCTACATGGCTGTTCCAGTGGTCTTTCCTGGTCTTATTCAGCTCGAGTTTGTACCTGTCCTTGGCAAGCCGGTAGTCGTGTAGTCGTATTTGTCTTTCTCTGTCTGAGATTGCTCGTTGATAAAGCTTACGCTTACGTTTTGAGTCCTGTTTGAGTCGCGTTAATTGTGTGGTCCATGGAATGTTTTGGTGTTTTATCTTGCTTTGTGTAGGTATGCAGGTGTTCTGTATTTTTGTGATGATGTCCGTCAGCATGTGTGCTCGGAAGTCAACGCTACCGGTGATGTCGTGCAATGTGTGTTCATGTATTGTTCGTCTGACCCTATTCCAATCCGTTTTGTTAAATAACAGTCTTTTGGGTTGTGTGACTGAGTTGATGTTGGATGTACCATTTAAGGTTAGTGTGATGATGTTGTGGTCGCTAGCTGTGATCTGATCATGTACAGTCCAGTCTCGTACATGGTTAATGGCAGCATTGTTGGCGATGGTAATGTCTATGTTTGATGTGTAGCCGTTGTGTCCGGTGTAAGTCGGGTGGTGTCCTTCTTCGTTGAGTATGTGGAGTCCATTTTCATTAATGATGTCGTTTATGATTCTGCCTCTGTCGTCAGTTCTGTCTGAATGCCACAGGGTGGATCTGGCATTTATGTCTGCACAGATAAGTAGTTTCTTGTTGCCAGCATAATTTGCAAGATCTCTAATGAGGTCTGCATATGGTATAATGCTGTGACAGAATTGGGCGTACAGCGACGCGATGATCCACGTATCCCCCTTGTGCGTGACTTCGACTGTAGCTAGGTGTTCAGAACAGAGTTCTGTGATTTTCACCGGGTATATTTCTTTGTTTAGAATTGTGACGGATGCCTTGCAGCCCGCCCCCTCCGCAACTGTCACCGTGCCTGGAGGGAGATTAGGGATTTGACCTATTCTGGTATATGGCTCCTGTAAACAGAGAATATCACTTCTTAGTTCACGTAGGGCTTGTGGGAGCTCCGAGTTGACGAGTATACTCCGCATAGCATTAAGCTGTGCTAATAGCAGTTCGGGTGTTTAACAGTGGCGTAGCACTTGCTGCCAGTTTGACTATAATCGAAGTATGTTCTCCCATGAGCCCTAACGTGATCCTTATATAGCTTATCTAGGTCGAATGGCTCCTCCCTGCGCGCGCACACCTGCATGAGCAGATTAAGCAGGCTGTCAGGATCTGTCGGAATGTTTTCTGTTTTGAGAATGAGTCTGTCGGTTTGCTCCGATGTACGAAAACAGACCGAATCTCCATATGGATGTAGGGTGCGAATAAGCATCCGTTGTGCCGTCTCTAATATGTCCCTCTTTTCTAGCCTACTTAATTTTACATTTAGGTCTAACTTATCGTATTTAAAACTAGTGGTGGTGGTGGCGTGTGTTGACGTGCCCGCTGCCGTGTCGTGCCGTGGTGGTGTAGTGGAGTCGTTGTGCGCCTCTGCGAGAAGCGCTGGATGGGTGCCCATGTTGGTCGTTGCGGGGGATTCCAATGGCGTTGACGTTGCGGTTGTTGATTTGGGAACTGAGGGTGTGTTTACACCACTGGGGGGAATCACTATTTTGACACAAGGTGTTGGAACAGCCGGCAATTGCCGCGGTTGGTCGTCACACGCTTTCACTTTTTTAACTCTCTTAGGCTGTTTAGGTTTATTACGTGGGTTTAGTTTCTTGAAGGCTGTGATTATTTTTGTGTGTTTTTTGTGTGTTTCATTTGTGCTATCTTGTTGTGTTTTAGATGTGTTGGGTGAGTGTACCTTAGTTCTAATTCGCTCTGACACGAGTTGGTTCTCACAGGTCTGCTCTTCGTCATTATTTGCATCGGTCGTATCAGCTTTGAGTATGATATGCGCACTGTCAGCTTTAGTTGCGGTTGTTGCCCCGACTTTATGCGTGTCATTTGCGGTGTCGGTCAGTGCTGTGGCCTGTTCAAGATTGGCATTGGGATTTGGTGGATCATTTTTGTGTACGCTACAATCTCTGGCGTAGGGGCAGTGATAGACGTCATCTTCTTCCTCTGCCGATGAGTAAGTGTGAGTTATTATTCGTTTGGATTGAATGCAGCCTGGGGTGTCTGATTTGTCTGTGTCTTTCGTTTGAGTTCCAGTTTCGCTGGCTTGCATAACGGTAGGGTTCAAAGTCTCACCTAAAACGAACTTAACTGGTTTGATATATCCTTCGCATTTCGTGATATCGTATGTGCGTCGTTGTGTTGGAGTAGAAGGGCCTCGTTGGGTCGTTGGTGGTGTTGTTTTGCATGGTTGCTCTGGTTGGTCATATGTGTTGTAGCATCCTGATCTGTCAGTGTCGGAGTATGGGGTTACCATGTCTAATCTTAGTAGTTCGTCTTCAAGTTCGTCTATCCTGTTAATGAGGGTCGTCTGAAACGTCATCCAGTACCTTATCTGTCTTTTAATTAGTTTGGCGGGTTCTGGTACTATTTGTCCTGTCAATGTGAGATCGTCAATGTATTCGGTAACTGCGTGAAGGCTGTCTTCCAGGTTTGTACTGTTCATCAAGCCTGGGATGTATCCATTGTTGGGGTAGTCGTCTGGTAACAGTTTTTGCCTCTTACGCCAGAGTATTGCACGTAGGTGGTTTCGGTTTTTTGTCGAAGGTGACTTGTATGACTTCGTTTTAGCAGGGTGTGATTTGTGGAGCAGGTCAGTTGACGCAGGGGGGTGTTCAGTTGCCATAGTCAGTGCTGTCAATTAGTCTGTCAAGCAGTTGTTTGTAGGTCTGGCAGACCCCACCCCTACTCTTATTGCAAATTCTGTTTCTATTCCTACAGGGAATACAATCGATGGGTTCTGATGCACGGCACTCTGCGCGTTTGTGACCCTTCTTGCCACACCTTGAACAGGTCGCACTTGTGTCTGCGCAAGCTTTGGTTGTGTGGCCTAGGTCACAACAATTGTAACACTGGCTTACGGAGGTAAAGTCTTTGACGGTTAATGATTGAAAGTCTATGTACACCCTTCCTTTTTTAGTGAGATACCAATAAATTCTGGGTGTAACCTCCAACACCTGATGGTTATATCCCTTTCCTTTTGGACCTGTGCGGAATCTGATTTTGACGTCACTGTCAAATTCGTCTTTTGTGAGATCGTCGCTGAGGTTCTGCTCGTACAGACACTCCAGAAATTCTCTATCTGAGATAGTGTCTGTAACTCGGTGGACTATCACCAGAGGTTGCCGTTTTCTAGGCCCTTCACATGCAATGTTCTCTATGTCTTTCGTCTTTTCTATGATTTTACGGCAGTCCTCCTGTGTTGCTGCTTCGACAATGACGGCTGTCTTCGTGTTTCTTATCGATTTTATATGTAAGTTATCACGTCTTGGGTTTATTTTTTGTGTCAGTGTTTGTTGTACTGTTTTTGTGTCTTGATTGTTTGTTGATTTTATGAACAATGTTGTTGTCTGTTTGGCTTTGGTCGCCTCAATGCGTTTATGTTCTTTGGGTGCGGTGGATAGAGCTGCAGCATATGTTAATGTTTTGGCCTGTTGCTGCGCTTGTTCAGTGACTTTCCCTGTCAGTTCCCTGATCTGGTCTCTAAGTTCCTGATTTATTTCAACAAGCTTGGAGTTGTCCTCCTCTAGTTTATTAACCTGTTCGGTGAGTGTCTCAATGCGTAGGTCCTTTACTGGATCTGCTGAGTATTGCAATTCTCGCAGTAGATCTTTATTCTGTTCTTGCAGCAGTTCGACCTTGGCTTCTGCTGACGTAAGTTGAAATGCCAACGGGAATATTTTATTCCGTATTGTGTTCAGTACACTACTAGACACGTGTTTAGCCTTCAGTTCCGCTGCAATGTGATTCAGTAGCTCGTCAATTGCAGCGATCTTTTGGCTCGGCGACATGACGGCATATTCGTGAATACCAGACGCCATGCCTATTTGCGACACTTTGTTACTGATGTTTGCCCTGCCAGGTGGCCCTCTTGTCTCCAAAGCGATATGCCAAGGCGCTGTGCTAAAGCGATGCGCCAAAAGCGATACGTCGTGCTGCGCGGCTGAGTGCGGATAAGGTGGTCACGCACGCGCGGGCCAGCTGATACTGCGCCTCGCGGTCTGGCTTCGCTCGGCAGTCGGCCACGCAGTTCACGCGCGTGAATAGATGCCGATTGTGCAGTTGTGCAGTTCCCGTGTGCTGCTGCCTCCCGCGGCTGGGCGCAGGACTACGTGTCGCGCTTAGCAACGCGGGCACGCGTCGGCCAATGCACTATAGCCCACTTTCGGAACTTGCACGCAGCGCGCCTCTGCCAGCGCCCGGCGTTCTACTTACGGGACTTCCGTTCCGTCACTGTGTTCGGTATATCGGTTTGTGTCTTTCGTGTTTGTCAAAACTGTTTTCTGCTAAATCCGTTAATATTATAATTACCGAACCGAAACTTTTGCAGGAGCTTTGCTACACTGTCGTATGTCTTAGACTCGCTTTTGGTAGACTTTCATCATCCTAGAGCAGAAAACACTCCTGCCATATGTTATGGTCTTGACTCGCCACACGTGAATTTTTCCGTTCGTGGTTTTTCCAACACTTCACAAGCTATGGTTAGTAACGTTAGTAACGTCAATTGTTCCTAGGGGTGTTAGTAATGTTTCTCGAGTGTTAGTTGAAGGTGGAAATACCTTTGAAGAGGTCCACTGTAGTCCAATGGGTGCAGATGCGACGTCACATTTAGCACCTTTTCCCCCGTAAAACGCGAGGAAATTTCACTGCACTATATCACAACACACTTAATCGATGCCTTGCACTGTTTTTAGGCACACGCTGACGCGATTTTCCGCGAAAAACCCGACACGAATACTGTAGAGACGGGAGCGCGCGCGAAACACGTCCGCTCGGCTCCTGTGTAGCGGACAGTGACTATGGTGATTTTAGTGTCTCCGCATACCGCAGCACGCGAAATAGCTTTGCAGACGATAAGTACAACCGTTTCAGAGAGAAGAGCGGCCAATGTGACGATCTGGCTTTAAGTCGATTCGATAACAAATGACGAAAACGGACGGATTTCTCAGGATTTTATTACATATGAACACTTTTCACATTCTCCCGTGCAACTCGGCTGCTAGTCCTCCTTTCATGCAGAATCTTAAGGTCCAAGCTCATCTCCAAGGCACCAAAGCCAGCTAAAAAGTCAATAATCAATACCTAAAACTTGAATTCTACTACTTCTTACTGGCTACTACATGAACTTAGAAGCTTCATCTCTGTTCTACTATGGTGCTTTTAGTGTCTCCACATACCGCAGCACGCGACATAGCTTTGCAGAAGATAAGTACAACCGTTTCAGAGAGAAGAGCGGCCAATGTGACGATCTGGCTAAAAGTCGATTCGATAACAAATGACGAAAACGGACGGATTTCTCAGGTTTTTACTACATATGAACACTTTTCACATTCTCCCGGGCAACTCGCTGCTAGTCCTTCTTTCATGCAGAATCTTAAGGTCCTAGATCATGTCCAAGGCACCAAAGCCAGCTAAAAAGTTAATAATCAATATCTAAAACTTGAAATGTACTACTTCTTACTGGCTATTACATTAACTTAGAAGCTCGATCTGTGTTGTACTATGGTGCTTTTAGTGTCTCCGCATATCGCAGCACGCGACATAGCTTTGCAGACGATAAGTACAACGGTTTCAGAGAGAAAAGCGGCAAATGTGACGATCTGGCTTTAAGTCGATTCGATAACAAATGACGCAAACGGACGGATTTCTCAGGTTTTTACTACATATGAACACTTTTCGCATTCTCCCGTGCAACTCGGCTGCTAGTCCTCCTTTCATGCAGAATCTTAAGGTCATAGCCCATGTCCAAGGCACCAAAGCCAGCTAAAAAGTCAATAACGATATCTAAAACTTGAATTGTACTATTTCTTACTGGCCATTACATCATCTTAGAAGCTTCATCTGTGTTCTACTATGGTGCTTTTAGTGTCTCCGCATAACGCAGCACGCGACATAGCTTTGCAGACGATAAGTACAACCGTTTGAGAGAAGAGCGGTCAATGTGACGATCTGGCTTTAAGACGATTCGATAACAAATGACGAAAACGGACGGATTTCTTGGGTTTTTACTACATATGAACACTTTTCACATTCTCCCGTGCAACTCGGCAGCTAGTCCTCCTTTCATGTAGAATCTTAATGTCCTAGCTCATGTCCAAGGCACCAAAGCCAGCTAAAAAGTCAATAACCGATACCTAAAACTAGAATTGTACTACTTCTTACTGGCTATTACATCAACTTAGAAGCTCGATCTGTGTTGTACTATGGTGCTTTTAGTGTCTCAGCATACCGCAGCACGCGACATAGCTTTGCAGACGATAAGTACAACCGTTTCAGAGAGAAGAGCGGCCAATGTGACGATCTGGCTTTAAGTCGATTCGATAACAAATGACGAAAACGGACGGATGTCTCAGGTTGGTTTTTACTACATATGAACACTTTTCACATTCTCCCGTGCAACTGGGCTGCTAGTCCTCCTTTCATACAGAATCTTAAGGTCCTAGCTCATGTTCAAGGCACCAAAGCCAGCTAAAAATTCAATAACCGATACCTAAAACTTGAATTGTACTGCTTCTTACTGGCTATTATATCATCTTAGAAGCTTCATCTGTGTTCTACTATGGTGTTTTTAGTGTCTCCGAATACCGCAGTACGCGACATAGCTTTGCAGACGATAAGTACAACCGTTTCAGAGATAAGAGCGGCCAATGTGATGATCTGGCTTTAAGTCGATTCGATAACAAATGACGAAAACGGACGGATTTCTCAGGTTTTTACTACATATGAACTTTTTTCACATTGTCCCGTGCAACTCGGCTGTTAGTCCTCCTTTCATGCAGAATCTCAAGGTCCTTGCTCATGTCCAAGGCACAAAAGCCAGCTAAAAAGTCAATAATCGATACCTAGAACTTGAATTGTACTACTTCTTACTGGCTATTACATCAACTTAGAAGCTTCATCTGTGTTCTACTATGGTGATTTTAGTGTCTCCACATACCGCAGCACGCGACATAGCTTTGCACACGATAAGTACAACCGTTTCAGAGAGAAGAGCGGCCAATGTGACCATCTGGCTTTAAGTTGATTCGATAACAAATGACGAAAACGGACGGATATCTCAGGTTTTTACTACATATGAACACTTTTCACATTCTCCCGTGCAACTCGGCTGCTAGTCCTCCTTTCATGCAGATTCTTAAGGTCCTAGCTCATGTCCAAGGCTCCAAAGCCACCTAAAAAGTCAGTAATCGATACCTAAAACTTGAATTCTACTACTTCTTACTGGCTATTACATCAACTTAGAAGCTTCATCTGTGTTCGACTATTTTGCTTTTAGTGTCTCCGAATACCGCAGTACGCGACATAGCTTTGCAGACGATAAGTACAACCGTTTCAGAGAGCAGAGCTGCCAATGTGATGATTTGGCTTTAAGTCGGTTCGATAACAAATGACAAAAACGGACGGATTTCTCAGGTTGGTTTTTATTACATATGAACACTTTTCACATTCTCCCGTGCAACTCGGCTGCTAGTCCTTCTTTCATGCAGAATCTTAAGGTCCTAGATCATGTCCAAGGCACCAAAGCCAGCTAAAAAGTCAATAATCAATATCTAAAACTTGAATTGTACTACTTCTTACTGGCTATTACATCAAATTAGAAGTTTCATCTGTGTTCTACTATGGTGCTTTTAGTGTCTCCGCATACCGCAGCACGCGACATAGCTTTGCAGACGATAAGTACAACGGATTCAGAGAGAAGAACGGCAAATGTGACGATCTGGCTTTAAGTCGATTCGATAACAAATGACGAAAACGGACGGATTTCTGAGGTTTTTACTACATATGAACACTTTTCACATTCTCCCGTGCATCTCGAGTGCTAGTCCTCCTTTCATGCAGAATCTTAAGGTCATAGCTCATGTCCAAGGCACCAAAGCCAGCTAAAAAGTCAATAACTATACCTAAAACTTGAATTGTACTATTTCTTACTGGCTATTATATCATCTTAGAAGCTTTATCTGTGTTCTACTATGATGATTTTCGTGTCTCCGCATACCGCAGCACGCGACATAACGTTGCAGACAATAAGTACAACCGTTTCAGAGAGAAGAGTGGCCAATGTGACGATCTGGCTTTAAGTCGATTCGATAACAAATGACGAAAACGGACGGATTTCTCAGGTTTTTACTACATATGAACACTTTTCACATTCTCCCGTGCAACTCGGCTGCTAGTCCTCCTCTCATGCAGAATCTTAAGGTCCTAGCTCATGTCCAAGGCACCGAAGCCAGCTAAAAAGTCAATAATCGATACCTAAAACATGAATTGTACTACTTCTTACTGGCTATTGCATCAACTTAGAAGCTACATCTGTGTTCTACTATGGTGATTTTAGCGTCCCTGCATACCGCAGCACGCGACATAGCTTTTCAGACGATAAGTACAACCGTTTCAGAGAGAAGAGCGGCCAATGTGACGATCTGGCTATAAGTCGATTCGATAACAAATGACGAAAACGGACCGATTTCTCAGGTTTTTACTACATATGAACACCTTTCACATTCTCCCGTGCAACTCGGCTGCTAGTCCTAATTTAATGCAGAATCTTAAGGTCCTAGCTCATGTCCAAGGCACCGAAGCCAGATAAAAATCAATAATCGATACCTAAAACTTGAATTCCTCTACTTCTTACTGGCTATTACACCAACTTAAAAGCATCATCTGTGTTCTACTATGGTGATTTTAGTGTCTCCGCATACCGCAGCACGCGACATAGCTTTGCAGACGATAAGTACAACCGGTTTAGAGAGAAGAGCGGCCAATGTTACGATCTGGCTTTAAGTCGATTCGATAACAAATGACGAAAACGGACGGATGTCTCAGGTTTTTACTACATATGAACACTTTTCACATTCTCCCGTGCAACTCAGCTGCTAGTCCTCCTTTTATGCAGAATCTTAAGGTCCTAGCTCGTGTCCAAGGCATCAAAGCCAGCTACAAAGTCAATAATCGATTCCTAAAACTTGAATTGGACTATTTCTTACTGGCTATTACATCAACTTAGAACCTTCATCTGTGTTCTACTACGGTGCTTTTAGTTTCTCCGCATACCGCAGCACGCGACATAGTTTTGCAGACGATAAGTACAACCGTTTCAGAGAGAAGAGCGGCCAATGTGACGATCTGGCTTTAAGTCGATTGGATAACAAATGACGAAAGCGGACGGATTTCTCAGGTTTTTACTACATATGAACACTTTTCACATTCTCCCGTGCAACTCGGCTGCTAGTCCTTCTTTCATGCAGAATCTTAAGGTCCTAGATCATGTCCAAGGCCCCAAAGCCAGCTAAAGAGACAATAATCAATATCTAAAACTTGAATTGTACTACTTCTTACTGGCTATTACATCAACTTAGAAGCTTCATCTGTGTTCTACTATGGTGCTTTTAGTGTCTCCGCATATCGCAGCACGCGACATAGCTTTGCAGACGATAAGTACAACGGTTTCAGAGAGAAGAGCGGCCAAAGTGACGATCTGGATTTAAGTCGATTTGATAACAAATGACGCAAACGGACGGATTTCTCAGGTTTTTACTAGATATGAACACTTTTCACATTCTCCCGTGCTACTCGGCTGCTAGTCCTCCTTTCATGCATAATCTTAAGGTCATAGCTCATGTCCAAGGCACCAAAGCCAGCTACAAAGTCAATAATCGATTCCTAAAACTTGAATTGGACTATTTCTTACTGGCTATTACATCAACTTAGAACCTTCATCTGTGTTCTACTACGGTGCTTTTAGTTTCTCCGCATACCGCAGCACGCGACATAGTTTTGCAGACGATAAGTACAACCGTTTCAGAGAGAAGAGCGGCCAATGTGACGATCTGGCTTTAAGTCGATTGGATAACAAATGACGAAAGCGGACGGATTTCTCAGGTTTTTACTACATATGATCACTTTTCACATTCTCCCGTGCAACTCGGCTGCTAGTCCTTCTTTCATGCAGAATCTTAAGGTCCTAGATCATGTCCAAGGCCCCAAAGCCAGCTAAAGAGACAATAATCAATATCTAAAACTTGAATTGGACTACTTCTTACTGGCTATTACATCAACTTAGAACCTTCATCTATGTTCTACTACGGTGCTTTTAGTTTCTCCGCATACCGCTGCACGCGACATAGTTTTGCAGACGATAAGTACAACCGTTTCAGAGAGAAGAGCGGCCAATGTGACGATCTGGCTTTAAGTCGATTGGATAAATAAATGACGAAAACGGACGGATTTCTAAGGTTTTTACTACATATGAACACTTTTCACATTCTCCCGGGCAACTCGGCTGCTAGTCCTTCTTTCATGCAGAGTCTTAAGGTCCTAGATCATGTCCAAGGCACCAAAGCCAGCTAAAAAGTCAATAATCAATATCTAAAACTTGAATTGTACCACCTCTTACTGGCTATTACATCAACTTAGAAGCTTCATCTGTGTTCTACTATGGTGCGTTTAGTGTCTCCGAATACCGCAGTACGCGACATAGCTTTGCAGACGATAAGTACAACCGTTTCAGAGAGTAGAGCGGCCAATGTGACGATTTGGCTTTAAGTCGATTCGATAACAAATGACGAAAACGGACGGATTTCTCAGGTTTTTACTACATATAAACACTTTTCACATTCTCCCGTGCAACTCGGCTGCTAGTCCTCCTTTCATGCAGAATCGTAAGGTCATAGCTCTTGTCCAAGGCACCAAAGCCAGCTAAAAAGTCAATAATCGATACCTAAAACTTGAATTGTACTAGTTCTTACTGGCTATTACATCAACTTAGAAGCTTTATCTGTGTTCTACTATGGTGTTTTTAGTGTCTCCGAAAACCGCAGTACGTGACATAGCTTTGCAGACGATAAGTACAACCGTTTCAGAGAGAAGAGCGGCCAATGTGACCATCTGGCTTTAAGTCGATTCGATAACAAATGACGAAAACGGACGGATGTCTCAGGTTTTTACTACATATGAACACTTTTCACATTCTCCCGTGCAACTCGGCTGCTAGTCCTCCTTTTATGCAGAATCTTAAGGTCCTAGCTCATGTCCAAGGCACCAAAGCCAGCTAAAAAGTCAATAATCGATACCTAAAACTTGAATTGGACTACTTCTTACTGGCTATTACATCAACTTAGAGCCTTTATCTATGTTATACTACGGTGCTTTTAGTTTCTCCGCATACCGCAGCACGCGACATAGTTTTGCAGACGATAAGTACAACCGTTTCAGAGAGAAGAGCGGCCAATGTGACGATCTGGCTTTAACTCGATTGGATAAAAAAATGACGAAAACGGACGGATTTCTCAGGTTTTTACTACATATGAACACTTTTCACATTCTCCCGGGCAACTCGGCTGCTAGTCCTTCTTTCATGCAGAATGTTAAGGTCCCAGATCATGTCCAAGGCACCAAAGCCAGCTAAAAAGTCAATAATCAATATCTAAAACTTGAATTGTACTACTTCTTACTGGCTATTACATCAACTTAGAAGCTTCATCTGTGTTCTACTATGGTACTTTTAGTGTCTCCGCATATCGCAGCACGCGACATAGCTTTGCAGACGATAAGTACAACCGTTTCAGAGAGCAGAGCGGCCAATGTGACGATTTGGCTTTAAGTCGATTCGATAACAAATGACGAAAACGGACGGATTTCTCAGGTTTTTACTACATATAAACACTTCTCACATTCTCCCCTGCAACTCGGCTGCTAGTCCTCCTTTCATGCAGAATCGTAAGGTCCTAGCTCATGTCCAAGGCACCAAAGCCAGCTACAAAGTCAATAATCGATACCTAAAACTTGAATTGTACTAGTTCTTACTGGCTATTACATCAACTTAGAAGCTTTATCTGTGTTCTACTATGATGATTTTCGTGTCTCCGCATACCGCAGCACGCGACATAGCTTTGCAGACAATAAGTACAACCGTTTCAGAGAGAAGAGTGACCAATGTGACGATCTGGCTTTAAGTCGATTCGATAACAAATGACGAAAACGAACGGATTTCTCAGGTTTTTACTACGTATGAACACTTTTCACATTCTCCCGTGCAACTCTGCTCCTAGTCCTCCTTTCATGCAGAATCTTAAGGTCCTAGCTCATGTCCAAGGGACCAAAGCGAGCCAAAAAGTCAATAACCGATACCTAAAAATTGAATTGTACTAGTTCTTACTGGCTATTACATCAACTTAGAAGCTTTATCTGTGTTCTACTATGATGATTTTCGTGTCTCCGCATACCGCAGCACGCGACATAGTTTTGCAGACAATAAGTACAACCGTTTCAGAGAGAAGAGCGGCCAATGTGAATATCTGGCTTTAAGTCGATTCGATAACAAATGACGAAAACGGACGGATTTCTCAGGTTTTTACTACGTATGAACACTTCTCACATTCACCCATGCAACCCCTCTGCTAGTCCTCCTTTCATGCAGAATCTTAAGGTCCTAGCTCATGTCCAAGGCATCAAAGCCAGCTAAAAAGTCAATAATCGATAACTAAAACTTGAATTGTAATACTTCTTACTGACTATTACATCAACTTAGGAGCTTCATCTGTGTTCTACTATGAAGATTTTCTTGTCTCCGCATACCGCAGCACGCGACATAGCTTTGCAGACGATATGTACAACCGTTCAGAGAGAAGAGCGGCCAATGTGACGATCTGGCTTTAAGTCGATTCGATAACAAATGACGAAAACGGACGGATTTCTCAGGTTTTTACTACATATGAACACTTTACACATTCTCCCGTGCAACTCGGCTGCTAGTCCTCCTTTCATGCAGAATCTTAAGGTCATAGCTCATGTCCAAGTCACCAAAGCCAGCTAAAAAGTCAATAATCGATACCAAAAAGTTCAATTGGACTACTTCTTACTGGCTATTACATCAACTTAGATGCTTCAACTGTGTTCTACTATGGTGATTTTAGTGTCTCCGCATACCGCAGCACGCGACATAGCTTTGCAGACGATAAGTACAACCGTTTCAGAGAGAAGAGCGGCCAATGTGACGATCTGGCTTTAAGTCGATTCGATAACAAATGACGAAAACGGACGGATTTCTCAGGTTTTTACTACGTATGAACACTTCTCACATTCACCCGTGCAACTCCTCTGCTAGTCCTCCTTTCATGCAGAATCTTAAGGTCCTAGCTCATGTCCAAGGCATCAAAGCCAGCGAAAAAGTCAATAATCGATACCTAAAACTTGAATTGGACTAATTCTTACTGGCTATTACATCAACTTAGAGCCTTCATCTATGTTCTACTACGGTGCTTTTAGTTTCTCCGCATACCGCAGCACGCGACATAGTTTTGCAGGCGATAAGTACAACCGTTTCAGAGAGAAGAGCGGCCAATGTGACGATCTGGCTTTAACTCGATTGGATAAAAAAATGACGAAAACGGACGGATTTCTCAGGTTTTTACTACATATGAACACTTTTCACATTCTCCCGTGCAACTCGGCTGCTAGTCCTTCTTTCATGCAGAATCTTAAGGTCCTAGATCATGTCCAAGTCACCAAAGCCAGCTAAAATGTCAATAATCGATACCAAAAAGTTCAATTGGACTACTTCTTACTGGCTATTACATCATCTTAGAAGCTTCATCTGTGTTCTACTATGGTGCTTTTAGTGTCTCCACATACCGCAGCACGCGACATAGCTTTGCAGACGATAAGTACAACCGTTTCAGAGAGAAGAGCGGTCAATGTGACGATCTGGCTTTAAGACGATTCGATAACAAATGACGAAAACGGACGGATTTCTTGGGTTTTTACTACATATGAACACTTTTCACATTCCCCCGTGCAACTCGGCAGCTAGTCCTCCTTTCATGCAGAATCTTAAGGTCCTAGCTCTTGTCCAAGTCACCAAAGCCAGCTAAAAATTCAATAACCGATACCTAAAACTTGAATTGTACTACTTCTTACTGGCTATTACATCAACTTAGAAGCTTCATCTGTGTTCTACTATGGTGCTTTTAGTGTCTCCGCATACCGCAGCACGCGACATAGCTTTGTAGACGATAAGTACAACCGTTTCAGAGAGAAGAGCGGCCAATGTGACGATCTGGCTTTAAGTCGATTCGATAACAAATGACGAAAACGGACGGATTTCTCAGGTTTTTATTACATATGAACACTTTTCACATTCTACCGTGCAACTCGGTTGTTAGTCCTCCTTTCATATAGAACCTTAAGGTCCTAGCTCATGTCCAAGTCACCAAAGCCAGCTAAAAAGTCAATAATCGATACCTAAAACTTGAATTGGACTACTTCTTACTGGCTATTGCATCAACTTAGAAGCTTCATCTGTGTTCTACTATGGTGCTTTTAGTGTCTCCGCATATCGCAGCACGCGACATAGCTTTGCAGACGATAAGTACAACCGTTTCAGAGAGAAGAGCGGCCAATGTGACGATTTGGCTTTAAGTCGATTCGATAACAAATGACGAAAACGGACGGATTTCTCAGGTTTTTACTACATATAAACACTTTTCACATTCTCCCGTGCAACTCGGCTGCTAGTCCTCCTTTCATGCAGAATCGTAAGGTCCTAGCTCATGTCCAAGGTACCAAAGCCAGCTAAAAAGTCAATAATCAATACCTAAAACTTGAATTCTACTACTTCTTACTGGCTATTACATCAACTTAGAAGCTTCATCTCTGTTCTACTATGGTGCTTTTAGTGTCTTCACATACCGCAGCCATCGACATAGCTTTGCAGAAGATAAGTACAACCGTTTCAGAGAGAAGAGCGGCCAATGTGACGATCGGGCTAAAAGTCGATTCGATAACAAATGACGAAAACGGACGGATTTCTCAAGTTTTTACTACATATGAACACTTTTCACATTCTCCCGGGCAACTCGGCTGCTAGTCCTTCTTTCATGCAGAATCTTAAGGTCCTAGATAATGTCCAAGGCACCAAAGCCAGCTAAAAAGTCAATAATCAATATCTAAAACTTGAATTGTACTACTTCTTACTGGCTATTACATTAACTTAGAAGCTTCATCTGTGTTCTACTATGGTGCTTTTAGTGTCTCCGCATATCGCAGCACGCGACATAGCTTTGCAGACGATAAGTACAACGGTTTCAGAGAGAAGAGCGGCAAATGTGACGATCTGGCTTTAAGTCGATTCGATAACAAATGACGCAAACGGACGGATTTCTCAGGTTTTTACTACATATGAACACTTTTCACATTCTCCCGTGCAACTCGGCTGCTAGTCCTCCTTTCATGCAGAATCTTAAGGTCATAGCCCATGTCCAAGGCACCAAAGCCAGCTAAAAAGTCAATAACGATATCTAAAACTTGAATTGTACTATTTCTTACTGGCTATTACATCATCTTAGAAGCTTCATCTGTGTTCTACTATGGTGCTTTTAGTGTCTCCACATACCGCAGCACGCGACATAGCTTTGCAGACGATAAGTACAACCGTTTCAGAGAGAAGAGCGGTCAATGTGACGATCTGGCTTTAAGACGATTCGATAACAAATGACGAAAACGGACGGATTTCTTGGGTTTTTACTACATATGAACACTTTTCACATTCTCCCGTGCAACTCAACAGCTAGTCCTCCTTTCATGTAGAATCTTAAGGTCCTAGCTCATGTCCAAGGCACCAAAGCCAGCTAAAAAGTCAATAACCGATACCTAAAACTAGAATTGTACTACTTCTTACTGGCTATTACATCAACTTAGAAGCTTGATCTGTGTTGTACTATGGTGCTTTTAGTGTCTCAGCATACCGCAGCACGCGACATAGCTTTGCAGACGATAAGTACAACCGTTCAGAGAGAAGAGCGGCCAATGTGTCGATCTGGCTTTAAGTCGATTCGATAACAAATGACAAAAACGGACGGATTTCTCAGGTTATTACTACATATGAACACTTTTCACATTCTCCCGTGCAACTCGGCTGCTAGCCCCATTTTCATGCAGAATCTTAAGGTCCTAGCTCATGTCCAAGGCACCTAAGCCAGCTAAAAAGTCAATAATCGATACCTAAAACTTGAATTGTACTACTTCTTACTGGCTATTGCATCAACTTAGAAGCTTCATCTCTGTTCTACTACGGTGCTTTTAGTTTCTCCGCATACCGCAGCACGCGACATAGTTTTGCAGACGATAAGTACAACCGTTTCAGAGAGAAGAGCGGCCAATGTGACGATCTGGCTTTAACTCGATTGGATAAAAAAATGACAAAAATGGACGGATTTCTCAGGTTTTTACTACATATGAACACTTTTCACATTCTCCCGGGCAACTCGGCTGCTAGTCCTTCTTTCATGCAGAATCTTAAGGTCCTAGATCATGTCCAAGGCACCAAAGCCAGCTAAAAAGTCAATAATCAATATATAAAACTTGAATTGTACTACTTCTTACTGGCTATTACATCAACTTAGAAGCTTCATCTGTGTTCTACTATGGTACTTTTAGTGTCTCCGCATATCGCAGCACGCGACATAGCTTTGCAGACGATAAGTACAACGGTTTCAGAGAGAAGAGCGGCCAATGTGACGAACTGGCTTTAAGTCGATTCGATAACAAATGACGCAAACGGACGGATTTCTCAGGTTTTTAGTAGATATGAACACTTTTCACATTATCCCGTGCAACTCGGCTGCTAGTCCTCCTTTCATGCTGAATCTTAAGGTCTTAGCCCATGTCCAAGGCACCAAAGCCAGCTAAAAAGTCAATAACGATATCTAAAACTTGAATTGTACTATTTCTTACTGGCTATTACATCATCTTAGAAGCTTCATCTGTGTTCTACTATGGTGCGTTTAGTGTCTCTGCATACCGCAACACGCGACATAGCTTTGCAGACGATAAGTACAACCGTTTCAGAGAGCAGAGCGGCCAATGTGACGATTTGGTTTTAAGTCGATTCGATAACAAATGACGAAAACGGACGGATTTCTCAGGTTTTTACTACATATGAACACTTTTCACATTCTCCCGTGCAACTCGGCTGCTAGTCCTCCTTTCATGCAGAATCTTAAAGTCCTAGCTCATGTCCAAGTCACCAAAGCCAGCTAAAATGTCAATAATCGATACCAAAAAGTTCAAATGTACTACTTCTTACTGGCTATTACATCAACTAAGAAGCTTCATCTGTGTTCTACTATGAAGATTTTCTTGTCTCCGCATACCGCAGTACGTGACATAGCTTTGCAGACGATAAGTACAACCGTTTCAGAGAGAAGAGCGGCCAGTGTGACCATCTGGCTTTAAGTCGATTCGATAACAAATGACGAAAACGGACGGATTGCTTAGGTTTTTACTACATGCGAACACTTTTCACATTCTCCCGTGCAACTCGGCTGCTAGTCCTCCTTTCATGCAGAATCTCAAGGTCCTATCTCATGTCCAAGGCACCAAGGCAGCTAATAGGTCAATAACCGATACCTAAAACTTGAATTGTACTACTTCTTACTGGCTATTACATCAACATAGAAGCTTCATCTGTGTTCTACTATGGTGCTTTTAGTGTCTCCGCATACCGCAGCACGCGACATAGCTTTGTAGACGATAAGTACAACCGTTTCAGAGAGAAGAGCGGCCAATGTGACGATCTGGCTTTAAGTCGATTCGATAACAAATGACGAAAACGGACGGATTTCTCAGGTTTTTACTACATGCATACACTTTTCACATTCTACCGTGCAACTCGGTTGTTAGTCCTCCTTTCATATAGAACCTTAAGGTCCTAGCTCATGTCCAAGTCACCAAAGCCAGCTAAAAAGTCAATAATCGATACCTAAAACTTGAATTGGACTACTTCTTACTGGCTATTGCATCAACTTAGAAGCTTCATCTGTGTTCTACTATGGTGCTTTTAGTGTCTCCGCATACCGCAGCACGCGACATAGCTTTGCAGACGATAAGTACAACGGTTTCAGAGAGAAGAGCGGCCAATGTGACGATTTGGCTTTAAGTCGATTCGATAACAAATGACGAAAACGGACGGATTTCTCAGGTTTTTACTACATATAAACACTTTTCACATTCTCCCGTGCAACTCGGCTGCTAGTCCTCCTTTCATGCAGAATCGTAAGGTCCTAGCTCATGTCCTAGGCACCAAAGCCAGCTAAAAAGTCAATAATCGATACCTAAAACTTGAATTGTACTAGTTCTTACTGGCTATTACATCAACTTAGAAGCTTTATCTGTGTTCTACTATGATGATTTTCGTTTCTCCGCATACCGCAGCACGCGACATAGCTTTGCAGACAATAAGTACAACCGTTTCAGAGAGAAGAGTGACCAATGTGACGATCTGGCTTTAAGTCGATTCGATAACAAATGACGAAAACGGACGGATTACTCAGGTTTTTACTACATATGAACACTTTTCACATCCTCCCGTGCAACTCTGCTCCTAGTCCTCCTTTCATGCAGAATCTTAAGATCCTAGCTCATGTCCAAGGGACCAAAGCGAGCCAAAAAGTCAATAACCGATACCTAAAAATTGAATTGTACAACTTCTTACTGGCTATTACATCATCTTAGAAGCTTCATCTCTGTTCTACTATGGTGTTTTTAGTGTCTCCGAATACCGCAGTACGTGACATAGCTTTGCAGACGATAAGTACAACCGTTTCAGAGAGAAGAGCGGCCAATGTGACCATCTGGCTTTAAGTCGATTCGATAACAAATAACGAAAACGGACGGATTTCTCAGGTTTTTACTACATATGAACACTTTCCACATTCTCCCGTGCAACTCGGCTGCTAGTCCTCCTTTCATGCAGAATCCTAAGGTCCTAGCTCATGTCCAAGGCACCGATGCCAGCTAAAATGTCAATAATCGATACATAAAACTAGAATTGTACTACTTCTTACTGGCTATTGCATCAACTTAGAAGCTTCATCTGTGTTCTACTATGGTGCTTTTAATGTCTCCGCATACCGCAGCACGCGACATAGCTTTGCAGACGATAAGTACAACCGTTTCAGAGAGAAGACCGGTCAATGTGACGATCTGGCTTTAAGACGATTCGATAACAAATGACGAAAACGGACGGATTTCCTGGGTTTTTACTACATATGAACACTTTTCACATACTCCCGTGCAACTCGGCAGCTAGTCCTCCTTTCATGCAGAATCTTAAGGTCCTAGCTCATGTCCAAGGCACCAAAACCAGCTAAAAAGTCAATAACCGATACCTAAAAGTTGAATTGTACTACTTCTTACTGGCTATTACATCAACATAGAAGCTTCATCTGTGTTCTACTATGCTGCTTTTAGTGTCTCCGCATACCGCAGCACGCGACATAGCTTTGTAGACGATAAGTACATCCGTTTCAGAGAGAAGAGCGGCCAATGTGACGATCTGGCTTTAAGTCGATTCGATAACAAATGACGAAAACGGACTTATTTCTCAGGTTTTTATTACATATGAACACTTTTCACATTCTCCCGTGCAACTCGGTTGCTAGTCCTCCTTTCATGCAGAATCTTAAGGTCCTAGCTCATGTCCAAGTCACCAAAGCCAGCTAAAAAGTCAATAATCGATACCTAAATTTGAATTGGACTACTTCTTACTGGCTATTACATCAACTTAGATGCTTCATCTGTGTTCTACTATGGTGATTTTAGTGTCTCCGCATACCGCAGCACGCGAAATAGCTTTGCAGACGATAAGTACAACCGTTTCAGAGAGAAGAGCGGCCAATGTGACGATCTGGCTTTAAGTCGATTCGATAACAAACGACGAAAACGGACGGATTTCTCAGGATTTTATTACATATGAACACTTTTCTCATTCTCCCGTGCAACTCGGCTGCTAGTCCTCCTTTCATGCAGAACCTTAAGGTCCTAGCTCATGTCCAAGGCACCAAAGCCAGCTAAAAAGTCAATAATCAATACCTAAAACTTGAATTCTACTACTTCTTACTGGCTATTACATCAACTTAGAAGCTTCATCTCTGTTCTACTATGGTGCTTTTAGTGTCATCACGTACCGCAGCCATCGACATAGCTTTGCAGAAGATAAGTACAACCGCTTCAGAGAGAAGAACGGCCAATGTGACGATCGGGCTAAAAGTCGATTCGATAACAAATGACGAAAACGGACGGATTTCTCAGGTTTTTACTACATATGAACACTTATCACATTGTCCCGGGCAACTCGGCTGCTAGTCCTTCTTTCATGTAGAATCTTAAGGTCCTAGATAATGTCCAAGGCACCAAAGCCAGCTAAAAAGTCAATAATCAATATCTAAAACTTGAATTGTACTACTTCTTACTGGCTATTACATTAACTTAGAAGCTTCATCTGTGTTCTACTATGGTGCTTTTAGTGTCTCCGCATATCGCAGCACGCGACATAGCTTTGCAGACGATAAGTACAACGGTTTCAGAGAGAAGAGCGGCAAATGTGACGATCTGGCTTTAAGTCGATTCGATAACAAATGACGCAAACGGACGGATTTCTCAGGTTTTTACTACATATGAACACTTTTCACATTCTCCCGTGCAACTCGGCTGCTAGTCCTCCTTTCATGCAGAATCTTAAGGTCATAGCCCATGTCCAAGGCACCAAAGCCAGCTAAAAAGTCAATAACGATATCTAAAACTTGAATTGTACTATTTCTTACTGGCTATTACATCATCTTAGAAGCTTCATCTGTGTTCTACTATGGTGCTTTTAGTGTCTCCGCATACCGCAGCACGCGACATAGCTTTGCAGACGATAAGTACAACCGTTTCAGAGAGAAGAGCGGTCAATTTGACGATCTGGCTTTAAGACGATTCGATAACAAATGACGAAAACGGACGGATTTCTTGGGTTTTTACTACATATGAACACTTTTCACATTCTCCCGTGCAACTCAACAGCTAGTCCTCCTTTCATGTAGAATCTTAAGGTCCTAGCTCATGTCCAAGGCACCAAAGCCAGCTAAAAAGTCAATAACCGATACCTAAAACTAGAATTGTACTACTTCTTACTGGCTATTACATCAACTTAGAAGCTTGATCTGTGTTGTACTATGGTGCTTTTAGTGTCTCAGCATACCGCAGCACGCGACATAGCTTTGCAGACGATAAGTACAACCGTTCAGAGAGAAGAGCGGCCAATGTGTCGATCTGGCTTTAAGTCGATTCGATAACAAATGACAAAAACGGACGGATTTCTCAGGTTATTACTACATATGAACACTTTTCACATTCTCCCGTGCAACTCGGCTGCTAGCCCTCTTTTCATGCAGAATCTTAAGGTCCTAGCTCATGTCCAAGGCACCTAAGCCAGCTAAAAAGTCAATAATCGATACCTAAAATTTGAATTGTACTACTTCTTACTGGCTATTGCATCAACTTAGAAGCTTCATCTCAGTTCTACTACGGTGCTTTTAGTTTCTCCGCATACCGCAGCACGCGACATAGTTTTGCAGACGATAAGTACAACCGTTTCAGAGAGAAGAGCGGCCAATGTGACGATCTGGCTTTAACTCGATTGGATAAAAAAATGACAAAAATGGACGGATTTCTCAGGTTTTTACTACATATGAACACTTTTCACATTCTCCCGGGCAACTCGGCTGCTAGTCCGTCTTTCATGCAGAATCTTAAGGTCCTAGATCATGTCCAAGGCACCAAAGCCAGCTAAAAAGTCACTAATCAATATCTAAAACTTGAATTGTACTACTTCTTACTATCTATTACATCATCTAAGAAGCTTCATCTGTGTTCTACTATGGTACTTTTAGTGTCTCCGCATATCGCAGCACGCGACATAGCTTTGCAGACGATAAGTACAACGGTTTCAGAGAGAAGAGCGGCCAATGTGACGATCTGGCTTTAAGTCGATTCGATAACAAATGACGCAAACGGACGGATTTCTCAGGTTTTTAGTAGATATGAACACTTTTCACATTATCCCGTGCAACTCGGCTGCTAGTCCTCCTTTCATGCAGAATCTTAAGGTCATAGCCCATGTCCAAGGCACCAAAGCCAGCTAAAAAGTCAATAACGATATCTAAAACTTGAATTGTACTATTTCTTACTGGCTATTACATCATCTTAGAAGCTTCATCTGTGTTCTACTATGGTGCTTTTAGTGTCTCCGCATACCGCAACACGCGACATAGCTTTGCAGACGATAAGTACAACCGTTTCAGAGAGCAGAGCGGCCAATGTGACGATTTGGCTTTAAGTCGATTCGATAACAAATGACGAAAACGGACGGATTTCTCAGGTTTTTGCTACATATAAACACTTTTCACATTCTCCCGTGCAACTCGGCTGCTAGTCCTACTTTCATGCAGAATCGTAAGGTCCTAGCTCATGTCCAAGGCACCAAAGCCGGCTAAAAAGTCAATAATCGATACCTAAAACTTGAATTGTACTAGTTCTTACTGGCTATTACATCAACTTAGAAGGTTTATCTGTGTTCTACTATGATGATTTTCGTGTCTCCGCATACCGCAGTACGCGACATAGCTTTGCAGACAATATGTACAACCGTTTCAGAGAGAAGAGTGACCAATGTGACGATCTGGCTTTAAGTCGATTCGATAACAAATGACGACACGGACGGATTTCTCAGGTTTTTACTACATATGAACACTTTTCACATTCTCCCGTGCAACTCTGCTCCTAGTCCTCCTTTCATGCAGAATCTTAAGGTCCTAGGTCATGTCCAAGGGATCAAAGCGAGCCAAAAAGTCAATAACCGATACCTAAAAATTGAATTGTACAACTTCTTACTGGCTATTACATTATCTTAGAAGCTTCATCTGTGTTCTACTATGGTGTTTTTAGTGTCTCCGAATACCGCAGTACGTGACATAGCTTTGCAGACGATAAGTACAACCGTTTCAGAGAGAAGAGCGGCCAATGTGACCATCAGGCTTTAAGTCGATTCGATAACAAATGACGAAAACGGACGGATTTCTCAGGTTTTTACTACATTTGAACACTTTCCACATTCTCCCGTGCAACTCGGCTGCTAGTCCTCCTTTCATGCAGAATCTTAAGGTCCTAGATCATGTCCAAGGCACCGAAGCCAGCTAAAAAGTCAATAATCGATACATAAAACTTGAATTGTACTACTTCTTACTGGCTATTGCATCAACTTAGAAGCTTCATCTGTGTTCTACTATGGTGCTTTTAGTGTCTCCGCATACCGCAGCACGCGACATAGCTTTGCAGACGATAAGTACAACGGTTTCAGAGAGAAGAGCGGCCAATGTGACGATCTGGCTTTAAGTCGATTCGATAACAAATGACGAAAACGGACGGATTTCTCAGGTTTTTACTACGTATGAACACTTCTCACATTCACCCGTGCAACTCCTCTGCTAGTCCTCCTTTCATGCAGAATCTTAAGGTCCTAGCTCATGTCCAAGGCATCAAAGCCAGCTAAAAAGTCAATAATCGATAACTAAAACTTGAATTGTACTACTTCTTACTGGCTATTACATCAACTTAGAAGCTTCATCTGTGTTCTACTATGAAGATTTTCTTGTCTCCGCATACCGCAGCACGCGACATAGCTTTGCAGACGATATGTACAACCGTTCATACAGAAGAGCGGCCAATGTGACGATCTGGCTTTAAGTCGATTCGATAACAAATGACGAAAACGGACGGATTTCTCAGGTTTTTACTACATATGAACACTTTTCACATTCTCCTGTGCAACTCGGCTGCTAGTCCTCCTTTCATGCAGAATCTTAAGGTCCTAGCTCATGTCCAAGTCACCAAAGCCAGCTAAAATGTCAATAATCGATACCAAAAAGTTCAATTGGACTACTTCTTACTGGCTATTACATCAACTTAGATGCTTCATCTGTGTTCTACTATGGTGATTTTAGTGTCTCCGCATACCGCAGCACGCGACATAGTTTTGCAGACGATAAGTACAACCGTATCAGAGAGAAGAGCGGCCAATGTGACGATCTGGCTATAAGTCGATTCGATAACAAATGACGAAAACGGACGGATTTCTCAGGTTTTTACTACATGCGAACACTTTTCACATTATCCCGTGCAACTCGGCTGCTAGTCCTCCTTTCATGCAGAAACTCAAGGTCCTAGCTCATGTCCAAGGCACCAAGGCAGCTAAAAGGTCAATAATCAATACTTAAAACATGAATTGTACTACTTCTTACTGGCTATTACATCAACTTAGAAGCTTCATCTCTGTTCTACTATGGTGCTTTTAGTGTCTTCACATACCGCAGCACGCGACATAGCTTTGCAGAAGATAAGTACAACCGTTTCAGAGAGAAGAGCGGCCAATGTGACGATCTGGCTAAAAGTCGATTCGATAACAAATGACGAAAACGGACGGATTTCTCAGGTTTTTACTACATATGAACACTTTTCACATTCTCCCGGGCAACTCGGCTGCTAGTCCTTCTTTCATGCAGAATCTTAAGGTCCTAGATCATGTCCAAGGCACCAAAGCCAGCTAAAAAGTCAGTAATCAATATCTAAAACTTGAATTGTACTACTTCTTACTGGCTATTACATTAACTTAGAAGCTTCATCTGTGTTCTACTATGGTGCTTTTAGTGTCTCCCCATATCGCAGCACGCGACATAGCTTTGCAGACGTTAAGTACAACGGTTTCAGAGAGAGGAGAGGCAAATGTGACGATCTGGCTATAAGTCGATTCGATAACAAATGACGCAAACGGACGGATTTCTCAGGTTTTTACTACATATGAACAGTTTTCACATTCTCCCGTGCTAATCGGCTGCTAGTCCTCCTTTCATGCAGAATCTTAAGGTCATAGCCTATGTCCAAGGCACCAATGCCAGCTAAAAAGTCAATAACGATATCTAAACCTTGAATTGTACTATTTCTTACTGGCTATTACATCATCTTAGAAGCTTCATCTGTGTTCTACTATGGTGCTTTTAGTGTCTCCGCATACCGCAGCACGCGACATAGCTTTGCAGACGAAAAGTACAACCGTTTCAGAGAGAAGAGCGGTCAATGTGACGATCTGGCTTTAAGACGATTCGATAACAAATGTCGAAAACGGACGGATTTCTTGGGTTTTTACTACATATGAACACTTTTCACATTCTCCCGTGCAACTCGGCAGCTAGTCCTCCTTTCATGTAGAATCTTAAGGTCCTAGCTCATGTCCAAGGCACCAAAGCCAGCTAAAAAGTCAATAACCGATACCTAAAACTAGAATTGTACTACTTCTTACTGGCTATTACATCAACTTAGAAGCTTGATCTGTGTTGTACTATGGTGCTTTTAGTGTCTCAGCATACCGCAGCACGCGACATAGCTTTGCAGACGATAAGTACAACCGTTCAGAGAGAAGAGCGGCCAATGTGACGATCTGGCTTTAAGTCGATTCGAGAACAAATGACAAAAACGGACGGATTTCTCAGGTTATTACTACATATGAACACTTTTCACATTCTCCCGTGCAACTCGGCAGCTAGTCCTCCTTTCAAGCAGAATCTTAAGGTCCTAGCTCATGTCCAAGGCACCAAAGCCAGCTTAAAGTCAATAACCGATACCTAAAACTTGAATTGTACTACTTCTTACTGGCTATTACATCAACTTAGAAGCTTCATCTGTGTTCTACTATGGTGCTTTTAGTGTCTCCGCATACCGCAGCACGCGACATAGCTTTGTAGACGATAAGTACAACCGTTTCAGAGAGAAGAGCGGCCAATGTGACGATCTGGCTTTAAGTCGATTCCATAACAAATGACGAAAACGGACGGATTTCTCAGGTTTTTACTACATATGAACACTTTTCAAATTCTCCCGAGCAACTCGGCTGCTAGTCCTACTTTCATGCAGAATCTTAAGGTAATAGCTCATGTTCAAGGCACCAAAGCCAGCTAAGAAGTCAATAATCGATACCTAAAACTTGAATTGTACTACTTCTTACTGGCTATTACATCAACTTAGAAGCTTGATCTGTGTTCTACTATGGTGCTTTTAGTGTCTCCACATTCCGCAGCACGCGACATAGCTTTGCAGACGATAAATACAACCGTTTCAGAGAGAAGAGCGGCCAACGTGACGATCTGGCTTTAAGTCGATTCGATAACAAATGACGAAAACGGACGGATTTCTCAGGTTTTTCTACATATGAAAACTTTTCACATTCTCTCGTGCAACTCGGCTGCTAGTCCTCCTTTCATGCAGAATGTTAAGGTCCTAGCTCATGTCCAAGGCACCAAAGCCAGCTAAAAAGTCAATAATCTATACCTAAAACTTGAATTGGACTACTTCTTACTGGCTATTACATCAAGTAAGAAGCTTCATCTGTGTTCTACTACGGTGCTTTTAGTTTCTCCGCATACCGCAGCACGCGACATAGCTTTGTAGACGATAAGTACAACCGTTTCAGAGAGAAGAGCGGCCAATGTGACGATGTGGCTTTAAGTCGATTCGATAACAAATGACGAAAACGGACGGATTTCTCAGGTTTTTATTACATATGAACACTTTTCACATTCTCCCGTGCAACTCGGTTTCTAGTCCTCCTTTCATGCAGTATCTTAAGGTCCTAGCTCATGTCCAAGTCACAAAAGCCAGCTAAAAAGTCAATAATCGATACCTAAAACTTGAACTGTACTACTTGTTACTGGCTATTACATCAACTTTGAAGCTTCATATGTGTTCTACTATGGTGCTTTTACTGTCTCCGCATACCGCAGCACGCGACATTGCTTTGCAGACGATAAGTACAACCGTTACAGAGAGAAGAGCGGCCAATGTGACGATCTGGCTTTAGGTCGATTCGATAACAAATGACGAAAACGGACGGATTTCTCAGGTTTTTACTACATATGAGCACTTTTCACATTCTCCCGTGCAACTTTACTGCTAGTCCTCCTTTTATGCAGAATCTTAAGGTCCTAGCTCATGTCCAAGGCACCAAAGCCAGCAAAAAAGTCAATAATCGATACCTAAAACTTGAATTTTACTACTTCTTACTGGCTATTACATCAACTTAGAAGCTTCATCTGTGTTCTACTATGGTGCTTTTAGTGTCTCCGCATACCGCAGCACGCGACATAGCTTTGCAGACGATAAGTATAACCGTTTCAGAGAGAAGAGCGGCCAATGTGACGATCTGGCTTTAAGTCGATTCGATAACAAATGACGAAACCGGACGGATTTCTCAGGTTTTTACTACATATGAACACTTTTCACATTCTCCCGAGTTACGCGGCTGCTAGTCCTCCTTTCATGCAGAATGTTAAGGTCCTAGCTCATGTCCAAGGCACCAAAGCCAGCTAAAAAGTCAATAATCGATACCTAACTTCTTACTGGCTATTACATCAACTTAGAAGCTTCATCTGTGTTCTACTACGGTGCTTTTAGTTTCTCCGCATACCGCAGCACGCGACACAGCTTTGCAGACGATAAGTACAACCGTTTCAGACAGAAGAGCGGCCAATGTGACGATCTGGATTTAAGTCGATTCGATAACAAATGACGAAAACGGACGGATTTCTCAGGTTTTTACTACATATGAACACTTTTCAAATTCTCCCGTGCAACTCGGCTGCTAGTCTTACTTTCATACAGAATCTTAAGGTAATAGCTCATGTCCAAGGCACCAAAGCCAGCTAAGAAGTCAATAATCGATACCTAAAACTTGAATTGTACTACTTCTTACTGGCTATTACATCAACTTAGAATCTTCACCTATGTTCTACTATGGTGCTTTTAGTGTCTCCGCATACCGCAGCACGCGACATAGCTTTGTAGACGATAAGTGCAACCGTTTCAGAGAGAAGAGCGGCCAAAGTGACAATCTGGCTTTAAGTCAATTCGATAACAATTGACGAAAACGGACGGATTTCTCAGGTTTTTATTACATATGAACACTTTTCACATTCTCCCGTGAAACTCGGTTGCTAGTCCTCCTTTCATGCAGAATCTTAAGGTCCTAGCTCATGTCCAAGTCACCAAAGCCAGCTAAAAAGTCAATAATCGATACCTAAAACTTGAATTGGACTACTTCTTACTGGCTATTACATCAACTTAGATGCTTCACCTGTGTTCTACTATGGTGCTTTTAGTGTCTCAGCATACAGCAGCACGCGACATAGCTGTGCAGACGAAAAGTACAACCGTTTCAGAGAGAAGAGCGGTCAATGTGACGATCTGGCTTTAAGTCGATTCGATAACAAATGACGAAAACGGACGGATTTCTCAGGTTTTTACTACATATGAACACTTTTCACATTTTCCCGTACAACTCGGCTGCTAGTCCTCCTTTTATGCAGAATCTTAAGGTCCTTGCTCATGTCCAAGGCACCAAAGCCAGCTAAAAAGTCAATAATCGATACCTAAAACTTGAATTCTACTTCTTCTTACTGGCTATTACATCAACTTAGAAGCTTCATCTCTGTTCTACTATGGTGCTATTAGTGTGTCCACATACCGCAGCACGCGACATAGCTTTGCAGAAGATAAGTACAACCGTTTCAGAGAGAAGAGCGGCCAATGTGACGATGTGGCTTTAAGTCGATTCGATAACAAATGACGAAAATGGACGGATTTCTCAGGTCTTTACTACATATGAACACTTTTCACAGTCTCCCGTGCAACTCGGCTGCTAGTCCTACTTTCATGCAGAATCTTAATGTAATAGCTCATGTCCAAGGCACCAAAGCCAGGTAAGAAGTCAATAATCGATACCTAAAACTTGAATTGTACTACTTCTTACTGGCTATTACATCAACTTAGAAGCTTCATCTGTGTTCTACTATGGTGCTTTTAGTGCCTCCGATTAGCGCAGCACGCGACATAGCTTTGCAGACGATAAGTACAAGCGTTTCAGAGAGAAGAGCGGCCAATGTGACGATCTGGCTTTAACTCGATTCGATAACAAATGACGAAAACGGACGGATTTCTCAGGTTTTTACTACATATGAACACTTTTCACATTCTCCCGTGCAAGTCGGCTGCTAGTCCTCCTTTCAAGCAGAATCTTAAGGTCCTAGCTCATGTCCAAGGCACCAAAGCCAGCTAAAAAGTCAATAACCGATACCTACAACTTGAATTGTACTACTTCTTACTGGCTATTACATCATCTTAGGAGCTTCATCTGTGTTCTACTATGGTGCTTTTAGTGTCTCCGAATACCGCAGTACGCGACATAGCTTTGCAGACGATAAGTGCAACCGTTTCAGAGAGCAGAGCGGCCAATGTGACGATCTGGCTTTACGTCGATTCGATAACAAATGACGAAAATGGACGGATTTCCCAGGTTTTTACTACATATGAACACTTTTCAAATTCTCCCGAGCAACTCGGCTGCTAGTCTTACTTTCATGCAGAATCTTAAGGTAATAGCTCATGTTCAAGGCACCAAAGCCAGCTAAGAAGTCAATAATCGATACCTAAAACTTGAATTGTACTACTTCTTACTGGCTATTACATCAACTTAGAAGCTTGATCTGTGTTGTACTATGGTGCTTTTAGTGTCTCAGCATACCGCAGCACGCGACATAGCTTTGCAGACGATAAGTACAACCGTTCAGAGAGAAGAGCGGCCAATGTGACGATCTGGCTTTAAGTCGATTCGAGAACAAATGACAAAAACGGACGGATTTCTCAGGTTATTACTACATATGAACACTTTTCACATTCTCCCGTGCAACTCGGCTCCTAGCCCTCTTTTCATGCAGAATCTTAAGGTCCTAGCTCATGTCCAAGGCACCTAAGCCAGCTAAAAAGTCAATAATCGATACCTAAAACTTGAATTGTACTACTTGTTACTGGCTATTGCATCAACTTAGAAGCTTCATCTGTGTTCTACTATGGTGCTTTTAGTGTCTCCGCATACCCCAGCACGCGACATAGATTTGCAGACGATAAGTACAACCGTTTCAGAGAGAGGAGCGGTCAATGTAACGATCTGGCTTTAAGACGATTCGATAACAAATGACGAAAACGGACGGATTTCTTGGGTTTTTACTACATATGAACACTTCTCACATTCTCCCGAGCAACTCGGCAGCTAGTCCTCCTTTCAAGCAGAATCTTAAGGTCCTAGCTCATGTCCAAGGCACCAAAGCCAGCTTAAAGTCAATAACCGATACCTAAAACTTGAATTGTACTACTTCTTACTGGCTATTACATCAACTTAGAAGCTTCATCTGTGTTCTACTATGGTGCTTTTAGTGTCTCCGCATACCGCAGCACGCGACATAGCTTTGTAGACGATAAGTACAACCGTTTCAGAGAGAAGAGCGGCCAATGTGACGATCTGGCTTTAAGTCGATTCCATAACAAATGACGAAAACGGACGGATTTCTCAGGTTTTTACTACATATGAACACTTTTCAAATTCTCCCGAGCAACTCGGCTGCTAGTCCTACTTTCATGCAGAATCTTAAGGTAATAGCTCATGTTCAAGGCACCAAAGCCAGCTAAGAAGTCAATAATCGATACCTAAAACTTGAATTGTACTACTTCTTACTGGCTATTACATCAACTTAGAAGCTTGATCTGTGTTCTACTATGGTGCTTTTAGTGTCTCCACATTCCGCAGCACGCGACATAGCTTTGCAGACGATAAATACAACCGTTTCAGAGAGAAGAGCGGCCAACGTGACGATCTGGCTTTAAGTCGATTCGATAACAAATGACGAAAACGGACGGATTTCTCAGGTTTTTCTACATATGAAAACTTTTCACATTCTCTCGTGCAACTCGGCTGCTAGTCCTCCTTTCATGCAGAATGTTAAGGTCCTAGCTCATGTCCAAGGCACCAAAGCCAGCTAAAAAGTCAATAATCTATACCTAAAACTTGAATTGGACTACTTCTTACTGGCTATTACATCAAGTAAGAAGCTTCATCTGTGTTCTACTACGGTGCTTTTAGTTTCTCCGCATACCGCAGCACGCGACATAGCTTTGTAGACGATAAGTACAACCGTTTCAGAGAGAAGAGCGGCCAATGTGACGATGTGGCTTTAAGTCGATTCGATAACAAATGACGAAAACGGACGGATTTCTCAGGTTTTTATTACATATGAACACTTTTCACATTCTCCCGTGCAACTCGGTTTCTAGTCCTCCTTTCATGCAGTATTTTAAGGTCCTAGCTCATGTCCAAGTCACAAAAGCCAGCTAAAAAGTCAATAATCGATACCTAAAACTTGAACTGTACTACTTGTTACTGGCTATTACATCAACTTTGAAGCTTCATATGTGTTCTACTATGGTGCTTTTACTGTCTCCGCATACCGCAGCACGCGACATTGCTTTGCAGACGATAAGTACAACCGTTTCAGAGAGAAGAGCGGCCAATGTGACGATCTGGCTTTAGGTCGATTCGATAACAAATGACGAAAACGGACGGATTTCTCAGGTTTTTACTACATATGAGCACTTTTCACATTCTCCCGTGCAACTTTACTGCTAGTCCTCCTTTTATGCAGAATCTTAAGGTCTTAGCTCATGTCCAAGGCACCAAAGCCAGCAAAAAAGTCAATAATCGATACTTAAAACTTGAATTTTACTACTTCTTACTGGCTATTACATCAACTTAGAAGCTTCATCTGTGTTCTACTATGGTGCTTTTAGTGTCTCCGCATACCGCAGCACGCGACATAGCTTTGCAGACGATAAGTATAACCGTTTCAGAGAGAAGAGCGGCCAATGTGACGATCTGGCTTTAAGTCGATTCGATAACAAATGACGAAACCGGACGGATTTCTCAGGTTTTTACTACATATGAACACTTTTCACATTCTTCCGAGCTACGCGGCTGCTAGTCCTCCTTTCATGCAGAATGTTAAGGTCCTAGCTCATGTCCAAGGCACCAAAGCCAGCTAAAAAGTCAATAATCGATACCTAACTTCTTACTGGCTATTACATCAACTTAGAAGCTTCATCTGTGTTCTACTACAGTGCTTTTAGTTTCTCCGCATACCGCAGCACGTGACACAGCTTTGCAGACGATAAGTACAACCGTTTCAGACAGAAGAGCGGCCAATGTGACGATCTGGATTTAAGTCGATTCGATAACAAATGACGAAAACGGACGGATTTCTCAGGTTTTTACTACATATGAACACTTTTCAAATTCTCCCGTGCAACTCGGCTGCTAGTCTTACTTTCATACAGAATCTTAAGGTAATAGCTCATGTCCAAGGCACCAAAGCCAGCTAAGAAGTCAATAATCGATACCTAAAACTTGAATTGTACTACTTCTTACTGGCTATTACATCAACTTAGAATCTTCACCTGTGTTCTACTATGGTGCTTTTAGTGTCTCCGCATACCGCAGCACGCGACATAGCTTTGTAGACGATAAGTGCAACCGTTTCAGAGAGAAGAGCGGCCAAAGTGACAATCTGGCTTTAAGTCAATTCGATAACAATTGACGAAAACGGACGGATTTCTCAGGTTTTTATTACATATGAACACTTTTCACATTCTCCCGTGAAACTCGGTTGCTAGTCTTCCTTTCATGCAGAATCTTAAGGTCCTAGCTCATGTCCAAGTCACCAAAGCCAGCTAAAAAGTCAATAATCGATACCTAAAACTTGAATTGGACTACTTCTTACTGGCTATTACATCAACTTAGATGCTTCACCTGTGTTCTACTATGGTGCTTTTAGTGTCTCTGCATACAGCAGCACGCGACATAGCTGTGCAGACGAAAAGTACAACCGTTTCAGAGAGAAGAGCGGTCAATGTGACGATCTGGCTTTAAGTCGATTCGATAACAAATGACGAAAACGGACGGATTTCTCAGGTTTTTACTACATATGAACACTTTTCACATTTTCCCGTGCAACTCGGCTGCTAGTCCTCCTTTTATGCAGAATCTTAAGGTCCTTGCTCATGTCCAAGGCACCAAAGCCAGCTAAAAAGTCAATAATCGATACCTAAAACTTGAATTCTACTTCTTCTTACTGGCTATTACATCAACTTAGAAGCTTCATCTCTGTTCTACTATGGTGCTATTAGTGTGTCCACATACCGCAGCACGCGACATAGCTTTGCAGAAGATAAGTACAACCGTTTCAGAGAGAAGAGCGGCCAATGTGACGATGTGGCTTTAAGTCGATTCGATAACAAATGACGAAAATGGACGGATTTCTCAGGTTTTTACTACATATGAACACTTTTCACAGTCTCCAGTGCAACTCGGCTGCTAGTCCTACTTTCATGCAGAATCTTAATGTAATAGCTCATGTCCAAGGCACCAAAGCCAGGTAAGAAGTCAATAATCGATACCTAAAACTTGAATTGTACTACTTCTTACTGGCTATTACATCAACTTAGAAGCTTCATCTGTGTTCTACTATGGTGCTTTTAGTGCCTCCGATTAGCGCAGCACGCGACATAGCTTTGCAGACGATAAGTACAAGCGTTTCAGAGAGAAGAGCGGCCAATGTGACGATCTGGCTTTAACTCGATTCGATAACAAATGACGAAAACGGACGGATTTCTCAGGTTTTTACTACATATGAACACTTTTCACATTCTCCCGTGCAAGTCGGCTGCTAGTCCTCCTTTCAAGCAGAATCTTAAGGTCCTAGCTCATGTCCAAGGCACCAAAGCCAGCTAAAAAGTCAATAACCGATACCTACAACTTGAATTGTACTACTTCTTACTGGCTATTACATCATCTTAGGAGCTTCATCTGTGTTCTACTATGGTGCTTTTAGTGTCTCCGAATACCGCAGTACGCGACATAGCTTTGCAGACGATAAGTGCAACCGTTTCAGAGAGCAGAGCGGCCAATGTGACGATCTGGCTTTACGTCGATTCGATAACAAATGACGAAAATGGACGGATTTCTCAGGTTTTTACTACATATGAACACTTTTCAAATTCTCCCGAGCAACTCGGCTGCTAGTCTTACTTTCATGCAGAATCTTAAGGTAATAGCTCATGTTCAAGGCACCAAAGCCAGCTAAGAAGTCAATAATCGATACCTAAAACTTGAATTGTACTACTTCTTACTGGCTATTACATCAACTTAGAAGCTTGATCTGTGTTCTACTATGGTGCTTTTAGTGTCTCCACATTCCGCAGCACGCGACATAGCTTTGCAGACGATAAATACAACCGTTTCAGAGAGAAGAGCGGCCAACGTGACGATCTGGCTTTAAGTCGATTCGATAACAAATGACGAAAACGGACGGATTTCTCAGGTTTTTACTACATATGAAAACTTTTCACATTCTCTCGTGCAACTCGGCTGCTAGTCCTCCTTTCATGCAGAATGTTAAGGTCCTAGCTCATGTCCAAGGCACCAAAGCCAGCTAAAAAGTCAATAATCGATACCTAACTTCTTACCGGCTATTACATCAACTTAGAAGCTTCATCTGTGTTCTACTACGGTGCTTTTAGTTTCTCCGCATACCGCAGCACGCGACACAGCTTTGCAGACGATAAGTACAACCGTTTCAGAGAGAAGAGCAGCCAATGTGACGATCTGGCTTTAACTCGATTCGATAACAAATGACGAAAACGGACGGATTTCTCAGGTTTTTACTACATATGAACACTTTTCACATTCTCCCGTGCAAGTCGGCTGCTAGTCCTCCTTTCATGCAGAATCTTAAGGTCCTAGCTCATGTCCAAGGCACCAAAGCCAGCTAAAAAGTCAATAACCGATACCTACAACTTGAATTGTACTACTTCTTACTGGCTATTACATCATCTTAGGAGCTTCATCTGTGTTCTACTATGGTGCTTTTAGTGTCTCCTAATACCGCAGTACGCGACATAGCTTTGCAGACGATAAATACAACCGTTTCAGAGAGAAGAGCGGCCAATGTGACGATCTGGCTTTAAGTCGATTCGATAGCAAATGACGAAAACGGACGGATTTCTCAGGTTTTTACTACATATGAACACTTTTCAAATTTTCCCGTGCAACTCGGCTGCTAGTCCTACTTTCATGCAGAATCTTAAGGTAATAGCTCATGTCCAAGGCACCAAAGCCAGCTAAGAAGTCAATAATCGATACCTAAAACTTGAATTGTACTACTTCTTACTGGCTATTACATCAACTTAGAAGCTTCATCTGTGTTCTACTATGGTGCTTTTAGTGCCTCCGATTAGCGCAGCACGCGACATAGCTTTGCAGACGATAAGTACAAGCGTTTCAGAGAGAAGAGAGGCCAATGTGACGATCTGGCTTTAACTCGATTCGATAACAAATGACGAAAACGGACGGATTTCTCAGGTTTTTACTACATATGAACACTTTTCACATTCTCCCGTGCAAGTCGGCTGCTAGTCCTCCTTTCAAGCAGAATCTTAAGGTCCTAGCTCATGTCCAAGGCACCAAAGCCAGCTAAAAAGTCAATAACCGATACCTACAACTTGAATTGTACTACTTCTTACTGGCTATTACATCATCTTAGGAGCTTCATCTGTGTTCTACTATGGTGCTTTTAGTGTCTCCGAATACCGCAGTACGCGACATAGCTTTGCAGACGATAAGTGCAACCGTTTCAGAGAGCAGAGCGGCCAATGTGACGATCTGGCTTTACGTCGATTCGATAACAAATGACGAAAATGGACGGATTTCTCAGGTTTTTACTACATATGAACACTTTTCACATTCTCTCGTGCAACTCGGCTGCTAGTCCTCCTTTCATGCAGAATCTTAAGGTCCTAGCTCATGTCCAAGGCACCAAAGCCAGCTAAAAGGACAATATTCATTACCTAAAACTTGAATTGTACTACTTCTTACTGGCTATTACATCATCTTAGGAGCTTCATCTGTGTTCTACTATGGTGCTTATAGTGTCTCCGAATACCGCAGCACGTGACATAGCTTTGCAGACGATAAGTACAACCGTTTCAGACAGAAGAGCGGCCAATGTGACGATCTGGCTTTAAGTCGATTCAATAACAAATGACGAAATCGGACGGATTTCTCAGGTTTTTACTACATATGAACACTTTTCAAATTTTCCCGTGCAACTCGGCTGCTAGTCCTACTTTCATGCAGAATCTTAAGGTAATAGCTCATGTCCAAGGCACCAAAGCAAGCTAAGAAGTCAATAATCGATACCTAAAACTTGAATTGTACTACTTCTTACTGGCTATTACATCAACTTAGAATCTTCATCTGTGTTCTACTATGGTGCTTTTAGTGTCTCCGCATACCGCAGTACGCGACATAGCTTTGCAGACAATAAGTACAACCGTTTCAGAGAGCAGAGCGGCCAATGTGACGATCTGGCTTTACGCCGATTCGATAACAAATGACGAAAATGGACGGATCTCTCAGGTTTTTACTACATATGAACACTTTTCACATTCTCCCGTGCAAGTCGGCTGCTAGTCCTCCTTTCAAGCAGAATCTTAAGGTCCTAGCTCATGTCCAAGGCACCAAAGCCAGCTAAAAAGTCAATAACCGATACCTACAACTTGAATTCTACTACTTCTTACTGGCTATTACATCATCTTAGGAGCTTCATCTGTGTTCTACTATGGTGCTTTTAGTGTCTCCGAATACCGCAGTACGCGACATAGCTTTGCAGACGATAAGTGCAACCGTTTCAGAGAGCAGAGCGGCCAATGTGACGATCTGGCTTTACGTCGATTCGATAACAAATGACGAAAATGGACGGATTTCTCAGGTTTTTACTACATATGAACACTTTTCAAATTCTCCCGAGCAACTCGGCTGCTAGTCTTACTTTCATGCAGAATCTTAAGGTAATAGCTCATGTCCAAGGCACCAAAGCCAGGTAAGAAGTCAATAATCGATACCTAAAACTTGAATTATACTACTTCTTACTGGCTATTACATCAACTTAGAAGCTTGATCTGTGTTCTACTATGGTGCTTTTAGTGTCTCCACATTCCGCAGCACGCGACATAGCTTTGCAGACGATAAATACAACCGTTTCAGAGAGAAGAGCGGCCAACGTGACGATCTGGCTTTAAGTCGATTCGATAACAAATGACGAAAACGGACGGATTTCTCAGGTTTTTACTACATATGAAAACTTTTCACATTCTCTCGTGCAACTCGGCTGCTAGTCCTCCTTTCATGCAGAATGTTAAGGTCCTAGCTCATGTCCAAGGCACCAAAGCCAGCTAAAAAGTCAATAATCGATACCTAACTTCTTACCGGCTATTACATCAACTTAGAAGCTTCATCTGTGTTCTACTACGGTGCTTTTAGTTTCTCCGCATACCGCAGCACGCGACACAGCTTTGCAGACGATAAGTACAACCGTTTCAGAGAGAAGAGCAGCCAATGTGACGATCTGGCTTTAACTCGATTCGATAACAAATGACGAAAACGGAAGGATTTCTCAGGTTTTTACTACATATGAACACTTTTCACATTCTCCCGTGCAACTCGGCTGCTAGTCCTCCTTTCATGCAGAATCTTAAGGTCCTAGCTCATGTCCAAGGCACCAAAGCCAGCTAAAAAGTCAATAACCGATACCTACAACTTGAATTGTACTACTTCTTACTGGCTATTACATCATCTTAGGAGCTTCATCTCTGTTCTACTATGGTGCTTTTAGTGTCTCCGAATACCGCAGTACGCGACATAGCTTTGCAGACGATAAATACAACCGTTTCAGAGAGAAGAGCGGCCAATGTGACGATCTGGCTTTAAGTCGATTCGATAGCAAATGACGAAAACGGACGGATTTCTCAGGTTTTTACTACATATGAACACTTTTCACATTCTCTCGTGCAACTCGGCTGCTAGTCCTCCTTTCATGCAGAATCTTAAGGTCCTAGCTCATGTCCAAGGCACCAAAGCCAGCTAAAAGGACAATATTCATTACCTAAAACTTGAATTGTACTACTTCTTACTGGCTATTACATCATCTTAGGAGCTTCATCTGTGTTCTACTATGGTGCTTTTAGTGTCTCCGAATACCGCAGCACGTGACATAGCTTTGCAGACGATAAGTACAACCGTTTCAGACAGAAGAGCGGCCAATGTGACGATCTGGCTTTAAGTGGATTCAATAACAAATGACGAAAACGGACGGAATTCTCAGGTTTTTACTACATATGAACACTTTTCAAATTTTCCCGTGCAACTCGGCTGCTAGTCCTACTTTCATGCAGAATCTTAAGGTAATAGCTCATGTCCAAGGCACCAAAGCCAGCTAAGAAGTCAATAATCGATACCTAAAACTTGAATTGTACTACTTCTTACTGGCTATTACATCAACTTAGAATCTTCATCTGTGTTCTACTATGGTGCTTTTAGTGTCTCCGCATACCGCAGTACGCGACATAGCTTTGCAGACAATAAGTACAACCGTTTCAGAGAGCAGAGCGGCCAATGTGACGATCTGGCTTTACGCCGATTCGATAACAAATGACGAAAATGGACGGATTTCTCAGGTTTTTACTACATATGAACACTTTTCACAGTCTCCCGTGCAACTCGGCTGCTAGTCCTCCTTTCATGCAGAATCTTAAGGTCCTAGCTCATGTCCAAGTCACCAAAGCCAGCTAAAAGGTCATTATTCAATACCTAAAACTAGAACTGTACTACTTCTTACTGGCTATTACATCAACTTAGAAGCTTGATCTGTGTTCTACTATGGTGCTTTTAGTGTCTCCGCATACCGCAGCACGCGACATAGCTTTGCAGACGATAAATACAACCGTTTCAGAGAGAAGAGCGGCCAATGTGACGATCTGGCTTTAAGTCGATTCGATAACAAATGACGAAAACGGACGGATTTCTCAGGTTTTTACTACATATGAACACTTTTCAAATTCACCCGTGCAACTCGGCTGCTAGTCCTACTTTCATGCAGAATCTTAAGGTAATAGCTCATGTCCAAGGCACCAAAGCCAGTTAAGAAGTCAATAATCGATACCTAAAACTTGAATTGTACTACTTCTTACTGGCTATTACATCAACTTAGAAGCTTCATCTGTGTTCTACTATGGTGCTTTTAGTGCCTCCGCGTAGCGCAGCACGCGACATATCTTTGCAGACGATAAGTACAACCGTTTCAGAGAGAAGAGCAGCCAATGTGACGATCTGGCTTTAACTCGATTCGATAACAAATGACGAAAACGGACGGGTTTCTCAGGTTTTTACTACATATGAACACTTTTCACATTCTCCCGTGCAAGTCGGCTGCTAGTCCTCCTTTCATGCAGAATCTTAAGGTCCTAGCTCATGTCCAAGGCACCAACGCCAGCTACAAAGTCAATAACCGATACCTACAACTTGAATTGTACTACTTCTTACTGGCTATTACATCATCTTAGGAGCTTCATCTGTGTTCTACTATGGTGCTTTTAGTGTCTCCGAATACCGCAGTACGCGACATAGCTTTGCAGACGATACGTACAACCGTTTAAGAGAGAAGAGCGTCCAATGTGACGATCTGGCTTTAAGTCGATTCGATAGCAAATGACGAAAACGGACGGATTTCTCAGGTTTTTACTACATATGAAAACTTTTCACATTCTCTCGTGCAACGCGGCTGCTAGTCCTCCTTTCATGCAGAATCTTGAGGTCCTAGCTCATGTCCAAGGCACCAAAGCCAGCTAAAAGGTCAATATTCATTACCTAAAACTTGAATTGTACTACTTCTTACTGGCTATTACATCATCTTAGAAGCTTCATCTGTGATCTACTATGGTGCTTTTAGTTTCTCCGCATACCGCAGCACGCGACATAGTTTTGCAGACGATAAGCACAACCGTTTCAGAGAGAAGAGCGGCCAATGTGACGATCTGGCTTTAAGTCGATTCGATAACAAATGACGAAAACGGACGGATTTCTCAGGTTTTTACTGCATATGAACACTTTTCACATTCTCCCGTGCAACTGGGCTGCTAGTCCTCCTTTTATGCAGAATCTTAAGGTCCTAGCTCATGTCCAAGGTAGCGAAGCCAGCTAAAAAGTCAATAATCGATACCTAAATCTTGAATTGGACTACTTCTTACTGGCTATTGCATCAACTTAGTAGCTTCACCTGTGTTCTACTATGGTGATTTTAGTGTCTCCGCATACCGCAGCACGTGACATAGCTTTGCAGACGATAAGTACAAGCGTTTCAGAGAGAAGAGCGGCCAATGTGACTATCTGGCTTTCAGTCGATTCGATAACAAATGACGAAAACGGACGAATTTCTCCGGTTTTTACTACATATAAACACTTTTCACATTCACCCGTGCAACTCGGCTGATACTCCTCCTTTCATGCAGAATCTTAAGGTCCTAGCTCATGTCCAAGGCACCAAAGCCGGCTAAGAAGTCAATAATCGATACCTAAAACTTGAATTGTACTACTTCTTACTGGCTATTACATCAACTTAGAAGTTTCATCTGTGTTCTACTATGGTGCTTTTAGTTTCTCCGCATACCGCAGCACGTGACATAGCTTTGCAGACGATAAATACAACCGTTTCAGAGAGAAGAGCGGCCAATGTGACGATCTGGCTTTAAGTCGATTCGATAACAAATGACGAAAACGGACGGATTTCTCAAGTTTTTACTACATATTAACACTTTTCACATTCTCCCGTGCAACTCGGCTGCTAGTCCTCCTTTCATGCAGAATCTTAAGATCCTAGCTCACGTCCAACGCACCAAAGCGAGCTAAAAGGTCAATATTCATTACCTAAAACTTGAATTGTACTACTTCTTACTGGCTATTACATCATCTTAGGAGCTTCATCTGTGTTCTACTATGGTGCTTTTAGTGTCTCCGAATACCGCAGTACGCGACATAGCTTTGCAGACGATAAATACAACCGTTTCAGAGAGAAGAGCGGCCAATGTGATGATCTGGCTTTAAGTCGATTCGATAACAAATGACGAAAACGGACGGATTTCTCAGGTTTTTACTACATATGAACACTTTTCACATTCTCCCGTGCAACTCGGCTGCTAGTCCACCTTTCATGCAGAATCTTAAGGTCCTTGCTCATGTCCAAGGCACCAAAGCCAGCTAAAAGGTCAATTTTCAATACCTAAATCTTGAATTGGACTACTTCTTACTGGCTATTGCATCAACTTAGTAGCTGCATCTGTGTTCTACTATGGTGATTTTAGTGTCTCCGCATACCGCAGCACGCAACATAGCTTTGTAGACGATAAGTACAACCGTTTCAGAGAGACGAGCGGCCAATGTGACGATCTGGCTTTAAGTCGATTCGATAACAAATGACGAAAACGGACGGATTTCTCAGGTTTTTATTACATATGAACATTTTTCACATTCTCCCGTGCAACTCGGCTGCTCGTCCTCCTTTCATGCAGAATCTTAAGTTCCTAGCTCATGTCCAAGGCACCAAAGCCAGCTAAAAAATCAATAATCGATACCTAAAACTTGAATTGGACTACTTCTTACTGGCTATTACATCAACTTACAAGCTTCATCTCTGTTCTACTATGGTGCTTTTAGTGTCTCCACATACCGCAGCACGCGACATAGCTTTGCAGAAGATAAGTACAACCGTTTCAGAGAGAAGAGCGGCCAATGTGACGATCTGGCCTTAAGTCGATTCGATAACAAATGAAGAAAACGGACGGGTTTCTCAGGTTTTTACTACATGCGAACACTTTTCACATTCTCCCGTGCAACTCTGATGCTAGTCCTCCATTCACGCAGAATCTCAAGGTCGTAGCTCATGTCCAAGGCACCAAAGCCAGCTAAAAAGTCAGTAACCGATACCTAAAACTTGAATTGTACTACCTCTTACTGGCTATTACATCAAGTTAGAAGCTTCATCTGTGTTCTACTACGGTGCTTTTAGTTTCTCCGCATACCGCAGCACGCGACATAGTTTTGCAGACGATAAGCACAACCGTTTCAGAGAGAAGAGCGGCCAATGTGACGATCTGGCTCTAAGTCGATTCGATAACAAATGACGAAAACGGACTGATTTCTCAGGTTTTTACTACATGCGAATACTTTTCAAATTCTTCCGTGCAACTCTGCTGCTAGTCCTCCTTTCACGCAGAATCTCAAGGTCCTAGCTCATGTCCAATGCACCAAAGCCAGCTAAAAAGTCAATAATCGATACCTAAAACTTGAACTGTACTACTAGTTACTGGCTATTACATCAACTTTGAAGCTTCATATGTGTTCTACTATGGTGCTTTTAGTGTCTCCGCATACCGCAGCACGCGACATAGCTTTGCAGACGATAAGTACAACCGTTTCAGAGAGAAGAGCGGCCAATGTGACGATCTGGCTTTAAGTCGATTCGATAACAAATGACGAAAACGGACGGATTTCTCAGGTTTTTACTGCATATGAACACTTTTCACATTCTCCCGTGCAACTGGGCTGCTAGTCCTCCTTTTATGCAGAATCTTAAGGTCCTAGCTCATGTCCAAGGTACCGAAGCCAGCTAAAAAGTCAATAATCGATACCTAAAATTTGAATTGTATTACTTCTTACTGGCTATTACATCAACTTAGAAGCTTCATCTGTGTTCTACTATGGTGCTTTTAGTGTCTCCGCATAGCGCAGCACGCGACATAGCTTTGCAGAAGATAAATACAACCGTTTCAGAGAGAAGAGCGGCCAATGTGACGATCTGGCTTTAAGTCGATTCGATAACAAATGACGAAAACGGACGGATTTCTCAGGTTTTTACTACATATGAACACTTTTTACATTCTCCCGTGCAACTCGGCTGCTAGTCCTCCTTTCATGCAGAATCTTAAGGTCCTTGCTTATGTCAAAGGCACCAAAGCCAGCTGAAAGGTCAATATTCAATACCTAAATCTTGAATTGGACTACTTCTTACTGGCTATTGCATCAACTTAGTAGCTTCATCTGTGTTCTACTATGGTGATTTTAGTGTCTCCGCATACCGCAGCACGTGACATAGCTTTTCAGACGATAAGTACAAGCATTTCAGAGAGAAGAGCGGCCAATGTGACGATCTGGCTTTAAGTCGATTCGATAACAAATGACGAAAACGGACGAATTTCTCAGGTTTTTACTACATATGAACACTTTTCACATTCTCCCGTGCAACTCGGCTGCTACTCCTCCTTTCATGCAGAATCCTAAGGTCCTAGCTCATGTACAAGGCACCAAACCAAGCTAAAAAGGCAATAATCTATACCTAAAACTTGAATTGTACTACTTCTTACTGGCTATTACATCAACTTAGAAGCTTCATCTGTGTTCTACTATGGTGCTTTTAGTGTCTCCGCATACCGCAGCACGCGACATAGCTTTGTGGACGATAAGTACAACCGTTTCAGAGAGAAGAGCGGCCAATGTGACGATCTGGCTTTAAGTCGATTCGATAACAAATGACGAAAACGGACGGATTTCTCAGGTTTTTATTACATATGAACACTTTTCACATTCTCCCGTGCAACTCGGCTACTAGTCCTTCTTTCATGCAGAATGTTAAGGTCCTAGCTCATGTCCAAGGCACCAAAGCCAGCTAAAAAGTCAATAATCGATACCTAAAACTTGAATTGTACTACTTCTTACTGGCTATTACATCAACTTAGAAGCTTCATCTGTGTTCTACTATGGTGCTTTTAGTGTCTCCACATACCGCAGCACGCGACATAGCTTTGTAGACGACAAGTACAACCGTTTCAGAGAGAAGAGCGGCCAATGTGACGATCTGGCTTTAAGTCGATTCGATAACAAATGACGAAAACGGACCGATTTCTCAGGTTTTTACTACATATGAACACTTTCCACATTCTCCCGTGCAACTCGGCTGCTAGTCCTCCTTTCATGCAGAATGTCAAGGTCCTAGCTCATGTCCAAGGCACCAAAGCCAGCTAAAAAATCAATAATCGATACCTAAAACTTGAATTGGACTACTTCTTACTGGCTATTACATCAACTTACAAGCTTCATCTCTGTTCTACTATGGTGCTTTTAGTGTCTCCACATACCGCAGCACGCGACATAGCTTTGCAGAAGATAAGTACAACCGTTTCAGAGAGAAGAGCGGCCAATGTGACGATCTGGCCTTAAGTCGATTCGATAACAAATGAAGAAAACGGACGGGTTTCTCAGGTTTTTACTACATGCGAACACTTTTCACATTCTCCCGTGCAACTCTGATGCTAGTCCTCCATTCACGCAGAATCTCAAGGTCGTAGCTCATGTCCAAGGCACCAAAGCCAGCTAAAAAGTCAGTAACCGATACCTAAAACTTGAATTGTACTACCTCTTACTGGCTATTACATCAAGTTAGAAGCTTCATCTGTGTTCTACTACGGTGCTTTTAGTTTCTCCGCATACCGCAGCACGCGACATAGTTTTGCAGACGATAAGCACAACCGTTTCAGAGAGAAGAGCGGCCAATGTGACGATCTGGCTCTAAGTCGATTCGATAACAAATGACGAAAACGGACTGATTTCTCAGGTTTTTACTACATGCGAATACTTTTCAAATTCTTCCGTGCAACTCTGCTGCTAGTCCTCCTTTCACGCAGAATCTCAAGGTCCTAGCTCATGTCCAATGCACCAAAGCCAGCTAAAAAGTCAATAATCGATACCTAAAACTTGAACTGTACTACTAGTTACTGGCTATTACATCAACTTTGAAGCTTCATATGTGTTCTACTATGGTGCTTTTAGTGTCTCCGCATACCGCAGCACGCGACATAGCTTTGCAGACGATAAGTACAACCGTTTCAGAGAGAAGAGCGGCCAATGTGACGATCTGGCTTTAAGTCGATTCGATAACAAATGACGAAAACGGACGGATTTCTCAGGTTTTTACTGCATATGAACACTTTTCACATTCTCCCGTGCAACTGGGCTGCTAGTCCTCCTTTTATGCAGAATCTTAAGGTCCTAGCTCATGTCCAAGGTACCGAAGCCAGCTAAAAAGTCAATAATCGATACCTAAAATTTGAATTGTATTGCTTCTTACTGGCTATTACATCAACTTAGAAGCTTCATCTGTGTTCTACTATGGTGCTTTTAGTGTCTCCGCATAGCGCAGCACGCGACATAGCTTTGCAGACGATAAATACAACCGTTTCAGAGAGAAGAGCGGCCAATGTGACGATCTGGCTTTAAGTCGATTCGATAACAAATGACGAAAACGGACGGATTTCTCAGGTTTTTACTACATATGAACACTTTTTACATTCTCCCGTGCAACTCGGCTGCTAGTCCTCCTTTCATGCAGAATCTTAAGGTCCTTGCTTATGTCAAAGGCACCAAAGCCAGCTAAAAGGTCAATATTCAATACCTAAATCTTGAATTGGACTACTTCTTACTGGCTATTGCATCAACTTAGTAGCTTCATCTGTGTTCTACTATGGTGATTTTAGTGTCTCCGCATACCGCAGCACGTGACATAGCTTTTCAGACGATAAGTACAAGCGTTTCAGAGAGAAGAGCGGCCAATGTGACGATCTGGCTTTAAGTCGATTCGATAACAAATGACGAAAACGGACGATTTTCTCAGGTTTTTACTACATATGAACACTTTTCACATTCTCCCGTGCAACTCGGCTGCTACTCCTCCTTTCATGCAGAATCCTAAGGTCCTAGCTCATGTCCAAGGCACCAAACCAAGCTAAAAAGGCAATAATCGATACCTAAAACTTGAATTGTACTACTTCTTACTGGCTATTACATCAACTTAGAAGCTTCATCTGTGTTCTACTATGGTGCTTTTAGTGTCTCCGCATACCGCAGCACGCGACATAGCTTTGTGGACGATAAGTACAACCGTTTCAGAGAGAAGAGCGGCCAATGTGACGATCTGGCTTTAAGTCGATTCGATAACAAATAACGAAAACGGACGGATTTCTCAGGTTTTTACTACATATGAACGCTTTTCACATTCTCCCGTGCAACTGGGCTGCTAGTCCTCCTTTTATGCAGAATCTTAAAGTCCTAGCTCATGTCCAAGGCACCAAAGCCAGCTAAAAAGTCAATAATCGATACCTAAATCTTGAATTGGACTACTTCTTACTGGCTATTACATCAACTTAGAAGCTTCATCTGTGTTCTACTATGTTGCTTTTCCTGTTTCCGCCTACGGCAACACGCGACATAGCTTTGCAGACGATAAGTACAACCGTTTCAGAGAGAAGAGCGGCCAATGTGACGATCTGGCTTTAAGTCGATTCGGTAACAAATGACGAAAACTGACGGATTTCTTAGATTTTTACTACATATGAACACTTTTCACATTCTCCCGTGCAACTCGGCTGCTAGTCCTCCTTTCATGCAGGATATTAAGGTCCTAGCTCATGTCCAAGGCACCAAAGCCAGCTAAAAAGTCAATAATCTATACCTAAAACTTGAATTGGACTACTTCTTACTGGCTATTACATCAACTTAGAAGCTTCATCTGTGTTCTTCTACGGTGCTTTTAGTTTCTCCGCATATCGCAGCACGCGACATAGTTTTGCAGTCGATAAGCACAACCGTTTCAGAGAGAAGAGCGGCCAATGTGACGATGTGGCTTTAAGTCGATTCGATAACAAATGATGAAAACGGACGGATTTCTCAGGTTTTTACTACATATGAACACTTTTCACATTCTCCCGTGCTACTCGGCTGATAGTCCTCCTTTCATGCAGAATCTTAAGGTCCTTGCTCATGTCCAAGGCACGAAAGCCAGCTAAAAAGTCAATAATCGATACCTAAAACTTGAATTCTACTACTTCTTACTGGCTATTACATCAACTTAGAAGCTTCATCTGTGTTCTACTATGGTGCTTTTAGTGTCTCCACATACCGCAGCACGCGACATAGCTTTGCAGACGATAAGTACAACCGTTTCAGAGAGAAGAGTAGCCAATGTGACGATTTGGCTTTAAGTCGATTCGATAACAAATGACGAAAACGGACGGATTTCTCAGGTTTTTACTACATATGAAAACTTTTCACAGTCTCCCGTGCAACTCGGCTGCTAGTCCTTCTTTCATGCAGAATGTCAAGGTCCTAGCTTATGTCCAAGGCACCAAAGCCAGCTAAAAAGTCAATAATCGATACCTAAAACTTGAATTGTACTACTTCTTACTGGCTATTACATCAACTTAGAAGCTTCATCTGTGTTCTACTATGGTGCTTTTAGTGTCTCAGCATACCGCAGCACGCGACAGAGCTTTGCAGACGATAAGTACAACCGTTTCAGAGAGAAGAGCGGCCAATGTGACGATCTGGCTTTAAGTCGATTCGATAACAAATGACGAAAACGGACGGAATTCTCAGGTTTTTACTACATATGAACACGTTTTACATTCTCTCGTGCAACTCGGCTGCTAGTCCTCCTTTCATGCGGAATCTTAAGGTCCTAGCTCATGTCCAAGGTACCGAAGCCAGCTAAAAAGTCAATAATCGATACCTAAAACTTGAATTGTTCTACTTCTTACTGGCTATTGCATCAACTTAGAAGCTTCATGTGTGGTCTACTATGGTGATTTTAGTGTCTCCGCATACCGCAGCACGCGACATAGCTTTGCAGACGATAAGTACAACCGTTTCAGAGAGAAGAGCGGCCAATGTGACGATCTGGCTTTAAGTCGATTCGATAACAAATGACGAAAACGGACGGATTTCTCAGGTTTTTACTACATATGAACACTTTTCACATTCTCCCGTGCTACTCGGCTGATAGTCCTCCTTTCATGCTGAATCTTAAGGTCCTTGCTCATGTCCAAGGCACGAAAGCCAGCTAAAAAGTCAATAATCGATACCTAAAACTTGAATTCTACTACTTCTTACTGGCTATTACATCAACTTAGAAGCTTCATCTGTGTTCTACTATGGTGCTTTTAGTGTCTCCACATACCGCAGCACGCGACATAGCTTTGCAGACGATAAGTACAACCGTTTCAGAGAGAAGAGTAGCCAATGTGACGATTTGGCTTTAAGTCGATTCGATAACAAATGACGAAAACGGACGGATTTCTCAGGTTTTTACTACATATGAAAACTTTTCACAGTCTCCCGTGCAACTCGGCTGCTAGTCCTTCTTTCATGCAGAATGTCAAGGTCCTAGCTTATGTCCAAGGCACCAAAGCCAGCTAAAAAGTCAATAATCGATACCTAAAACTTGAATTGTACTACTTCTTACTGGCTATTACATCAACTTAGAAGCTTCATCTGTGTTCTACTATGGTGCTTTTAGTGTCTCAGCATACCGCAGCACGCGACATAGCTTTGCAGACGATAAGTACAACCGTTTCAGAGAGAAGAGCGGCCAATGTGACGATCTGGCTTTAAGTCGATTCGATAACAAATGACGAAAACGGACGGAATTCTCAGGATTTTACTACATATGAACACGTTTTACATTCTCTCGTGCAACTCGGCTGCTAGTCCTCCTTTCATGCGGAATCTTAAGGTCCTAGCTCATGTCCAAGGTACCGAAGCCAGCTAAAAAGTCAATAATCGATACCTAAAACTTGAATTGTTCTACTTCTTACTGGCTATTGCATCAACTTAGAAGCTTCATGTGTGGTCTACTATGGTGATTTTAGTGTCTCCGCATACCGCAGCACGCGACATAGCTTTGCAGACGATAAGTACAACCTTTTCAGAGAGAAGAGCGGCCAATGTGACGATCTGGCTTTAAGTCGATTCGATAACAAATGACGAAAACGGACCGATTTCTCAAGTTTTTACTACATATGAACACTTTTTACATTTTCTCGTGCAACTCGGCTGCTAGTCCTCCTTTCATGCAGAATGTTAAGGTCCTAGCTCATGTCCAAGGCACCAAAGCCAGCTAAAAGGTCAATATTCATTACCTAAAACTTGAATTCTACTACTTCTTACTGGCTATTACATCATCTTAGGAGCTTCATCTGTGTTCTACTATGGTGCATTTAGTGTCTCCGAATACCGTAGTACGCGACATAGCTTTGCAGACGATAAGTACAACCGCTTCAGAGAAAAGAGCGGCCAATGTGACGATCTGGCTTTATGTCGATTCGATAACAAATGACGAAAACGGACGGATTTCTCAGGTTTTTACTGCATATGAACACTTTTCACATTCTCCCGTGCAACTGGGCTGCTAGTCCTCCTTTTATGCAGAATCTTAAGGTCCTAGCTCATGTCCAAGGTACCGAAGCCAGCTAAAAAGTCAATAATCGATACCTAAAATTTGAATTGTACAACTTCTTACTGGCTATTACATCAACTTAGAAGCTTCATCTGTGTTCTACTATGGTGCTTTTAGTGTCTCCGCATAGCGCAGCACGCGACATAGCTTTGCAGACGATAAATACAACCGTTTCAGAGAGAAGAGCGGCCAATGTGACGATCTGGCTTTAAGTCGATTCGATAACAAATGACGAAAACGGACGGATTTCTCAGGTTTTTACTACATATGACAACTTTTCACAGTCTCCCGTGCAACTCGGCTGCTAGTCCTTCTTTCATGCAGAATGTGAAGGTCCTAGCTCATGTCCAAGGCACCAAAGCCAGCTAAAAAGTCAATAATCGATACCTAAAACTTGAATTGTACTACTTCTTACTGGCTATTACATCAACTTAGAAGCTTCATCTGTGTTCTACTATGGTGCTTTAGTGTCTCAGCATACCGCAGCACGCGACATAGCTTTGCAGACGATAAGTACAACCGTTTCAGAGAGAAGAGCGGCCAATGTGACGATCTGGCTTTAAGTCGATTCGATAACAAATGACGAAAACGGACGGATTTCTCAGGTTTTTACTACATATGAACACTTTTCACATTCTCCCGTGCTACTCGGCTGATAGTCCTCCTTTCATGCAGAATCTTAAGGTCCTTGCTCATGTCCAAGGCACGAAAGCCAGCTAAAAAGTCAATAATCGATACCTAAAACTTGAATTCTACTACTTCTTACTGGCTATTACATCAACTTAGAAGCTTCATCTGTGTTCTACTATGGTGCTTTTAGTGTCTCCACATACCGCAGCACGCGACATAGCTTTGCAGACGATAAGTACAACCGTTTCAGAGAGAAGAGTAGCCATTGTGACGATTTGGCTTTAAGTCGATTCGATAACAAATGACGAAAACGGACGGATTTCTCAGGTTTTTACTACATATGAAAACTTTTCACAGTCTCCCGTGCAACTCGGCTGCTAGTCCTTCTTTCATGCAGAATGTCAAGGTCCTAGCTTATGTCCAAGGCACCAAAGACAGCTAAAAAGTCAATAATCGATACCTAAAACTTCAATTGTACTACTTCTTACTGGCTATTACATCAACTTAGAAGCTTCATCTGTGTTCTACAATGGTGCTTTTAGTGTCTCAGCATACCGCAGCACGCGACATAGCTTTGCAGACGATAAGTACAACCGTTTCAGAGAGAAGAGCGGCCAATGTGACGATCTGGCTTTAAGTCGATTCGATAACAAATGACGAAAACGGACGGAATTCTCAGGTTTTTACTACATATGAACACTTTTTACATTCTCTCGTGCAACTCGGCTGCTAGTCCTCCTTTCATGCAGAATGTTAAGGTCCTAGCTCATGTCCAAGGCACCAAAGCCAGCTAAAAGGTCAATATTCATTACCTAAAACTTGAATTCTACTACTTCTTACTGGCTATTACATCATCTTAGGAGCTTCATCTGTGTTCTACTATGGTGCATTTAGTGTCTCCGAATACCGTAGTACGCGACATAGCTTTGCAGACGATAAGTACAACCGTTTCAGAGAAAAGAGCGGCCAATGTGACGATCTGGCTTTATGTCGATTCGATAACAAATGACGAAAACGGACGGATTTCTCAGGTTTTTACTGCATATGAACACTTTTCACATTCTCCCGTGCAACTGGGCTGCTAGTCCTCCTTTTATGCAGAATCTTAAGGTCCTAGCTCATGTCCAAGGTACCGAAGCCAGCTAAAAAGTCAATAATCGATACCTAAATTTTGAATTGTACTACTTCTTACTGGCTATTACATCATCTTAGAAGCTTCATCTGTGTTCTACTATGTTGCTTTTCCTGTTTCCGCCTACGGCAACACGCGACATAGCTTTGCAGACGATAAGTACAACCGTTTCAGAGAGAAGAGCGGCCAATGTGACGATCTGGCTTTAAGTCGATTCGGTAACAAATGACGAAAACTGACGGATTTCTTAGATTTTTACTACATATGAACACTTTTCACATTCTCCCGTGCAACTCGGCTGCTAGTCCTCCTTTCATGCAGGATATTAAGGTCCTAGCTCATGTCCAAGGCACCAAAGCCAGCTAAAAAGTCAATAATCTATACCTAAAACTTGAATTGGACTACTTCTTACTGGCTATTACATCAACTTAGAAGCTTCATCTGTGTTCTTCTACGGTGCTTTTAGTTTCTCCGCATATCGCAGCACGCGACATAGTTTTGCAGTCGATAAGCACAACCGTTTCAGAGAGAAGAGCGGCCAATGTGACGATGTGGCTTTAAGTCGATTCGATAACAAATGATGAAAACGGACGGATTTCTCAGGTTTTTACTACATATGATCACTTTTCACATTCTCCCGTGCTACTCGGCTGATAGTCCTCCTTTCATGCAGAATCTTAAGGTCCTTGCTCATGTCCAAGGCACGAAAGCCAGCTAAAAAGTCAATAATCGATACCTAAAACTTGAATTCTACTACTTCTTACTGGCTATTACATCAACTTAGAAGCTTCATCTGTGTTCTACTATGGTGCTTTTAGTGTCTCCACATACCGCAGCACGCGACATAGCTTTGCAGACGATAAGTACAACCGTTTCAGAGAGAAGAGTAGCCAATGTAACGATTTGGCTTTAAGTCGATTCGATAACAAATGACGAAAATGGACGGATTTCTCAGGTTTTTACTACATATGACAACTTTTCACAGTCTCCCGTGCAACTCGGCTGCTAGTCCTTCTTTCATGCAGAATGTGAAGGTCCTAGCTCATGTCCAAGGCACCAAAGCCAGCTAAAAAGTCAATAATCGATACCTAAAACTTGAATTGTACTACTTCTTACTGGCTATTACATCAACTTAGAAGCTTCATCTGTGTTCTACTATGGTGCTTTTAGTGTCTCAGCATACCGCAGCACGCGACATAGCTTTGCAGACGATAAGTACAACCGTTTCAGAGAGAAGAGCGGCCAATGTGACGATCTGGCTTTAAGTCGATTCGATAACAAATGACGAAAACGGACGGATTTCTCAGGTTTTTACTACATATGAACACTTTTCACATTCTCCCGTGCTACTCGGCTGATAGTCCTCCTTTCATGCTGAATCTTAAGGTCCTTGCTCATGTCCAAGGCACGAAAGCCAGCTAAAAAGTCAATAATCGATACCTAAAACTTGAATTCTACTACTTCTTACTGGCTATTACATCAACTTAGAAGCTTCATCTGTGTTCTACTATGGTGCTTTTAGTGTCTCCACATACCGCAGCACGCGACATAGCTTTGCAGACGATAAGTACAACCGTTTCAGAGAGAAGAGTAGCCAATGTGACGATTTGGCTTTAAGTCGATTCGATAACAAATGACGAAAACGGACGGATTTCTCAGGTTTTTACTACATATGAAAACTTTTCACAGTCTCCCGTGCAACTCGGCTGCTAGTCCTTCTTTCATGCAGAATGTCAAGGTCCTAGCTTATGTCCAAGGCACCAAAGCCAGCTAAAAAGTCAATAATCGATACCTAAAACTTGAATTGTACTACTTCTTACTGGCTATTACATCAACTTAGAAGCTTCATCTGTGTTCTACTATGGTGCTTTTAGTGTCTCAGCATACCGCAGCACGCGACATAGCTTTGCAGACGATAAGTACAACCGTTTCAGAGAGAAGAGCGGCCAATGTGACGATCTGGCTTTAAGTCGATTCGATAACAAATGACGAAAACGGACGGAATTCTCAGGTTTTTACTACATATGAACACGTTTTACATTCTCTCGTGCAACTCGGCTGCTAGTCCTCCTTTCATGCAGAATCTTAAGGTCCTAGCTCATGTCCAAGGTACCGAAGCCAGCTAAAAAGTCAATAATCGATACCTAAAACTTGAATTGTTCTACTTCTTACTGGCTATTGCATCAACTTAGAAGCTTCATGTGTGGTCTACTATGGTGATTTTAGTGTCTCCGCATACCGCAGCACGCGACATAGCTTTGCAGACGATAAGTACAACCTTTTCAGAGAGAAGAGCGGCCAATGTGACGATCTGGCTTTAAGTCGATTCGATAACAAATGACGAAAACGGACCGATTTCTCAAGTTTTTACTACATATGAACACTTTTTACATTTTCTCGTGCAACTCGGCATCTAGTCCTCCTTTCATGCAGAATGTTAAGGTCCTAGCTCATGTCCAAGGCACCAAAGCCAGCTAAAAGGTCAATATTCATTACCTAAAACTTGAATTCTACTACTTCTTACTGGCTATTACATCATCTTAGGAGCTTCATCTGTGTTCTACTATGGTGCATTTAGTGTCTCCGAATACCGTAGTACGCGACATAGCTTTGCAGACGATAAGTACAACCGCTTCAGAGAAAAGAGCGGCCAATGTGACGATCTGGCTTTAAGTCGATTCGATAACAAATGACGAAAACGGACGGATTTCTCAGGTTTTTACTACATATGAACACATTTCACATTCTCCCGTGCAACGCGGCTGCTAGTCCTCCTTTTATGCAGAATCTTAAAGTACTAGCTCATGTCCAAGGCACCAAAGCCAGCTAAAAAGTCAATAATCGATACCTAAATCTTGAATTGGACTACTTCTTACTGGCTATTACATCAACTTAGAAGCTTCATCTGTGTTCTCCTATGTTGCTTTTCCTGTTTCCGCCTACGGCAACACGCGACATAGCTTTGCAGACGATAAGTACAACCGTTTCAGAGAGAAGAGCGGCCAATGTGACGATCTGGCTTTAAGTCGATTCGGTAACAAATGACGAAAACTGACGGATTTCTTAGATTTTTACTACATATGAACACTTTTCACATTCTCCCGTGCAACTCGGCTGCTAGTCCTCCTTTCATGCAGGATCTTAAGGTCCTAGCTCATGTCCAAGGCACCAAAGCCAGCAAAAAAGTCAATAATCTATACCTAAAACTTGAATTGGACTACTTCTTACTGGCTATTACATCAACTTAGAAGCTTCATCTGTGTTCTTCTACGGTGCTTTTAGTTTCTCCGCATATCGCAGCACGCGACATAGTTTTGCAGTCGATAAGCACAACCGTTTCAGAGAGAAGAGCGGCCAATGTGACGATGTGGCTTTAAGTCGATTCGATAACAAATGATGAAAACGGACGGATTTCTCAGGTTTTTACTACATATGAACACTTTTCACATTCTCCCGTGCTACTCGGCTGATAGTCCTCCTTTCATGCAGAATCTTAAGGTCCTTGCTCATGTCCAAGGCACGAAAGCCAGCTAAAAAGTCAATAATCGATACCTAAAACTTGAATTCTACTACTTCTTACTGGCTATTACATCAACTTAGAAGCTTCATCTGTGTTCTACTATGGTGCTTTTAGTGTCTCCACATACCGCAGCACGCGACATAGCTTTGCAGACGATAAGTACAACCGTTTCAGAGAGAAGAGTAGCCAATGTAACGATTTGGCTTTAAGTCGATTCGATAACAAATGACGAAAACGGACGGATTTCTCAGGTTTTTACTACATATGAAAACTTTTCACAGTCTCCCGTGCAACTCGGCTGCTAGTCCTTCTTTCATGCAGAATGTCAAGGTCCTAGCTTATGTCCAAGGCACCAAAGCCAGCTAAAAAGTCAATAATCGATACCTAAAACTTGAATTGTACTACTTCTTACTGGCTATTACATCAACTTAGAAGCTTCATCTGTGTTCTACAATGGTGCTTTTAGTGTCTCAGCATACCGCAGCACGCGACATAGCTTTGCAGACGATAAGTACAACCGTTTCAGAGAGAAGAGCGGCCAATGTGACGATCTGGCTTTAAGTCGATTCGATAACAAATGACGAAAACGGACGGAATTCTCAGGTTTTTACTACATATGAACACTTTTTACATTCTCTCGTGCAACTCGGCTGCTAGTCCTCCTTTCATGCAGAATGTTAAGGTCCTAGCTCATGTCCAAGGCACCAAAGCCAGCTAAAAGGTCAATATTCATTACCTAAAACTTGAATTCTACTACTTCTTACTGGCTATTACATCATCTTAGGAGCTTCATCTGTGTTCTACTATGGTGCATTTAGTGTCTCCGAATACCGTAGTACGCGACATAGCTTTGCAGACGATAAGTACAACCGTTTCAGAGAAAAGAGCGGCCAATGTGACGATCTGGCTTTATGTCGATTCGATAACAAATGACGAAAACGGACGGATTTCTCAGGTTTTTACTGCATATGAACACTTTTCACATTCTCCCGTGCAACTGGGCTGCTAGTCCTCCTTTTATGCAGAATCTTAAGGTCCTAGCTCATGTCCAAGGTACCGAAGCCAGCTAAAAAGTCAATAATCGATACCTAAATTTTGAATTGTACTACTTCTTACTGGCTATTACATCATCTTAGAAGCTTCATCTGTGTTCTACTATGTTGCTTTTCCTGTTTCCGCCTACGGCAACACGCGACATAGCTTTGCAGACGATAAGTACAACCGTTTCAGAGAGAAGAGCGGCCAATGTGACGATCTGGCTTTAAGTCGATTCGGTAACAAATGACGAAAACTGACGGATTTCTTAGGTTTTTACTACATATGAACACTTTTCACATTCTCCCGTGCAACTCGGCTGCTAGTCCTCCTTTCATGCAGGATATTAAGGTCCTAGCTCATGTCCAAGGCACCAAAGCCAGCTAAAAAGTCAATAATCTATACCTAAAACTTGAATTGGACTACTTCTTACTGGCTATTACATCAACTTAGAAGCTTCATCTGTGTTCTTCTACGGTGCTTTTAGTTTCTCCGCATATCGCAGCACGCGACATAGTTTTGCAGTCGATAAGCACAACCGTTTCAGAGAGAAGAGCGGCCAATGTGACGATGTGGCTTTAAGTCGATTCGATAACAAATGATGAAAACGGACGGATTTCTCAGGTTTTTACTACATATGAACACTTTTCACATTCTCCCGTGCTACTCGGCTGATAGTCCTCCTTTCATGCAGAATCTTAAGGTCCTTGCTCATGTCCAAGGCACGAAAGCCAGCTAAAAAGTCAATAATCGATACCTAAAACTTGAATTCTACTACTTCTTACTGGCTATTACATCAACTTAGAAGCTTCATCTGTGTTCTACTATGGTGCTTTTAGTGTCTCCACATACCGCAGCACGCGACATAGCTTTGCAGACGATAAGTACAACCGTTTCAGAGAGAAGAGTAGCCAATGTAACGATTTGGCTTTAAGTCGATTCGATAACAAATGACGAAAATGTACGGATTTCTCAGGTTTTTACTACATATGACAACTTTTCACAGTCTCCCGTGCAACTCGGCTGCTAGTCCTTCTTTCATGCAGAATGTGAAGGTCCTAGCTCATGTCCAAGGCACCAAAGCCAGCTAAAAAGTCAATAATCGATACCTAAAACTTGAATTGTACTACTTCTTACTGGCTATTACATCAACTTAGAAGCTTCATCTGTGTTCTACTATGGTGCTTTTAGTGTCTCAGCATACCGCAGCACGCGACATAGCTTTGCAGACGATAAGTACAACCGTTTCAGAGAGAAGAGCGGCCAATGTGACGATCTGGCTTTAAGTCGATTCGATAACAAATGACGAAAACGGACGGATTTCTCAGGTTTTTACTACATATGAACACTTTTCACATTCTCCCGTGCAACTCGGCTGATAGTCCTCCTTTCATGCTGAATCTTAAGGTCCTTGCTCATGTCCAAGGCACGAAAGCCAGCTAAAAAGTCAATAATCGATACCTAAAACTTGAATTCTACTACTTCTTACTGGCTATTACATCAACTTAGAAGCTTCATCTGTGTTCTACTATGGTGCTTTTAGTGTCTCCACATACCGCAGCACGCGACATAGCTTTGCAGACGATAAGTACAACCGTTTCAGAGAGAAGAGTAGCCAATGTGACGATCTGGCTTTATGTCGATTCGATAACAAATGACGAAAACGGACGGATTTCTCAGGTTTTTACTACATATGAAAACTTTTCACAGTCTCCCGTGCAACTCGGCTGCTAGTCCTTCTTTCATGCAGAATGTCAAGGTCCTAGCTTATGTCCAAGGCACCAAAGCCAGCTAAAAAGTCAATAATCGATACCTAAAACTTGAATTGTACTACTTCTTACTGGCTATTACATCAACTTAGAAGCTTCATCTGTGTTCTACTATGGTGCTTTTAGTGTCTCAGCATACCGCAGCACGCGACATAGCTTTGCAGACGATAAGTACAACCGTTTCAGAGAGAAGAGCGGCCAATGTGACGATCTGGCTTTAAGTCGATTCGATAACAAATGACGAAAACGGACGGAATTCTCAGGTTTTTACTACATATGAACACGTTTTACATTCTCTCGTGCAACTCGGCTGCTAGTCCTCCTTTCATGCAGAATCTTAAGGTCCTAGCTCATGTCCAAGGTACCGAAGCCAGCTAAAAAGTCAATAATCGATACCTAAAACTTGAATTGTTCTACTTCTTACTGGCTATTGCATCAACTTAGAAGCTTCATGTGTGGTCTACTATGGTGATTTTAGTGTCTCCGCATACCGCAGCACGCGACATAGCTTTGCAGACGATAAGTACAACCTTTTCAGAGAGAAGAGCGGCCAATGTGACGATCTGGCTTTAAGTCGATTCGATAACAAATGACGAAAACGGACCGATTTCTCAAGTTTTTACTACATATGAACACTTTTTACATTTTCTCGTGCAACTCGGCATCTAGTCCTCCTTTCATGCAGAATGTTAAGGTCCTAGCTCATGTCCAAGGCACCAAAGCCAGCTAAAAGGTCAATATTCATTACCTAAAACTTGAATTCTACTACTTCTTACTGGCTATTACATCATCTTAGGAGCTTCATCTGTGTTCTACTATGGTGCATTTAGTGTCTCCGAATACCGTAGTACGCGACATAGCTTTGCAGACGATAAGTACAACCGCTTCAGAGAAAAGAGCGGCCAATGTGACGATCTGGCTTTAAGTCGATTCGATAACAAATGACGAAAACGGACGGATTTCTCAGGTTTTTACTACATATGAACACATTTCACATTCTCCCGTGCAACGCGGCTGCTAGTCCTCCTTTTATGCAGAATCTTAAAGTACTAGCTCATGTCCAAGGCACCAAAGCCAGCTAAAAAGTCAATAATCGATACCTAAATCTTGAATTGGACTACTTCTTACTGGCTATTACATCAACTTAGAAGCTTCATCTGTGTTCTCCTATGTTGCTTTTCCTGTTTCCGCCTACGGCAACACGCGACATAGCTTTGCAGACGATAAGTACAACCGTTTCAGAGAGAAGAGCGGCCAATGTGACGATCTGGCTTTAAGTCGATTCGGTAACAAATGACGAAAACTGACGGATTTCTTAGATTTTTACTACATATGAACACTTTTCACATTCTCCCGTGCAACTCGGCTGCTAGTCCTCCTTTCATGCAGGATCTTAAGGTCCTAGCTCATGTCCAAGGCACCAAAGCCAGCAAAAAAGTCAATAATCTATACCTAAAACTTGAATTGGACTACTTCTTACTGGCTATTACATCAACTTAGAAGCTTCATCTGTGTTCTTCTACGGTGCTTTTAGTTTCTCCGCATATCGCAGCACGCGACATAGTTTTGCAGTCGATAAGCACAACCGTTTCAGAGAGAAGAGCGGCCAATGTGACGATGTGGCTTTAAGTCGATTCGATAACAAATGATGAAAACGGACGGATTTCTCAGGTTTTTACTACATATGAACACTTTTCACATTCTCCCGTGCTACTCGGCTGATAGTCCTCCTTTCATGCAGAATCTTAAGGTCCTTGCTCATGTCCAAGGCACGAAAGCCAGCTAAAAAGTCAATAATCGATACCTAAAACTTGAATTCTACTACTTCTTACTGGCTATTACATCAACTTAGAAGCTTCATCTGTGTTCTACTATGGTGCTTTTAGTGTCTCCACATACCGCAGCACGCGACATAGCTTTGCAGACGATAAGTACAACCGTTTCAGAGAGAAGAGTAGCCAATGTAACGATTTGGCTTTAAGTCGATTCGATAACAAATGACGAAAACGGACGGATTTCTCAGGTTTTTACTACATATGACAACTTTTCACAGTCTCCCGTGCAACTCGGCTGCTAGTCCTTCTTTCATGCAGAATGTGAAGGTCCTAGCTCATGTCCAAGGCACCAAAGCCAGCTAAAAAGTCAATAATCGATACCTAAAACTTGAATTGTACTACTTCTTACTGGCTATTACATCAACTTAGAAGCTTCATCTGTGTTCTACTATGGTGCTTTAGTGTCTCAGCATACCGCAGCACGCGACATAGCTTTGCAGACGATAATTACAACCGTTTCAGAGAGAAGAGCGGCCAATGTGACGATCTGGCTTTAAGTCGATTCGATAACAAATGACGAAAACGGACGGATTTCTCAGGTTTTTACTACATATGAACACTTTTCACATTCTCCCGTGCTACTCGGCTGATAGTCCTCCTTTCATGCAGAATCTTAAGGTCCTTGCTCATGTCCAAGGCACGAAAGCCAGCTAAAAAGTCAATAATCGATACCTAAAACTTGAATTCTACTACTTCTTACTGGCTATTACATCAACTTAGAAGCTTCATCTGTGTTCTACTATGGTGCTTTTAGTGTCTCCACATACCGCAGCACACGACATAGCTTTGCAGACGATAAGTACAACCGTTTCAGAGAGAAGAGTAGCCATTGTGACGATTTGGCTTTAAGTCGATTCGATAACAAATGACGAAAACGGACGGATTTCTCAGGTTTTTACTACATATGAAAACTTTTCACAGTCTCCCGTGCAACTCGGCTGCTAGTCCTTCTTTCATGCAGAATGTCAAGGTCCTAGCTTATGTCCAAGGCACCAAAGCCAGCTAAAAAGTCAATAATCGATACCTAAAACTTGAATTGTACTACTTCTTACTGGCTATTACATCAACTTAGAAGCTTCATCTGTGTTCTACAATGGTGCTTTTAGTGTCTCAGCATACCGCAGCACGCGACATAGCTTTGCAGACGATAAGTACAACCGTTTCAGAGAGAAGAGCGGCCAATGTGACGATCTGGCTTTAAGTCGATTCGATAACAAATGACGAAAACGGACGGAATTCTCAGGTTTTTACTACATATGAACACTTTTTACATTCTCTCGTGCAACTCGGCTGCTAGTCCTCCTTTTATGCAGAATGTTAAGGTCCTAGCTCATGTCCAAGGCACCAAAGCCAGCTAAAAGGTCAATATTCATTACCTAAAACTTGAATTCTACTACTTCTTACTGGCTATTACATCATCTTAGGAGCTTCATCTGTGTTCTACTATGGTGCATTTAGTGTCTCCGAATACCGTAGTACGCGACATAGCTTTGCAGACGATAAGTACAACCGTTTCAGAGAAAAGAGCGGCCAATGTGACGATCTGGCTTTATGTCGATTCGATAACAAATGACGAAAACGGACGGATTTCTCAGGTTTTTACTGCATATGAACACTTTTCACATTCTCCCGTGCAACTGGGCTGCTAGTCCTCCTTTTATGCAGAATCTTAAGGTCCTAGCTCATGTCCAAGGTACCGAAGCCAGCTAAAAAGTCAATAATCGATACCTAAATTTTGAATTGTACTACTTCTTACTGGCTATTACATCAACTTAGAAGCTTCATCTGTGTTCTACTATGGTGCTTTTAGTGTCTCCGCATAGCGCAGCACGCGACATAGCTTTGCAGACGATAAATACAACCGTTTCAGAGAGAAGAGCGGCCAATGTGACGATCTGGCTTTAAGTCGATTCGATAACAAATGACGAAAACGGACGGATTTCTCAGGTTTTTACTACATATGAACACTTTTTACATTCTCCCGTGCAACTCGGCTTCTAGTCCTCCTTTCATGCAGAATCTTAAGGTCCTTGCTTATGTCCAAGGCACCAAAGCCAGCTAAAAGGTCAATATTCAATACCTAAATCTTGAATTGGACTACTTCTTACTGGCTATTACATCAACATAGTAGCTTCATCTGTGTTCTACTATGGTGATTTTAGTGTCTCCGCATACCGCAGCACGTGACATAGCTTTTCAGACGATAAGTACAAGCGTTTCAGAGAGAAGAGCGGCCAATGTGACGATCTGGCTTTAAGTCGATTCGATAACAAATGACGAAAACGGACGAATTTCTCAGGTTTTTACTACATATGAACACTTTTCACATTCTCCCGTGCAACTCGGCTGCTACTCCTCCTTTCATGCAGAATCCTAAGGTCCTAGCTCATGTCCAAGGCACCAAACCAAGCTAAAAAGTCAATAATCGATACCTAAAACTTGAATTCTACTACTTCTTACTGGCTATTACATCAACTTAGAAGCTTCATCTGTGTTCTACTATGGTGCTTTTAGTGTCTCCACATACCGCAGCACGCGACATAGCTTTGCAGACGATAAGTACAACCGTTTCAGAGAGAAGAGTAGCCAATGTAACGATTTGGCTTTAAGTCGATTCGATAACAAATGACGAAAACGGACGGATTTCTCAGGTTTTTACTACATATGACAACTTTTCACAGTCTCCCGTGCAACTCGGCTGCTAGTCCTTCTTTCATGCAGAATGTGAAGGTCCTAGCTCATGTCCAAGGCACCAAAGCCAGCTAAAAAGTCAATAATCGATACCTAAAACTTGAATTGTACTACTTCTTACTGGCTATTACATCAACTTAGAAGCTTCATCTGTGTTCTACTATGGTGCTTTAGTGTCTCAGCATACCGCAGCACGCGACATAGCTTTGCAGACGATAAGTACAACCGTTTCAGAGAGAAGAGCGGCCAATGTGACGATCTGGCTTTAAGTCGATTCGATAACAAATGACGAAAACAGACGGATTTCTCAGGTTTTTACTACATATGAACACTTTTTACATTCTCCCGTGCAACTCGGCTTCTAGTCCTCCTTTCATGCAGAATCTTAAGGTCCTTGCTTATGTCCAAGGCACCAAAGCCAGCTAAAAGGTCAATATTCATTACCTAAAACTTGAATTCTACTACTTCTTACTGGCTATTACATCATCTTAGGAGCTTCATCTGTGTTCTACTATGGTGCATTTAGTGTCTCCGAATACCGTAGTACGCGACATAGCTTTGCAGACGATAAGTACAACCGCTTCAGAGAAAAGAGCGGCCAATGTGACGATCTGGCTTTATGTCGATTCGATAACAAATGACGAAAACGGACGGATTTCTCAGGTTTTTACTGCATATGAACACTTTTCACATTCTCCCGTGCAACTGGGCTGCTAGTCCTCCTTTTATGCAGAATCGTAAGGTCCTAGCTCATGTCCAAGGTACCGAAGCCAGCTAAAAAGTCAATAATCGATACCTAAAATTTGAATTGTACTACTTCTTACTGGCTATTACATCAACTTAGAAGCTTCATCTGTGTTCTACTATGGTGCTTTTAGTGTCTCCGCATAGCGCAGCACGCGACATAGCTTTGCAGACGATAAATACAACCGTTTCAGAGAGAAGAGCGGCCAATGTGACGATCTGGCTTTAAGTCGATTCGATAACAAATGACGAAAACGGACCGATTTCTCAGGTTTTTACTACATATGAACACTTTCCACATTCTCCCGTGCAACTTGGCTGCTAGTCCACTTTTCATGCAGAATGTCAAGGTCCTAGCTCATGTCCAAGGCACCAAAGCCAGTAAAAAGGTCAATAATCGATACCTAAAACTTGAATTGTACTACTTCTTACTGGCTATTACATCAACTTAGAAGCTTCGTTTGTGTTCTACTATGGTGCTTTTAGTGTCTCCGCATACCGCCGCACGCGACATAGCTTTGCAGACGATAAGTACAACCGTTTCAGAGAGAGGAGCGGCCAATGTGACGATCAGGCTTTAAGTCGATTCGATAACAAATAACGAAAACGGACGGATTTCTCAGGTTTTTACTACATATGAACGCTTTTCACATTCTCCCGTGCAACTGGGCTGCTAGTCCTCCTTTTATGCAGAATCTTAAAGTACTAGCTCATGTCCAAGGCACCAAAGCCAGCTAAAAAGTCAATAATCGATACCTAAATCTTGAATTGGACTACTTCTTACTGGCTATTACATCAACTTAGAAGCTTCATCTGTGTTCTCCTATGTTGCTTTTCCTGTTTCCGCCTACGGCAACACGCGACATAGCTTTGCAGACGATAAGTACAACCGTTTCAGAGAGAAGAGCGGCCAATGTGACGATCTGGCTTTAAGTCGATTCGGTAACAAATGACGAAAACTGACGGATTTCTTAGATTTTTACTACATATGAACACTTTTCACATTCTCCCGTGCAACTCGGCTGCTAGTCCTCCTTTCATGCAGGATCTTAAGGTCCTAGCTCATGTCCAAGGCACCAAAGCCAGCAAAAAAGTCAATAATCTATACCTAAAACTTGAATTGGACTACTTCTTACTGGCTATTACATCAACTTAGAAGCTTCATCTGTGTTCTTCTACGGTGCTTTTAGTTTCTCCGCATATCGCAGCACGCGACATAGTTTTGCAGTCGATAAGCACAACCGTTTCAGAGAGAAGAGCGGCCAATGTGACGATGTGGCTTTAAGTCGATTCGATAACAAATGATGAAAACGGACGGATTTCTCAGGTTTTTACTACATATGAACACTTTTCACATTCTCCCGTGCTACTCGGCTGATAGTCCTCCTTTCATGCAGAATCTTAAGGTCCTTGCTCATGTCCAAGGCACGAAAGCCAGCTAAAAAGTCAATAATCGATACCTAAAACTTGAATTCTACTACTTCTTACTGGCTATTACATCAACTTAGAAGCTTCATCTGTGTTCTACTATGGTGCTTTTAGTGTCTCCACATACCGCAGCACGCGACATAGCTTTGCAGACGATAAGTACAACCGTTTCAGAGAGAAGAGTAGCCAATGTAACGATTTGGCTTTAAGTCGATTCGATAACAAATGACGAAAACGGACGGATTTCTCAGGTTTTTACTACATATGACAACTTTTCACAGTCTCCCGTGCAACTCGGCTGCTAGTCCTTCTTTCATGCAGAATGTGAAGGTCCTAGCTCATGTCCAAGGCACCAAAGCCAGCTAAAAAGTCAATAATCGATACCTAAAACTTGAATTGTACTACTTCTTACTGGCTATTACATCAACTTAGAAGCTTCATCTGTGTTCTACTATGGTGCTTTAGTGTCTCAGCATACCGCAGCACGCGACATAGCTTTGCAGACGATAAGTACAACCGTTTCAGAGAGAAGAGCGGCCAATGTGACGATCTGGCTTTAAGTCGATTCGATAACAAATGACGAAAACGGACGGATTTCTCAGGTTTTTACTACATATGAACACTTTTCACATTCTCCCGTGCTACTCGGCTGATAGTCCTCCTTTCATGCAGAATCTTAAGGTCCTTGCTCATGTCCAAGGCACGAAAGCCAGCTAAAAAGTCAATAATCGATACCTAAAACTTGAATTCTACTACTTCTTACTGGCTATTACATCAACTTAGAAGCTTCATCTGTGTTCTACTATGGTGCTTTTAGTGTCTCCACATACCGCAGCACGCGACATAGCTTTGCAGACGATAAGTACAACCGTTTCAGAGAGAAGAGTAGCCATTGTGACGATTTGGCTTTAAGTCGATTCGATAACAAATGACGAAAACGGACGGATTTCTCAGGTTTTTACTACATATGAAAACTTTTCACAGTCTCCCGTGCAACTCGGCTGCTAGTCCTTCTTTCATGCAGAATGTCAAGGTCCTAGCTTATGTCCAAGGCACCAAAGCCAGCTAAAAAGTCAATAATCGATACCTAAAACTTGAATTGTACTACTTCTTACTGGCTATTACATCAACTTAGAAGCTTCATCTGTGTTCTACAATGGTGCTTTTAGTGTCTCAGCATACCGCAGCACGCGACATAGCTTTGCAGACGATAAGTACAACCGTTTCAGAGAGAAGAGCGGCCAATGTGACGATCTGGCTTTAAGTCGATTCGATAACAAATGACGAAAACGGACGGAATTCTCAGGTTTTTACTACATATGAACACTTTTTACATTCTCTCGTGCAACTCGGCTGCTAGTCCTCCTTTTATGCAGAATGTTAAGGTCCTAGCTCATGTCCAAGGCACCAAAGCCAGCTAAAAGGTCAATATTCATTACCTAAAACTTGAATTCTACTACTTCTTACTGGCTATTACATCATCTTAGGAGCTTCATCTGTGTTCTACTATGGTGCATTTAGTGTCTCCGAATACCGTAGTACGCGACATAGCTTTGCAGACGATAAGTACAACCGTTTCAGAGAAAAGAGCGGCCAATGTGACGATCTGGCTTTATGTCGATTCGATAACAAATGACGAAAACGGACGGATTTCTCAGGTTTTTACTGCATATGAACACTTTTCACATTCTCCCGTGCAACTGGGCTGCTAGTCCTCCTTTTATGCAGAATCTTAAGGTCCTAGCTCATGTCCAAGGTACCGAAGCCAGCTAAAAAGTCAATAATCGATACCTAAATTTTGAATTGTACTACTTCTTACTGGCTATTACATCAACTTAGAAGCTTCATCTGTGTTCTACTATGGTGCTTTTAGTGTCTCCGCATAGCGCAGCACGCGACATAGCTTTGCAGACGATAAATACAACCGTTTCAGAGAGAAGAGCGGCCAATGTGACGATCTGGCTTTAAGTCGATTCGATAACAAATGACGAAAACGGACGGATTTCTCAGGTTTTTACTACATATGAACACTTTTTACATTCTCCCGTGCAACTCGGCTTCTAGTCCTCCTTTCATGCAGAATCTTAAGGTCCTTGCTTATGTCCAAGGCACCAAAGCCAGCTAAAAGGTCAATATTCAATACCTAAATCTTGAATTGGACTACTTCTTACTGGCTATTACATCAACATAGTAGCTTCATCTGTGTTCTACTATGGTGATTTTAGTGTCTCCGCATACCGCAGCACGTGACATAGCTTTTCAGACGATAAGTACAAGCGTTTCAGAGAGAAGAGCGGCCAATGTGACGATCTGGCTTTAAGTCGATTCGATAACAAATGACGAAAACGGACGAATTTCTCAGGTTTTTACTACATATGAACACTTTTCACATTCTCCCGTGCAACTCGGCTGCTACTCCTCCTTTCATGCAGAATCCTAAGGTCCTAGCTCATGTCCAAGGCACCAAACCAAGCTAAAAAGGCAATAATCGATACCTAAAACTTGAATTGTACTACTTCTTACTGGCTATTACATCAACTTAGAAGCTTCATCTGTGTTCTACTATGGTGCTTTTAGTGTCTCCGCATATCGCAGCACGCGACATAGCTTTGTGGACGATAAGTACAACCGTTTCAGAGAGAAGAGCGGCCAATGTGACGATCTGGCTTTAAGTCGATTCGATAACAAATGACGAAAACGGACGGATTTCTTAGATTTTTACTGCATATGAACACTTTTCACATTCTCCCGTGCAACTCGGCTGCTAGTCCTCCTTTCATGCAGAATCTTAAGGTCCTTGCTCATGTCCAAGGCACCAAAGCCAGCTAAAAAGTCAATAATCGATACCTAAAACTTGAATTCTACTACTTCTTACTGGCTATTACATCAACTTAGAAGCTTCATCTGTGTTCTACTATGGTGCTTTTAGTGTCTCCACATACCGCAGCCTGCGACATAGCTTTGCAGACGATAAGTACAACCGTTTCAGAGAGAAGAGTAGCCAATGTGACGATTTGGCTTTAAGTCGATTCGATAACAAATGACGAAAACGGACGGATTTCTCAGGTTTTTCTACATATGAAAACTTTTCACAGTCTCCCGTGCAACTCGGCTGCTAGTCCTTCTTTCATGCAGAATGTCAAGGTCCTAGCTTATGTCCAAGGCACCAAAGCCAGCTAAAAAGTCAATAATCGATACCTAAAACTTGAATTGTACTATTTCTTACTGGCTATTACATCAACTTAGAAGCTTCATCTGTGTTCTACAATGGTGCTTTTAGTGTCTCAGCATACCGCAGCACGCGACATAGCTTTGCAGACGATAAGTACAACCGTTTCAGAGAGAAGAGCGGCCAATGTGACGATCTGGCTTTAAGTCGATTCGATAACAAATGACGAAAACGGACGGAATTCTCAGGTTTTTACTACATATGAACACTTTTTACATTCTCTCGTGCAACTCGGCTGCTAGTCCTCCTTTCATGCAGAATGTTAAGGTCCTAGCTCATGTCCAAGGCACCAAAGCCAGCTAAAAGGTCAATATTCATTACCTAAAACTTGAATTCTACTACTTCTTACTGGCTATTACATCATCTTAGGAGCTTCATCTGTGTTCTACTATGGTGCATTTAGTGTCTCCGAATACCGTAGTACGCGACATAGCTTTGCAGACGATAAGTACAACCGTTTCAGAGAAAAGAGCGGCCAATGTGACGATCTGGCTTTATGTCGATTCGATAACAAATGACGAAAACGGACGGATTTCTCAGGTTTTTACTGCATATGAACACTTTTCACATTCTCCCGTGCAACTGGGCTGCTAGTCCTCCTTTTATGCAGAATCTTAAGGTCCTAGCTCATGTCCAAGGTACCGAAGCCAGCTAAAAAGTCAATAATCGATACCTAAATTTTGAATTGTACTACTTCTTACTGGCTATTACATCAACTTAGAAGCTTCATCTGTGTTCTACTATGGTGCTTTTAGTGTCTCCGCATAGCGCAGCACGCGACATAGCTTTGCAGACGATAAATACAACCGTTTCAGAGAGAAGAGCGGCCAATGTGACGATCTGGCTTTAAGTCGATTCGATAACAAATGACGAAAACGGACGGATTTCTCAGGTTTTTACTACATATGAACACTTTTTACATTCTCCCGTGCAACTCGGCTTCTAGTCCTCCTTTCATGCAGAATCTTAAGGTCCTTGCTTATGTCCAAGGCACCAAAGCCAGCTAAAAGGTCAATATTCAATACCTAAATCTTGAATTGGACTACTTCTTACTGGCTATTACATCAACATAGTAGCTTCATCTGTGTTCTACTATGGTGATTTTAGTGTCTCCGCATACCGCAGCACGTGACATAGCTTTTCAGACGATAAGTACAAGCGTTTCAGAGAGAAGAGCGGCCAATGTGACGATCTGGCTTTAAGTCGATTCGATAACAAATGACGAAAACGGACGAATTTCTCAGGTTTTTACTACATATGAACACTTTTCACATTCTCCCGTGCAACTCGGCTGCTACTCCTCCTTTCATGCAGAATCCTAAGGTCCTAGCTCATGTCCAAGGCACCAAACCAAGCTAAAAAGGCAATAATCGATACCTAAAACTTGAATTGTACTACTTCTTACTGGCTATTACATCAACTTAGAAGCTTCATCTGTGTTCTACTATGGTGCTTTTAGTGTCTCCGCATACCGCAGCACGCGACATAGCTTTGTGGACGATAAGTACAACAGTTTCAGAGAGAAGAGCGGCCAATGTGACGATCTGGCTTTAAGTCGATTCGATAACAAATGACGAAAACGGACGGATTTCTTAGATTTTTACTGCATATGAACACTTTTCACATTCTCCCGTGCAACTCGGCTGCTAGTCCTCCTTTCATGCAGAATCTTAAGGTCCTTACTCATGTCCAAGGCACCAAAGCCAGCTAAAAAGTCAATAATCGATACCTAAAACTTGAATTCTACTACTTCTTACTGGCTATTACATCAACTTAGAAGCTTCATCTGTGTTCTACTATGGTGCTTTTAGTGTCTCCACATACCGCAGCCTGCGACATAGCTTTGCAGACGATAAGTACAACCGTTTCAGAGAGAAGAGTAGCCAATGTGACGATTTGGCTTTAAGTCGATTCGATAACAAATGTCGAAAACGGACGGATTTCTCAGGTTTTTCTACATATGAAAACTTTTCACAGTCTCCCGTGCAACTCGGCTGCTAGTCCTTCTTTCATGCAGAATCTTAAGGTCCTAGCTCATGTCCAAGGTACCGAAGCCAGCTAAAAAGTCAATAATCGATACCTAAAACTTGAATTGTTCTACTTCTTACTGGCTATTGCATCAACTTAGAAGCTTCTTCTGTGTTCTACTATGGTGATTTTAGTGTCTCCGCATACCGCAGCACGCGACATAGCTTTGCAGACGATAAGTACAACCGTTTCAGAGAGACGAGCGGCCAATGTGACGATCTGGCTTTAAGTCGATTCGATAACAAATGACGAAAACGGACCGATTTCTCAAGTTTTTACTACATATGAACACTTTTTACATTTTCTCGTGCAACTCGGCTGCTACTCCTCCTTTCATGCAGAATCTTAAGGTCCTAGCTCATGTCCAAGGTACCAAAGCCAGCTAAAAAGTATATAATCGATACCTAAAACTTGAATTGTTCTACTTCTTACTGGCTATTGCATCAACTTAGAAGCTTCATCTGTGTTCTACTATGGTGCTTTTAGTGTCTCCGCATACCGCAGCACGCGACATAGCTTTGCAGACGATAAGTACAACCGTTTCAGAGAGAAGAGTAGCCAATGTGACGATTTGGCTTTAAGTCGATTCGATAACAAATGACGAAAACGGACGAATTTCTCAGGTTTTTACTACATATGAAAACTTTTCACAGTCTCCCGTGCAACTCGGCTGCTAGTCCTTCTTTCATGCAGAATGTCAAGGTCCTAGCTTATGTCCAAGGCACCAAAGCCAGCTAAAAAGTCAATAATCGATACCTAAAACTTGAATTGTACTACTTCTTACTGGCTATTACATCAACTTAGAAGCTTCATCTGTGTTCTACCATGGTGCTTTTAGTGTCTCAGCATACCGCAGCACGCGACATAGCTTTGCAGACGATAAGTACAACCGTTTCAGAGAAAAGAGCGGCCAATGTGACGATCTGGCTTTATGTCGATTCGATAACAATTGACGAAAATGGACGGATTTCTCAGGTTTTTACTGCATATGAACACTTTTCACATTCTCCCGTGCAACTGGGCTGCTAGTCCTCCTTTTATGCAGAATCTTAAGGTCCTAGCTCATGTCCAAGGTACCGAAGCCAGCTAAAAAGTCAATAATCGATACCTAAAATTTGAATTGTACTACTTCTTACTGGCTATAACATTAACTTAGAAGCTTCATCTGTGTTCTACTATGGTGCTTTTAGTGTCTCCGCATAGCGCAGCACGCGACATAGCTTTGCAGACGATAAATACAACCGTTTCAGAGAGAAGAGCGGCCAATGTGACGATCTGGCTTTAAGTCGATTCGATAACAAATGACGAAAACGGACGGATTTCTCAGGTTTTTACTACATATGAACACTTTTTACATTCTCCCGTGCAACTCGGCTTCTAGTCCTCCTTTCATGCAGAATCTTAAGGTCCTTGCTTATGTCCAAGGCACCAAAGCCAGCTAAAAGGTCAATATTCAATACCTAAATCTTGAATTGGACTACTTCTTACTGGCTATTGCATCAACTTAGTAGCTTCATCTGTGTTCTACTATGGTGATTTTAGTGTCTCCGCATACCGCAGCACGTGACATAGCTTTTCAGACGATAAGTACAAGCGTTTCAGAGAGAAGAGCGGCCAATGTGACGATCTGGCTTTAAGTCGATTCGATAACAAATGACGAAAACGGACGAATTTCTCAGGTTTTTACTACATATGAACACTTTTCACATTCTCCCGTGCAACTCGGCTGCTACTCCTCCTTTCATGCAGAATCCTAAGGTCCTAGCTCATGTCCAAGGCACCAACCCAAGCTAAAAAGGCAACAATCGATACCTAAAACTTGAATTGTACTACTTCTTAAAGGCTATTACATCAACTTAGAAGCTTCATCTGTGTTCTACTATGGTGCTTTTAGTGTCTCCGCATACCGCAGCACGCGACAAAGCTGTGCAGACGATAAGTACAACCGTTTCAGAGAGAAGAGTAGCCATTGTGACGATTTGGCTTTAAGTCGATTCGATAACAAATGACGAAAACGGACGGATTTCTCAGGTTTTTACTACATATGAAAACTTTTCACATTCTCCCGTGCAACTCGGCTGCTACTCCTCCTTTCATGCAGAATCCTAAGGTCCTAGCTCATGTCCAAGGCACCAAACCAAGCTAAAAAGGCAATAATCGATACCTAAAACTTGAATTGTACTACTTCTTACTGGCTATTACATCAACTTAGAAGCTTCATCTGTGTTCTACTATGGTGCTTTTAGTGTCTCCGCATACCGCAGCACGCGACATAGCTTTGTGGACGATAAGTACAACCGTTTCAGAGAGAAGAGCGGCCAATGTGACGATCTGGCTTTAAGTCGATTCGATAACAAATGACGAAAACGGACGGATTTCTTAGATTTTTACTGCATATGAACACTTTTCACATTCTCCCGTGCAACTCGGCTGCTAGTCCTCCTTTCATGCAGAATCTTAAGGTCCTTGCTCATGTCCAAGGCACCAAAGCCAGCTAAAAAGTCAATAATCGATACCTAAAACTTGAATTCTACTACTTCTTACTGGCTATTACATCAACTTAGAAGCTTCATCTGTGTTCTACTATGGTGCTTTTAGTGTCTCCACATACCGCAGCCTGCGACATAGCTTTGCAGACGATAAGTACAACCGTTTCAGAGAGAAGAGTAGCCAATGTGACGATTTGGCTTTAAGTCGATTCGATAACAAATGACGAAAACGGACGGATTTCTCAGGTTTTTCTACATATGAAAACTTTTCACAGTCTCCCGTGCAACTCGGCTGCTAGTCCTTCTTTCATGCAGAATGTCAAGGTCCTAGCTTATGTCCAAGGCACCAAAGCCAGCTAAAAAGTCAATAATCGATACCTAAAACTTGAATTGTACTACTTCTTACTGGCTATTACATCAACTTAGAAGCTTCATCTGTGTTCTACAATGGTGCTTTTAGTGTCTCAGCATACCGCAGCACGCGACATAGCTTTGCAGACGATAAGTACAACCGTTTCAGAGAGAAGAGCGGCCAATGTGACGATCTGGCTTTAAGTCGATTCGATAACAAATGACGAAAACGGACGGAATTCTCAGGTTTTTACTACATATGAACACTTTTTACATTCTCTCGTGCAACTCGGCTGCTAGTCCTCCTTTCATGCAGAATGTTAAGGTCCTAGCTCATGTCCAAGGCACCAAAGCCAGCTAAAAGGTCAATATTCATTACCTAAAACTTGAATTCTGCTACTTCTTACTGGCTATTACATCATCTTAGGAGCTTCATCTGTGTTCTACTATGGTGCATTTAGTGTCTCCGAATACCGTAGTACGCGACATAGCTTTGCAGACGATAAGTACAACCGTTTCAGAGAAAAGAGCGGCCAATGTGACGATCTGGCTTTATGTCGATTCGATAACAAATGACGAAAACGGACGGATTTCTCAGGTTTTTACTGCATATGAACACTTTTCACATTCTCCCGTGCAACTGGGCTGCTAGTCCTCCTTTTATGCAGAATCTTAAGGTCCTAGCTCATGTCCAAGGTACCGAAGCCAGCTAAAAAGTCAATAATCGATACCTAAATTTTGAATTGTACTACTTCTTACTGGCTATTACATCAACTTAGAAGCTTCATCTGTGTTCTACTATGGTGCTTTTAGTGTCTCCGCATAGCGCAGCACGCGACATAGCTTTGCAGACGATAAATACAACCGTTTCAGAGAGAAGAGCGGCCAATGTGACGATCTGGCTTTAAGTCGATTCGATAACAAATGACGAAAACGGACGGATTTCTCAGGTTTTTACTACATATGAACACTTTTTACATTCTCCCGTGCAACTCGGCTTCTAGTCCTTTCATGCAGAATCTTAAGGTCCTTGCTTATGTCCAAGGCACCAAAGCCAGCTAAAAGGTCAATATTCAATACCTAAATCTTGAATTGGACTACTTCTTACTGGCTATTACATCAACATAGTAGCTTCATCTGTGTTCTACTATGGTGATTTTAGTGTCTCCGCATACCGCAGCACGTGACATAGCTTTTCAGACGATAAGTACAAGCGTTTCAGAGAGAAGAGCGGCCAATGTGACGATCTGGCTTTAAGTCGATTCGATAACAAATGACGAAAACGGACGAATTTCTCAGGTTTTTACTACATATGAACACTTTTCACATTCTCCCGTGCAACTCGGCTGCTACTCCTCCTTTCATGCAGAATCCTAAGGTCCTAGCTCATGTCCAAGGCACCAAACCAAGCTAAAAAGGCAATAATCGATACCTAAAACTTGAATTGTACTACTTCTTACTGGCTATTACATCAACTTAGACGCTTCATCTGTGTTCTACTATGGTGCTTTTAGTGTCTCCGCATACCGCAGCACGCGACATAGCTTTGTGGACGATAAGTACAACCGTTTCAGAGAGAAGAGCGGCCAATGTGACGATCTGGCTTTAAGTCGATTCGATAACAAATGACGAAAACGGACGGATTTCTTAGATTTTTACTGCATATGAACACTTTTCACATTCTCCCGTGCAACTCGGCTGCTAGTCCTCCTTTCATGCAGAATCTTAAGGTCCTTGCTCATGTCCAAGGCACCAAAGCCAGCTAAAAAGTCAATAATCGATACCTAAAACTTGAATTCTACTACTTCTTACTGGCTATTACATCAACTTAGAAGCTTCATCTGTGTTCTACTATGGTGCTTTTAGTGTCTCCACATACCGCAGCCTGCGACATAGCTTTGCAGACGATAAGTACAACCGTTTCAGAGAGAAGAGTAGCCAATGTGACGATTTGGCTTTAAGTCGATTCGATAACAAATGACGAAAACGGACGGATTTCTCAGGTTTTTCTACATATGAAAACTTTTCACAGTCTCCCGTGCAACTCGGCTGCTAGTCCTTCTTTCATGCAGAATGTCAAGGTCCTAGCTCATGTCCAAGGCACCAAAGCCAACTAAAAAGTCAATAATCGATACCTAAAACTTGAATTGTACTACTTCTTACTGGCTATTACATCAACTTAGAAGCTTCATCTGTGTTCTACTATGGTGCTTTTAGTGTCTCAGCATACCGCAGCACGCGACATAGCTTTGCAGACGATAAGTACAACCGTTTCAGAGAGAAGAGCGGCCAATGTGACGATCTGGCTTTAAGTCGATTCGATAACAAATGACGAAAACGGACGGATTTCTCAGGTTTTTACTACATATGAACACTTTTTACATTCTCTCGTGCAACTCGGCTGCTAGTCCTCCTTTCATGCAGAATCTTAAGGTCCTAGCTCATGTCCAAGGTACCGAAGCCAGCTAAAAAGTCAATAATCGATACCTAAAACTTGAATTGTTCTACTTCTTACTGGCTATTGCATCAACTTAGAAGCTTCTTCTGTGTTCTACTATGGTGATTTTAGTGTCTCCGCATACCGCAGCACGCGAGATAGCTTTGCAGACGATAAGTACAACCGTTTCAGAGAGACGAGCGGCCAATGTGACGATCTGGCTTTAAGTCGATTCGATAACAAATGACGAAAACGGACCGATTTCTCAAGTTTTTACTACATATGAACACTTTTTACATTTTCTCGTGCAACTCGGCTGCTAGTCCTCCTTTCATGCAGAATCTTAAGGTCCTAGCTCATGTCCAAGGTACCAAAGCCAGCTAAAAAGTCAATAATCGATACCTAAAACTTGAATTGTTCTACTTCTTACTGGCTATTGCATCAACTTAGAAGCTTCATCTGTGTTCTACTATGGTGCTTTTAGTGTCTCCGCATACCGCAGCACGCGACATAGCTTTGCAGACGATAAGTACAACCGTTTCAGAGAGAAGAGTAGCCAATGTGACGATTTGGCTTTAAGTCGATTCGATAACAAATGACGAAAACGGACGGATTTCTCAGGTTTTTACTACATATGAAAACTTTTCACAGTCTCCCGTGCAACTCGGCTGCTAGTCCTTCTTTCATGCAGAATGTCAAGGTCCTAGCTTATGTCCAAGGCACCAAAGCCAGCTAAAAAGTCAATAATCGATACCTAAAACTTGAATTGTACTACTTCTTACTGGCTATTACATCAACTTAGAAGCTTCATCTGTGTTCTACCATGGTGCTTTTAGTGTCTCAGCATACCGCAGCACGCGACATAGCTTTGCAGACGATAAGTACAACCGTTTCAGAGAAAAGAGCGGCCAATGTGACGATCTGGCTTTATGTCGATTCGATAACAAATGACGAAAATGGACGGATTTCTCAGGTTTTTACTGCATATGAACACTTTTCACATTCTCCCGTGCAACTGGGCTGCTAGTCCTCCTTTTATGCAGAATCTTAAGGTCCTAGCTCATGTCCAAGGTACCGAAGCCAGCTAAAAAGTCAATAATCGATACCTAAAATTTGAATTGTACTACTTCTTACTGGCTATAACATTAACTTAGAAGCTTCATCTGTGTTCTACTATGGTGCTTTTAGTGTCTCCGCATAGCGCAGCACGCGACATAGCTTTGCAGACGATAAATACAACCGTTTCAGAGAGAAGAGCGGCCAATGTGACGATCTGGCTTTAAGTCGATTCGATAACAAATGACGAAAACGGACGGATTTCTCAGGTTTTTACTACATATGAACACTTTTTACATTCTCCCGTGCAACTCGGCTTCTAGTCCTCCTTTCATGCAGAATCTTAAGGTCCTTGCTTATGTCCAAGGCACCAAAGCCAGCTAAAAGGTCAATATTCAATACCTAAATCTTGAATTGGACTACTTCTTACTGGCTATTGCATCAACTTAGTAGCTTCATCTGTGTTCTACTATGGTGATTTTAGTGTCTCCGCATACCGCAGCACGTGACATAGCTTTTCAGACGATAAGTACAAGCGTTTCAGAGAGAAGAGCGGCCAATGTGACGATCTGGCTTTAAGTCGATTCGATAACAAATGACGAAAACGGACGAATTTCTCAGGTTTTTACTACATATGAACACTTTTCACATTCTCCCGTGCAACTCGGCTGCTACTCCTCCTTTCATGCAGAATCCTAAGGTCCTAGCTCATGTCCAAGGCACCAAACCAAGCTAAAAAGGCAATAATCGATACCTAAAACTTGAATTGTACTACTTCTTACTGGCTATTACATCAACTTAGAAGCTTCATCTGTGTTCTACTATGGTGCTTTTAGTGTCTCCGCATACCGCAGCACGCGACATAGCTTTGTGGACGATAAGTACAACCGTTTCAGAGAGAAGAGCGGCCAATGTGACGATCTGGCTTTAAGTCGATTCGATAACAAATGACGAAAACGGACGGATTTCTTAGATTTTTACTGCATATGAACACTTTTCACATTCTCCCGTGCAACTCGGCTGCTAGTCCTCCTTTCATGCAGGATCTTAAGGTCCTAGCTCATGTCCAAGGCACCAAAGCCAGCTAAAAAGTCAATAATCTATACCTAAAACTTGAATTGGACTACTTCTTACTGGCTATTACATCAACTTAGAAGCTTCATCTGTGTTCTACTACGGTGCTTTTAGTTTCTCCGCATATCGCAGCACGCGACATAGTTTTGCAGTCGATAAGCACAACCGTTTCAGAGAGAAGAGCGGCCAATGTGACGATGTGGCTTTAAGTCGATTCGATAACAAATGATGAAAACGGACGGATTTCTCAGGTTTTTACTACATATGAACACTTTTCACATTCTCCCGTGCTACTCGGCTGATAGTCCTCCTTTCATGCAGAATCTTAAGGTCCTTGCTCATGTCCAAGGCACGAAAGCCAGCTAAAAAGTCAATAATCGATACCTAAAACTTGAATTCTACTACTTCTTACTGGCTATTACATCAACTTAGAAGCTTCATCTGTGTTCTACTATGGTGCTTTTAGTGTCTCCACATACCGCAGCACGCGACATAGCTTTGCAGACGATAAGTACAACCGTTTCAGAGAGAAGAGTAGCCAATGTAACGATTTGGCTTTAAGTCGATTCGATAACAAATGACGAAAACGGACGGATTTCTCAGGTTTTTACTACATATGACAACTTTTCACAGTCTCCCGTGCAACTCGGCTGCTAGTCCTGCTTTCATGCAGAATGTGAAGGTCCTAGCTCATGTCCAAGGCACCAAAGCCAGCTAAAAAGTCAATAATCGATACCTAAAACTTGAATTGTACTACTTCTTACTGGCTATTACATCAACTTAGAAGCTTCATCTGTGTTCTACTATGGTGCTTTTAGTGTCTCAGCATACCGCAGCACGCGACATAGCTTTGCAGACGATAAGTACAACCGTTTCAGAGAGAAGAGCGGCCAATGTGACGATCTGGCTTTAAGTCGATTCGATAACAAATGACGAAAACGGACGGATTTCTCAGGTTTTTACTACATATGAACACTTTTCACATTCTCCCGTGCTACTCGGCTGATAGTCCTCATTTCATGCAGAATCTTAAGGTCCTTGCTCATGTCCAAGGCACGAAAGCCAGCTAAAAAGTCAATAATCGATACCTAAAACTTGAATTCTACTACTTCTTACTGGCTATTACATCAACTTAGAAGCTTCATCTGTGTTCTACTATGGTGCTTTTAGTGTCTCCACATACCGCAGCCTGCGACATAGCTTTGCAGACGATAAGTACAACCGTTTCAGAGAGAAGAGTAGCCAATGTGACGATTTGGCTTTAAGTCGATTCGATAACAAATGACGAAAACGGACGGATTTCTCAGGTTTTTCTACATATGAAAACTTTTCACAGTCTCCCGTGCAACTCGGCTGCTAGTCCTTCTTTCATGCAGAATGTCAAGGTCCTAGCTCATGTCCAAGGCACCAAAGCCAGCTAAAAAGTCAATAATCGATACCTAAAACTTGAATTGTACTACTTCTTACTGGCTATTACATCAACTTAGAAGCTTCATCTGTGTTCTACTATGGTGCTTTTAGTGTCTCAGCATACCGCAGCACGCGACATAGCTTTGCAGACGATAAGTACAACCGTTTCAGAGAGAAGAGCGGCCAATGTGACGATCTGGCTTTAAGTCGATTCGATAACAAATGACGAAAACGGACGGATTTCTCAGGTTTTTACTACATATGAACACTTTTTACATTCTCTCGTGCAACTCGGCTGCTAGTCCTCCTTTCATGCAGAATCTTAAGGTCCTAGCTCATGTCCAAGGTACCGAAGCCAGCTAAAAAGTCAATAATCGATGCCTAAAACTTGAATTGTTCTACTTCTTACTGGCTATTGCATCAACTTAGAAGCTTCATCTGTGTTCTACTATGGTGATTTTAGTGTCTCCGCATACCGCAGCACGCGACATAGCTTTGCAGACGATAAGTACAACCGTTTCAGAGAGAAGAGCGGCCAATGTGACGATCTGGCTTTAAGTCGATTCGATAACAAATGACGAAAACGGACCGATTTCTCAAGTTTTTACTACATATGAACACTTTTTACATTTTCTCGTGCAACTCGGCTGCTAGTCCTCCTTTCATGCAGAATCTTAAGGTCCTAGCTCATGTCCAAGGTACCAAAGCCAGCTAAAAAGTCAATAATCGATACCTAAAACTTGAATTGTTCTACTTCTTACTGGCTATTGCATCAACTTAGAAGCTTCATCTGTGTTCTACTATGGTGCTTTTAGTGTCTCCGAATAAAGCAGTACGCGACATAGCTTTGCAGACGATAAGTACAACCGTTTCAGAGACCAGAGCGGCCAATGTGACGAACTGGCTTTAAGTCGATTCGATAACAAATGACGAAGACGGACGGATTTCTCAGGTTTTTACTACATGTGAACACTTTTCACATTCTCCCGTGCAACTGGGCTGCTAGTCCTCCTTTTATGCAGAATCTTAAGGTCCTTGCTTATGTCCAAGGCACCAAAGCCAGCTAAAAGGTCAATATTCAATACCTAAATATTGAATTGGACTACTTCTTACTGGCTATTGCATCAACTTAGTAGCTTCATCTGTGTTCTACTATGGTGATTTTAGTGTCTCCGCATACCGCAGCACGTGACATAGCTTTTCAGACGATAAGTACAAGCGTTTCAGAGAGAAGAGCGGCCAATGTGACGATCTGGCTTTAAGTCGATTCGATAACAAATGACGAAAACGGACGAATTTCTCAGGTTTTTACTACATATGAACACTTTTCACATTCTCCCGTGCAACTCGGCTGCTACTCCTCCTTTCATGCAGAATCCTAAGGTCCTAGCTCATGTCCAAGGCACCAAACCAAGCTAAAAAGGCAATAATCGATACCTAAAACTTGAATTGTACTACTTCTTACTGGCTATTACATCAACTTAGAAGCTTCATCTGTGTTCTACTATGGTGCTTTTAGTGTCTCCGCATACCGCAGCACGCGACATAGCTTTGTGGACGATAAGTACAACCGTTTCAGAGAGAAGAGCGGCCAATGTGACGATCAGGCTTTAAGTCGATTCGATAACAAATGACGAAAACGGACGGATTTCTTAGATTTTTACTGCATATGAACACTTTTCACATTCTCCCGTGCAACTCGGCTGCTAGTCCTCCTTTCATGCAGGATCTTAAGGTCCTAGCTCATGTCCAAGGCACCAAAGCCTGCTAAAAAGTCAATAATCTATACCTAAAACTTGAATTGGACTACTTCTTACTGGCTATTACATCAACTTAGAAGCTTCATCTGTGTTCTACTACGGTGCTTTTAGTTTCTCCGCATATCGCAGCACGCGACATTGTTTTGCAGTCGATAAGCACAACCGTTTCAGAGAGAAGAGCGGCCAATGTGACGATGTGGCTTTAAGTCGATTCGATAACAAATGATGAAAACGGACGGATTTCTCAGGTTTTTACTACATATGAACACTTTTCACATTCTCCCGTGCTACTCGGCTGATAGTCCTCCTTTCATGCAGAATCTTAAGGTCCTTGCTCATGTCCAAGGCACGAAAGCCAGATAAAAATCAATAATCGATACCTAAAACTTGAATTCTACTACTTCTTACTGGCTATTACATCAACTTAGAAGCTTCATCTGTGTTCTACTATGGTGCTTTTAGTGTCTCCACATACCGCAGCACGCGACATAGCTTTGCAGACGATAAGTACAACCGTTTCAGAGAGAAGAGTAGCCAATGTAACGATTTGGCTTTAAGTCGATTCGATAACAAATGACGAAAACGGACGGATTTCTCAGGTTTTTACTACATATGAAAACTTTTCACAGTCTCCCGTGCAACTCGGCTGCTAGTCCTTCTTTCATGCAGAATGTCAAGGTCCTAGCTCATGTCCAAGGCACCAAAGCCAGCTAAAAAGTCAATAATCGATACCTAAAACTTGAATTGTACTACTTCTTACTGGCTATTACATCAACTTAGAAGCTTCATCTGTGTTCTACTATGGTGCTTTTAGTGTCTCAGCATACCGCAGCGCGCGACATAGCTTTGCAGACGATAAGTACAACCGTTTCAGAGAAAAGAGCGGCCAATGTGACGATCTGGCTTTAAGTCGATTCGATAACAAATGACGAAAACGGACGGATTTCTCAGGTTTTTACTACATATGAACACTTTTCACATTCTCCCGTGCTACTCGGCTGATAGTCCTCATTTCATGCAGAATCTTAAGGTCCTTGCTCATGTCCAAGGCACGAAAGCCAGCTAAAAAGTCAATAATCGATACCTAAAACTTGAATTCTACTACTTCTTACTGGCTATTACATCAACTTAGAAGCTTCATCTGTGTTCTACTATGGTGCTTTTAGTGTCTCCACATACCGCAGCCTGCGACATAGCTTTGCAGACGATAAGTACAACCGTTTCAGAGAGAAGAGTAGCCAATGTGACGATTTGGCTTTAAGTCGATTCGATAACAAATGACGAAAACGGACGGATTTCTCAGGTTTTTCTACATATGAAAACTTTTCACAGTCTCCCGTGCAACTCGGCTGCTAGTCCTTCTGTCATGCAGAATGTCAAGGTCCTAGCTCATGTCCAAGGCACCAAAGCCAGCTAAAAAGTCAATAATCGATACCTAAAACTTGAATTGTACTACTTCTTATTGGCTATTACATCAACTTAGAAGCTTCATCTGTGTTCTACTATGGTCCTTATAGTGTCTCAGCATACCGCAGCACGCGACATAGCTTTGCAGACGATAAGTACAACCGTTTCAGAGAGAAGAGCGGCCAATGTGACGATCTGGCTTTAAGTCGATTCGATAACAAATGACGAAAACGGACGGATTTCTCAGGTTTTTACTACATATGAACACTTTTTACATTCTCTCGTGCAACTCGGCTGCTAGTCCTCCTTTCATGCAGAATCTTAAGGTCCTAGCTCATGTCCAAGGTACCGAAGCCAGCTAAAAAGTCAATAATCGATACCTAAAACTTGAATTGTTCTACTTCTTACTGGCTATTGCATCAACTTAGAAGCTTCATCTGTGTTCTACTATGGTGATTTTAGTGTCTCCGCATACCGCAGCACGCGACATAGCTTTGCAGACGATAAGTACAACCGTTTCAGAGAGAAGAGCGGCCAATGTGACGATCTGGCTTTAAGTCGATTCGATAACAAATGACGAAAACGGACCGATTTCTCAAGTTTTTACTACATATGAACACTTTTTACATTTTCTCGTGCAACTCGGCTGCTAGTCCTCCTTTCATGCAGAATCTTAAGGTCCTAGCTCATGTCCAAGGTACCAAAGCCAGCTAAAAAGTCAATAATCGATACCTAAAACTTGAATTGTTCTACTTCTTACTGGCTATTGCATCAACTTAGAAGCTTCATCTGTGTTCTACTATGGTGCTTTTAGTGTCTCCGCATACCGCAGCACGCGACATAGCTTTGCAGACGATAAGTACAACCGTTTCAGAGAGAAGAGCGGCCAATGTGACGATCTGGCTTTAAGTCGATTCGATAACAAATGACGAAAACGGACGGATTTCTCAGGTTTTTACTACATATGAACACTTTTCACATTCTCCCGTGCAACTCGGCTGCTAGTCCTCCTTTCATGCAGAATCTTAAGGTCCTAGCCCATGTCCAAGGCACCAAAGCCAGCTAAAAAGTCAATAACCGATACCTAAAACTTGAAATGTACTACTTCTTACTGGCTATTACGTCATCTTAGGAGCTTCATCTGTGTTCTACTATGGTGCTTTTAGTGTCTCCGAATAAAGCAGTACGCGACATAGCTTTGCAGACGATAAGTACAACCGTTTCAGAGACCAGAGCGGCCAATGTGACGAACTGGCTTTAAGTCGATTCGATAACAAATGACGAAAACGGACGGATTTCTCAGGTTTTTACTACATGTGAACACTTTTCACATTCTCCCGTGCAACTGGGCTGCTAGTCCTCCTTTTATGCAGAATCTTTAAGTCCTAGCTCATGTCCAATGCAAAAGCCAGCTAAAAAGTCAATAATCGATTCCAAAAACTTGAATTGTACAACTTCTTACTGGCTATTACATCAACTTAGATGCTTCATCTGTGTTCTGCTATGGTGATTTTAGTGTCTCCACATACCGCTGCACGCGACATAGCTTTGCAGACGATATGTACAACCGTTTCAGAGAGAAGAGCGGCCAATGTGACGATCTGGCTTTATGTCGATTCAATAACAAATGACGAAAACGGACGGATTTCTTTGGATTTTACTACATATGAACACTTTTCACATTCTCCCGTGCAACTCGGCTGCTAGTCCTCCTTTCATGCAGAATCTTAAGGTCCTAGCTCATGTCCAAGGCACCAAAGCCAGCTAAAAAGTCAATAATCGATTCCTAAAACTTGAATTGTACTACTTCTTACTGGCTATTACATCAACTTAGAAGCTTCATCTGTGTTCTACTATGGTGATTTTAGTGTCTCCACATAACGCTGCACGCGACATAGCTTTGCAGACGATATGTACAACCGTTTCAGAGAGAAGAGTGGCCAATGTGACCATCTGGCTTTAAGTCGATTCGATAACAAATGACAAAAACGGACGGATTTCTTAGGTTTTTACTACATATGAACACTTTTCACATTCTCCCGTGCAACTCGGCTGCTAGTCCTCCTTTCATGCAGTATCTTAAGGTCCTAGCTCATGTCCAAGGCACCAAAGCCAGCTAAAAGACAATATTCAGTACCTAAAACTTGATATGTACTACTTCTTACTGGCTATTACGTCATCTTAGGAGCTTCATCTGTGTTCTACTGTGGTGCTTTTAGTGTCTCCGAATACAGCAGTACGCGACATAGCTTTGCAGACGATAAGTACAACCGTTTCAGAGAGAAGAGCGGCCAATGCGACGATCTGACTTTAAGTCGATTCGATAACAAATGACGAAAACGGACGGATTTCTCAGGTTTTTACTACATATGAACGCTTTTCACAATCTCCCGTGCAACTGGGCTGCTAGTCCTCCTTTTATGCAGAATCTTAAAGTCCTAGCTCATATCCAAGGCACCAAAGCCAGCTAAAAAGTCAATAATCGATACCTAAATCTTGAATTGGACTACTTCTTACTGGCTATTACATCAACTTAGAAGCTTCATCTGTGTTCTACTATGATGCTTTTCCTGTTTTCGCCTACGGCAACACGCGACATAGCTTTGCAGACGATAAGTACAACCGTTTCAGAGAGAAGAGCGGCCAATGTGACGATCTGGCTTTAAGTCGATTCGATAACAAATGACGAAAACGGACGGATTTCTCAGGTTTTTACTACGTATGAACACTTTTCACATTCTCCCGTGCAATTCGGCTGCTAGTCCTCCTTTCATGCAGGATCTTAAGGTCCTAGCTCATGTCCAAGGCACCAAAGCCAACTAAAAAGTCAATAATCTATACCTAAAACATGAATTGGACTACTTTTTACTGGCTATTACATCAACTTAGAAGCTTCATCTGTGTTCTACTACGGTGCTTTTAGTTTCTCCGCATATCGCAGCATGCGACATAGTTTTCCAGTCGATAAGCACAACCGTTTCAGAGAGAAGAGCGGCCAATGTGACGATGTGGCTTTAAGTCGATTCGATAACAAATGATGAAAACGGACGGGTTTCTCAGGTTTTTACTACATATGAACACTTTTCACATTCTCCCGTGCAACTCGGCTGATAGTCCTCCTTTCATGCAGAATGTCAAGGTCCTAGCTCATGTCCAAGGCACCAAAGCCAGCTAAAAAGTCAATAATCGATTCCTAAAACTTGAATTGTACTACTTCTTAGTGGCTATTACATCAACTTAGAAGCTTCATCTGTGTTCTACTATGGTGCTTTTAGTGTCTCCACATACCGCAGCACGCGACATAGCTTTGCAGACGATAAGTACAACCGTTTCAGAGAGAAGAGTAGCCAATGTGACGATTTGGCTTTAAGTCGATTCGATAACAAATGACGAAAACGGACGGATTTCTCAGGTTTTTACTACATATGAAAACTTTTCACAGTCTCCCGTGCAACTCGGCTGCTAGTCCTTCTTTCATGCAGAATGTCAAGGTCCTAGCTCATGTCCAAGGCACCAAAGCCAGCTAAAAAGTCAATAATCGATTCCTAAAACTTGAATTCTACTACTTCTTACTGGCTATTACATCAACTTAGAAGCTTCATCTGTGTTCTACTACGGTGTTTTTAGTGTCTCAGCATACCGCAGCACGCGACATAGCTTTGCAGACGATAAGTACAACCGTTTCAGAGAGAGGAGCGGCCAATGTGACGATCTGGCTTTAAGTCGATTCGATAACAAATGACGAAAACGGACGGATTTCTCAGGTTTGTACTACATATGAACACTTTTTACATTCTCTCGTGCAACTCGGCTGCTAGTCCTCCTTTCATGCAGAATCTTAAGGTCCTAGCTCATGTCCAAGGTACCGAAGCCAACTAAAAAGTCAATAATCGATACCTAAAACTTGAATTGTTCTACTTCTTACTGGCTATTGCATCAACTTAGAAGCTTCATCTGTGTTCTACAATGGTGATTTTAGTGTCTCCGCATACCGCAGCACGCGACATAGCTTTGCAGACGATAAGTACAACCGTTTCAGAGAGAAGAGCGGCCAATGTGACGATCTGGCTTTAAGTCGACTCGATAACAAATGACGAAAACGGACGGATTTCTCAGGTTTTTACTACATATGAACACTTTTTACATTTTCTCGTGCAACTCGGCTGCTAGTCCTCCTTTCATGCAGAATCTTAAGGTCCTAGCTCATGCCCAAGGTACCGAAGCCAGCTAAAAAGTCAATAATCGATACCTAAAACTTGAATTGTTCTACTTCTTACTGGCTATTGCATCAACTTAGAAGCTTCATCTGTGTTCTACTATGGTGATTTTAGTGTCTCCGCATACCGCAGCACGCGACTTAGCTTTGCAGACGATAAGTACAACCGTTTCAGAGAGAAGAGCGGCCAATATGACGATCTGGCTTTAAGTCGATTCGATAACAAATGACGAAAACTGACGGATTTCTCAGGTTTTTACTACATATGAACACTTTTCACATTCTCCCGTGCAACTCGGCTGCTAGTCCTCCTTTCATGCAGAATCTTAAGGTCCTAGCGCATGCCCAAGGCACCAAAGCCAGCCAAAAACTCAATAACCGATACCTAAAACTTGAAATGTACTACTTCTTACTGGCTATTACGTCATCTTAGGAGCTTCATCTGTGTTCTACTATGGTGCTTTTAGTGTCTCCGAATAAAGCAGTACGCGACATAGCTTTGCAGACGATAAGTACAACCGTTTCAGAGAGCAGAGCGGCCAATGTGACGAACTGGCTTTAAGTCGATTCGATAACAAATGACGAAGACGGACGGATTTCTCAGGTTTTTACTACATGTGAACACTTTTCACATTCTCCCGTGCAACTGGGCTGCTAGTCCTCCTTTTATGCAGAATCTTTAAGTCCTAGCTCATGTCCAAGGCAAAAGCCAGCTAAAAGGTCAATATTCAATACCTAAAACTTGAATTGTACTACTTCTTACTGGCTATTACATCAACTTAGAAGCTTGATCTGTGTTCTACTATGGTGCTTTTAGTGTCTCAGCATACCGCAGTACGCGACATAGCTTTGCAGACGATAAGTACAACCGTTTCAGAGAGAAGAGCGGCCAATGAGACGATCTGACTTTAAGTCGATTCAATAACGAATGACGAAAACGGACGGATGTCTCAGGTTTTTACTACATGTGAACACTTTTCACATTCTCCCGTGCAACTGGGCTGCTAGTCCTCCTTTTATGCAGAATCTTAAAGTCCTAGCTCATGTCCAAGGCAAAAGCCAGCTAAAATGTCAATAATCGATACCTAAAACTTGAATTGTTCTACTTCTTACTGGCTATTGCATCAACTTAGAAGCTTCATCTGTGTTCTATTATGGTGCATTTAGTGTCTCCGAATACCGTAGTACGCGACATAGCTTTGCAGACGATAAGTACAACCGTTTCAGAGAGAAGAGCGGCCAATGTGACGATCTGGCTTGAAGTCGATTCGATAACAAATGACGAAAACGGACGGATTTCTCAGGTTTTTACTACATATGAACACTTTTCACATTCTCCCGTGCAACTCCGCTGCTAGTCCTCCTTTCATGCAGAATCTTAAGGTCCTAGCTCATGTCCAAGGCACCAAAGCCAGCTAAAAAGTCAATAACCGATACCTAAAACTTGATATGTACTACTTCTTACTGGCTATTACGTCATCTTAGGAGCTTCATCTGTGTTCTACTATGGTGCTTTTAGTGTCTCCGAATACAGCAGTACGCGACATAGCTTTGCAGACGATAAGTACAACCGTTTCAGAGAGAAGAACGGCCAATGTGACGATCTGACTTTAAGTCGATTCAATAACAAATGACGAAAACGGACGGATGTCTCAGGTTTTTACTACATGTGAACACTTTTCACATTCTCCCGTGCAACTGGGCTGCTAGTCCTCCTTTTATGCAGAATCTTAAAGTCCTAGCTCATGTCCAAGGCAAAAGCCAGCTAAAAAGTCAATAATCGATACCTAAAACTTGAATTGTTCTACTTCTTACTGGCTATTGCATCAACTTAGAAGCTTCATCTGTGTTGTACTATGGTGATTTTAGTGTCTCCGCATACCGCAGCACGCGACATAACTTTGCAGACGATAAGTACAACCGTTTCAGAGAGAAGAGCGGCCAATGTGACTATCTGGCTTTAAGTCGATTCGATAACAAATGACGAAAACGGACCGATTTCTCAGGTTTTTACTACATATGAACACTTTTCACATTCTCCCGTGCAACTCGGCTGCTAGTCCTCCTTTCATGCAGAATCTTAAGGTCCTAGCTCATGTCCAAGGCACCAAAGCCAGCTAAAAGGTCAATAATCGATTCCTAAAACTTGAATTGTACTACTTCTTACTGGCTATTACATCAACTTAGATGCTTCATCTGTGTTCTACTATGGTTCCTTTAGTGTCTCAGCATACCGCAGTACGCGACATAGATTTGCAGGCGATAAGTACAACCGTTTCAGAGAGAAGAGCGGCCAATGTGACGATCTGGCTTTAAGCCGATTCAATAACAAATGACGAAAACGGACGGATGTCTCAGGTTTTTACTACATGTGAACACTTTTCACATTCTCCCGTGCAACTGGGCTGCTAGTCCTCCTTTTATGCAGAATCTTTAAGTCATAGCTCATGCCCAAGGTACCGAAGCCAGCTAAAAAGTCAATAATCGATACCTAAAACTTGAATTGTTCTACTTCTTACTGGCTATTGCATCAACTTAGAAGCTTCATCTATGTTCTACTATGGTGATTTTAGTGTCTCCGCATACCGCAGCACGCGACGTAGCTTTGCAGACGATAAGTACAACCGTTTCAGAGAGAAGAGCGGCCAATGTGACGATCTGGCTTTAAGTCGATTCGATAACAAATGACGAAAACTGACGGATTTCTCAGGTTTTTACTACATATGAACACTTTTCACATTCTCCCGTGCAACTCGGCTGCTAGTCCTCCTTTCATGCAGAATCTTTAGGTCCTAGCGCATGCCCAAGGCACCAAAGCCAGCTAAAAACTCAATAACCGATACCTAAAACTTGAAATGTACTACTTCTTACTGGCTATTACGTCATCTTAGGAGCTTCATCTGCGTTCTACTATGGTGCTTTTAGTGTCTCCGAATAAAGCAGTACGCGACATAGCTTTGCAGACGATAAGTACAACCGTTTCAGAGAGCAGAGCGGCCAATGTGACGAACTGGCTTGAAGTCGATTCGATAACAAATGACGAAGACAGACGGATTTCTCAGGTTTTTACTACATGTGAACACTTTTCACATTCTCCCGTGCAACTGGGCTGCTAGTCCTCCTTTTAGGCAGAATCTTTAAGTCCTAGCTCATGTCCAAGGCAAAAGCCAGCTAAAAGGTCAATATTCAATACCTAAAACTTGAATTGTACTACTTCTTACTGGCTATTACATCAACTTAGAAGCTTGATCTGTGTTCTACTATGGTGCTTTTAGTGTCTCAGCATACCGCAGTACGCGACATAGCTTTGCAGACGATAAGTACAACCGTTTCAGAGAGAAGAGCGGCCAATGTGACGATCTGACTTTAAGTCGATTCAATAACAAATGACGAAAACGGACGGATGTCTCAGGTTTTTACTACATGTGAACACTTTTCACATTCTCCCGTGCAACTGGGCTGCTAGTCCTCCTTTTATGCAGAATCTTAAAGTCCTAGCTCATGTCCAAGGCAAAGGCCAGCTAAAAAGTCAATAATCGATACCTAAAACTTGAATTGTTCTACTTCTTACTGGCTATTGCATCAACTTAGAAGCTTCATCTGTGTTCTACTATGGTGCATTTAGTGTCTCCGAATACCGTAGTACGCGACATAGCTTTGCAGACGATAAGTACAACCGTTTCAGAGAGAAGAGCGGCCAATGTGACGATCTGGCTTGAAGTCGATTCGATAACAAATGACGAAAACGGCCGGATTTCTCAGGTTTTTACTACATATGAACACTTTTCACATTCTCCCGTGCAACTCGGCTGCTAGTCCTCCTTTCATGCAGAATCTTAAGGTCCTAGCTCATGTCCAAGGCACCAAAGCCAGCTAAAAGGTCAATAATCGATTCCTAAAACTTGATATGTACTACTTCTTACTGGCTATTACATCAACTTAGATGCTTCATCTGTGTTCTACTATGGTTCCTTTAGTGTCTCAGCATACCGCAGTACGCGACATAGATTTGCAGGCGATAAGTACAACCGTTTCAGAGAGAAGAGCGGCCAATGTGACGATCTGGCTTTAAGCCGATTCAATAACAAATGACGAAAACGGACGGATGTCTCAGGTTTTTACTACATGTGAACACTTTTCACATTCTCCCGTGCAACTGGGCTGCTAGTCCTCCTTTTATGCAGAATCTTTAAGTCATAGCTCATGTCCAAGGCACCAAAGCCAGCTAAAAAGTAAATAATCGATATCTAAAACTGGAATTGTACTACTTCTTACTGGCTATTACATCAACTTAGAAGCTTCATCTGTGTTCTACTACGGTGCTTTTAGTTTCTCCGCATATCGCAGCACGCGACATAGTTTTGCACTCGATAAGCACAACCGTTTCAGAGAGAAGAGCGGCCAATGTGACGATGTGGCTTTAAGTCGATTCGATAACAAATGACGAAAACGGACGGATTTCTCAGGTTTTTACTAGATATGAACACTTTTCACATTCTCCCGTGCCACTCGGCTAATAGTCCTCCTTTCATGCAGTATCTTAAGGTCCTTGCTCATGTCCAAGGCACGAAAGCCAGCTAAAAAGTCAATAATCGATACCTAAAACTTGAATTCTACTACTTCTTACTGGATATTACATCAACTTAGAAGCTTCATCTATGTTCTACTATGGTGCTTTTAGTGTCTCCACATACCGCAGCACGCGACATAGCTTTGCATACGATAAGTACAACCGTTTCAGAGAGAAGAGCGGCCAATGTGACGATCTGGCTTTAAGTCGATTCGATAACAAATGACGAAAACGGATTTCTCAGGTATTTACTACATATGAATACTTTTCACATTCTCCCGTGAAACTGGGCTGCTAGTCCTCCTTTTATGCACAATCTTAAAGTTGTCGCTCATGTCCAAGGCACGAAAGCCAGCTAAAAAGTCAATAATCGATACCTAAATCTTGAATTGGACTACTTCTTACTGGCTATTACATCAACTTAGAAGCTTCATCTGTATTCTACTATGGTGCTTTTCCTGTTTCCGCCTACGGCAATACGCGACATAGCTTTGCAGACGGTAAGCACAACCGTTTCAGAGAGAAGAGCGGCCAATGTGACGATCTGGCTTTATGTAGATTCGATAGCAAATGACGAAAAAGGACGTATTTCTCAGGTTATTACTACATATGAACACTTTTCACATTCTCCCGTGCAACTCGGCTGCTAGTCTTCCTTTCATGCAGAATCTTAAGGTCCTAGCTCATGTCCAAGGCACCAAAGCCAGCTAAAAGGTCCATATTCAATACCTAAATCTTGAATTGGACTACTTCTTACTGGCTATTGCATCAACTTAGAAGCTTCATCTGTGTTCTACAATGGTGATTTTAGTGTCTCCGCATACCGCAGCACGCGACATAGCTTTGCAGACGATAAGTACAACCGTTTCAGAGAGAAGAGAGGCCAATGTGACGATCTGGCATTAAGTCGATTCGATAACAAATGACGAAAACGGCCGGATTTCTCAGGTTTTTACTACATGTGAACACTTTTCACATTCTCCCGTGCAACTCGGCTGCTAGTCCTCCTTTCATGCAGAATCTTCAGGTCCTAGCTCATGTCCAAGTCACTAAAGCCAGCAAAAAAGTCAATAATCGATACCTAAAACTTGAATTGTACTACTTCTTACTGGCTATTACATCAACTTAGAAGCTTCATCTGTGTTCTACTATGGTGCTTTTACTGTTTCCGCCTACGGCAACACGCGACATAGCTTTGCAGACGATACGTACAACCGTTTCAGGGAGAAGAGCGGCCAATGTGACGATCTGGCTTTATGTCGATTCGATAACAAATGACGAAAACGGACGGATTTCTAAGGTTTTTACTACATATGAACACTTTTCACATTCTCCCGTGCAACTCGGCTGCTAGTCCTCCTTCATGCAAAATCTTAAGTTCCTAGCTCGTGTCCAAGGCACCAAAGAAGGATAAAAAGTCAATATCCGATACCTAAAACTTGAATTGTACTACTTCTTAGTGGCTATTACATCAACTTAGAAGCATCATCTGTGTTCTACTATGGTGCTTTTAGTGTCTCCGCATACCGCAGCACGCGACATAGCTTTGCAGACGATAAGTACAACCGTTTCAGAGAGAAGAGCTGCCAATGTGACGATCTGGCTTTAAGTCGATTGAATAACAAATGACGAAACCTGACGGATGTCTCAGGTTTTTACTACATGTGAACACTTTTCACATTCTCCTGTGCAACTGGGCTGCTAGTCCTCCTTTTATGCAGAATCTTAAAGTCCAAGCCCATGTCCAAGGCACCTAAACCAGCTAAAAAGTCAATAATCGATACCTAAAACTTGAATTGTTCTACTTCTTACTGGCTATTGCATCAACTTAGAAGCTTCATCTGTGTTCTACTATGGTGATTTTAGTGTCTCCGCATACCGCAGCACGCGACATAGCTTTGCAGACGATAAGTACAACCGTTTCAGAGAGAAGAGCGGCCAATGTGACGATCTGGCTTTAAGTCGATTGATAACAAATGACGAAAACGGACGGATGTCTCAGGTTCTTACTACATGTGAACACTTTTGACATTCTCCTGTGCAACTGGGCTGCTAGACCTCCTTTTATGCAGAATCGTAAAGTCCTAGCTCATTTCCAAGGCACCAAAGCCAGCTAAAAAGTCAATAATCGATACCTAAAACTTGAATTGGACTACTTCTTACTGGCTATTACATCAACTTAGAAGCTTCATCTGTGTTCTACTACGATGCTTTTAGTTTCTCCGCATACCGCAGCACGCGACATAGTTTTGCAGACGATAAGCACAACCGTTTCAGAGAGAAGAGCGGCCAATGTGACGATCTGGCTTTAAGTCGATTCGATAACAAATGACGAAAACGGACGGATTTCTCTGGATTTTACTACATATGAACACTTTTCACATTCTCCCGTGCAACTCGGCTGCTAGTCCTCCTTTCATGCAGAATCTTAAGGTCCTAGCTCATGTCCAAGGCACCAAAGCCAGCTAAAAAGTCAATAATCGATTCCTAAAACTTGAATTGTACTTCTTCTTACTGGCTATTACATCAACTTAGATGCTTCATCTGTGTTCTACTATGGTGATTTTAGTGTCTCCACATGCCGCTGCACGCGACATAGCTTTGCAGACGATATGTACAACCGTTTCAGAGAAAAGAGCGGCTTATGTGACCATCTGGCTTTAAGTCGATTCGATAACAAATGACGAAAACGGACGGATTTCTCAGGTTTTTACTACATATGAACAATTTTCACATTCTCCCGTGCAACTCGGCTGCTAGTCCTCCTTTCATGCAGAATGTCAAGGTCCTAGCTCATGTCCAAGGCACCAAAGCCAGTTAAAAAGTCAATAATCGATACGTAAATCTTGAATTGGACTACATCTTACCGGCTATTACGTCAACTTAGAAGCTTCGTCTGTGTTCTACTATGGTGCTTTTAGTGTCTCCGCATACCGCAGCATGCGACATAGCTTTGCAGACGATAAGTACAACCGTTTCAGAGAGAAGAGCGGCCAATGTGACGATCTGGCTCTATGTCGATTCGATAACAAATGACGAATACGGAAGGATTTCTCAGGTTTTTACTACATATGAGCACTTTTCACATTCTCCCGTGCAACTCGGCTGCTAGTCCTCCTTTCATGCAGAATCTTAAGGTCCTAGCTCATGTCCAAGGCACGAAAGCCAGCTTAAAAGTCAATAATCGATTCCTAAAACTTGAATTGTACTACTTCTTACTGGCTATTACTTCAACTTAGATGCTTCATCTGTGTTCTACTATGGTGATTTTAGTGTCTCCACATACCGCTGCACGCGACATAGCTTTGCAGACGATATGTACAACCGTTTCAGAGAGAAGACCGGCCAATGTGACGATCTGGCTTTAAGTCGATTCGATAACAAATGACGAAAACGGACGGATTTCTCAGGTTTTTACTACATATGAACATTTTTCACATTCTCACGTGCAACTCGGCTGCTAGTCCTCCTTTCATGCAGAATCTTAAGGTCCTAGCTCATGTCCAAGGTACCGAAGCCAGCTAAAAAGTCAATGATCGATACCTAAAACTTGAATTGTTCTACTTCTTACTGGCAATTGCATCAACTTAGAAGCTTCATCTGTGTTCTACTATGGTGATTTTAGTGTCTCCGCATACCGCAGCACGCGACATAGCTTTGCAGACGATAAGTACAACCGTTTCAGAGAGAAGAGCGGCCAATGTGACGATCTGGCTTTAAGTCGATTCGATAACAAATGACGAAAACGAACGGATTTCTCAGGTTTTTACTACATATGAACACTTTTCACATTCTCCCGTGCAACTCGGCTGCTAGTCCTCTATTCATGCAGAATCTTAAGGTCCTAGCTCATATCCAAGGCACCAAAGCCAGCTGAAAAGTCAATAATCAATACCTAAAACTTGAATTGTACTACTTCTTACTGGCTATTACATCAACTTACAAGCTTCATCTGTGTTCTACTACGGTGCTTTTAGTTTCTCCGCATACCGCTGCACGCGACAAAGCTTTGCAGACGATATGTACAACCGTTTCAGAGAGAAGAGCGGCCAATGTCACGATCTGGCTTTAAGTCGATTTGATAACAAATGACGAAAACGGACGGATTTCTCAGGTTTTTACTACATATGAACACTTTTCACATTCTCACGTGAAACTCGGCTGCTAGTCCTCCTTTGATGCAGAATCTTAAGGTCCTAGCTCATGTCCAAGGTACCGAAGCCAGCTAAAAAGTCAATAATCGATACCTAAAACTTGAATTGTTCTACTTCTTACTGGCTATTGCATCAACTGAGAAGCTTCATCTGTGTTCTACTATGGTGATTTTAGTGTCTCCGCATACCGCAGCACGCGACATAGCTTTGGAGACGATAAGTACAACCGTTTCAGAGAGAAGAGCGGCCAATGTGACGATCTGGCTTTAAGTCGATTCGATAACAAATGACGAAAACGGACCAATTTCTCAGGTTTTTACTACATATGAACACTTTTCACATTCTCCCGTGCAACTCGGCTGCTAGTCCTCCTTTCATGCAGAATGTCAAGGTCCTAGCTCATGGCCAAGGCACCAAAGCCAGTTAAAAAGTCAATAATCGATACCTAAAACTTGAATTGTACTACTTCTTACTGGCTATTAGATCAACTTAGAAGCTTCGTCTGTGTTCTACTATGGTGCTTCTAGTGTCTCCGTATACCGCAGCACGCGACATAGCTTTGCAGACGATAAGTACAACCGCTTCAGAGAGAAGAGCGGCAAATGTGACGATCTGGCTTTAAGTCGATTCGATAACAAACGACGAAAACGGACGGATTTCTCAGGTTTTTACTACATATGAACACTTTTCACATTCTCCCGTGCAACTCTGCTGCTAGTCCTCCTTTTATGCAGAATCTTAAAGTCCTAGCTCATGTCCAAGGCACGAAAGCCAGCTAAAAGGTCAATATTCAATACCTAAAACTTGAATTGTACTACTTCTTACTGGCTATTACATCAACTTAGAAGCTTGATCTGTGTTGTACTATGGTGCTTTTAGTGTCTCAGCATACCGCAGTACGCGACATAGCTTTGCAGACGATAAGTACAACCGTTTCAGAGAGAAGAGCGGCCAATGTGACGATCTGGCTTTAAGTCGATTCGATAACAAATGACGAAAACGAACGGATTTCTCAGGTTTTTACTACATATGAACACTTTTCACATTCTCCTGTGCAACTCGGCTGCTAGTCCTCCATTCATGCAGAATCTTAAGGTCCTAGCTCAAGTCCAAGCCACCAAAGCCAGCTAAAAAGTCAATAATCAATACCTAAAACTTGAATTGTACTACTTCTTCCTGGCTATTACATCAACTTAGAAGCTTCATCTGTGTTCTACTACGGTGCTTTTAGTTTCTCCGCATACCGCAGCACGCGACACAGTTTTGCAGACGATAAGTACAACCGTTTCAGAGAGAAGAGCGGCCAATGTGACGATCTGGCTTTAAGTCGATTCGATAACAAATGACGAAAACGGACGGATTTCTCAGGTTTTTACTACATATGAACATTTTTACATTCTCCCGTGGAACTCGGCTGGTAGTCCACCTTTCATGCAGAATCTTAAGGTCCTAGCTCATGTCCAATGCACCAAAGCTAGCTAAAAAGTCAATAATCGATACCTAAAACTTGAATTTTTCTACTTCTTACTGGCTATTGCATCAACTTAGAAGCTTCATCTGTGTTCTACAATGGTCATTTTAGTGTCTCCGCATACCGCAGCACGCGACATAGCTATGCAGACGATAGGTACAACCGTTTCAGAGAGAAGGGCGGCCAATGTGACGATCTGGCTTTAAGTCGATTGATAACAAATGACGAAAACGGACGGATGTCTCAGGTTCTTACTACATGTGAACACTTTTGACATTCTCCTGTGTAACTGGGCTGCTAGTCCTCCTTTTATGCAGAATCTTAAAGTCCTAGCTCATTTCCAAGGCACCAAAGCCAGCTAAAAAGTCAATAATCGATACGTAAATCTTGAATTGTACTACTTCTTACTGGCTATTACTTCAACTTAGATGCTTCATCTGTGTTCTACTATGGTGATTTTAGTGTCTCCACATACCGCTGCACGCGACATAGCTTTGCAGACGATATGTACAACCGTTTCAGAGAGAAGAGCGGCCAATGTGACGATCTGGCTTTAAGTCGATTCGATAACAAATGACGAAAACGGACGGTTTTCTCAGGTTTTTACTACATATGAACATTTTTCACATTCTCACGTGCAACTCGGCCCCTAGTCCTCCTTTCATGCAGAATCTTAAGGTCCTAGCTCATGTCCAAGGTACCGAAGCCAGCTAAAAAGTCAATAATCGATACCTAAAACTTGAATTGTTCTACTTCTTACTGGCTATTGCATCAACTTAGAAGTTCATCTGTGTTCTACAATGGTGATTTTAGTGTCTCCGCATACCGCAGCACGCGACATAGCTTTGCAGACGATAAGTACAACCGTTTCAGAGAGAAGAGCGGCCAATGTGACGATCTGGCTTTAAGTCGATTCGATAACAAATGACGAAAACGGACGAATTTCTCAGGTTTTTACTACATATGAACACTTTTCACATTCTCCCGTGCAACTCGGCTGCTAGTCCTCCTTTCATGCAGAATCTTAAGGTCCTAGCTCATGGCCAAGGCACGAAAGCCAGTTAAAAAGTCAATAATCGATACCTAAAACTTGAATTGTACTACTTCTTACTGGCTATTAGATCAACTTAGAAGCTTCGTCTGTGTTCTACTATGGTGCTTTTAGTGTCTCCGCATACCGCAGCACGCGACATAGCTTTGCAGACGATAAGTACAACCGCTTCAGAGAGAAGAGCGGCCAATGTGACGATCTGGCTTTAAGTCGATTCGATAACAAATGACGAAAACGGACGGATTTCTCAGGTTTTTACTACATATGAACACTTTTCACATTCTCCCGTGCAACTCTGCTGCTAGTCCTCCTTTTATGCAGAATCTTAAAGTCCTAGCTCATGTCCAAGGCACGAAAGCCAGCTAAAAGGTCAATATTCAATACCTAGAACTTGAATTGTACTACTTCTTACTGGCTATTACATCAACTTAGAAGCTTGATCTGTGTTCTACTATGGTGCTTTTAGTGTCTCAGCATACCGCAGTACGCGACATAGCTTTGCAGACGATAAGTACAACCGTTTCAGAGAGAAGAGCGGCCAATGTGACGATCTGACTTTAAGTCGATTCGATAACAAATGACGAAAACTAACGGATTTCTCAGGTTTTTACTACATATGAACACTTTTCACATTCTCCCGTGCAACTCGGCTGCTAGTCCTCCATTCATGCAGAATCTTAAGGTCCTAGCTCATGTCCAAGGCACCAAAGCCAGCTAAAAAGTCAATAATCAATACCTAAAACTTGAATTGTACTACTTCTTACTGGCTATTACATCAACTTACAAGCTTCATCTGTGTTCTACTACGGTGCTTTTAGTTTCTCCGCATACCGCTGCACGCGACATAGCTTTGCAGACGATATGTACAACCGTTTCAGAGAGAAGAGCGGCCAATGTGACGATCTGGCTTTAAGTCGATTCGATAACAAATGACGAAAACGGACGGATTTCTCAGGTTTTTACTACATATGAACACTTTTCACATTCTCACGTGAAACTCGGCTGCTAGTCCTCCTTTCATGCAGAATCTTAAGGTCCTAGCTCATGTCCAAGGTACCGAAGCCAGCTAAAAAGTCAATAATCGATACCTAAAACTTGAATTGTTCTACTTCTTACTGGCTATTGCATCAACTTAGAAGCTTCATCTGTGTTCTACTATGGTGATTTTAGTGTCTCCGCATACCGCAGCACGCGACATAGCTTTGCAGACGATAAGTACAATCGTTTCAGAGAGAAGAGCGGCCAATGTGACGATCTGGCTTTAAGTCGATTCGATAACAAATGACGAAAACGGACGAATTTCTCAGGTTTTTACTACATATGAACACTTTTCACATTCTCCCGTGCAACTCGGCTGCTAGTCCTCCTTTCATGCAGAATGTCAAGGTCCTAGCTCATGGCAAAGGCACCAAAGCCAGTTAAAAAGTCAATAATCGATACCTAAAACTTGAATTGTACTACTTCTTACTGGCTATTAGATCAACTTAGAAGCTTCGTCTGTGTTCTACTATGGTGCTTTTAGTGTCTCTGCATACCGCAGCACGCGACATAGCTTTGCAGGCGATAAGTACAACCGCTTCAGAGAGAAGAGCGGCAAATGTGACGATCTGGCTTTAAGTCGATTCGATAACAAACGACGAAAACGGACGGATTTCTCAGGTTTTTACTACATATGAACACTTTTCACATTCTCCTGTGCAACTCTGCTGCTAGTCCTCCTTTTATGCAGAATCTTAAAGTCCTAGCTCATGTCCAAGGCACGAAAGCCAGCTAAAAGGTCCATATTCAATACCTAAATCTTGAATTGGACTACTTCTTACTGGCTATTACATCAACTTAGAAGCTTCATCTGTGTTCTGCTACGATGCTTTTAGTTTCTCCGCATACCGCAGCACGCGACATAGTTTTGCAAACGATAAGCACAACCGTTTCAGAGAGAAGAGCGGCCAATGTGACGATCTGGCTTTAAGTCGATTCGATAACAAATGACGAAAACGAACAGATTTCTCAGGTTTTTACTACATATGAACACTTTTCACATTCTCCCGTGCAACTCGGCTGCTAGTCCTCCATTCATGCAGAATCTTAAGGTCCTAGCTCATGTCCAAGGCACCAAAGCCAGCTAAAAAGTCAATAATCAATACCCAAAACTTGAATTGTACTACTTCTTCCTGGCTATTACATCAACTTAGAAGCTTCATCTGTGTTCTACTACGGTGCTTTTAGTTTCTCCGCATACCGCAGCACGCGACACAGTTTTGCAGACGATAAGTACAACCGTTTCAGAGAGAAGAGCGGCCAATGTGACGATCTGGCTTTAAGTCGATTCGATAACAAATGACGAAAACGGACGGATTTCTCAGGTTTTTACTACATATGAACAATTTTCACATTCTCCCGTGGAACTCGGCTGGTAGTCCACCTTTCATGCAGAATCTTAAGGTCCTAGCTCATGTCCAATGCACCAAAGCTAGCCAAAAAGTCAATAATCGATACCTAAAACTTGAATTGTACTACATCTTACTGGATATTACATCAACTTAGAAGCTTCATCTGTGTTCTACTGTGCTGATTTTAGTGTCACCGCATACCGCAGCACGTGACATAGCCTTGCAGACGATAAGTACAACCGTTTCAGAGAGAAGAGCGGCCAATGTGACGATCTGGCTTTAAGTCGATTCGATAACAGATGACGAAAACGGACGGATTTCTCAGGTTTTTACTACATATGAACACTTTTCACATTCTCCCGTGCAACTCGGCTGCTAGTCCTCCTTTCATGCAGAATCTTAAGGTCCTAGCTCATGTCCAAGGCACCAAAGCCAGCTAAAAAGACAATAACCGATACCTAAAACTTGAATTGTACTTCTTCCTACTGGCTATTACATCATCTTAGAAGCTTCATCTGTGTTCTACTATGGTGCTTTTAGTGTCTCCGAATACCGCAGTACGCGACATAGCTTTGCAGACGATATGTACAACCGTTTCAGAGAGAAGAGCGGCCAATGTGACGATCTGGCTTTAAGTCGATTCGATAACAAATGACGAAAACGGACGGATTTCTCAGGTTTTTACTACATATGAACACTTTTTACATTCTCCCGTTCAACTGGGCTGCTAGTCCTCCTTTTATGCAGAATCTTTAAGTCCTAGCTCATGTCCAAGGCACGAAAGCCAGCTACAAAGTCAATAATCGATACCTAAATCTTGAATTGGACTACTTCTTACTGGCTATTACATCAACTTAGAAGCTTCGTCTGTGTTCTACTATGGTGCTTTTCCTGTTTCCGCCTACGGCAACACGCGACATAGCTTTGCAGACGATAAGCACAACCGTTTCAGAGAGAAGAGCGGCCAATGTGACGATCTGGCTTTAAGTCGATTCGATAACAAATGACGAAAAAGGACGGATTTCTCAGGTTATTACTACATATGAACACTTTTCACATTCTCCCGTGCAACTCGGCTGCTAGTCCTCCTTTCATGCAGAATCTTAAGGTCCTAGCTCATGTCCAAGGCACCAAAGCCAGCTAAAAGTTCCATATTCAATACCTAAAACTTGAATTGTACTACTTCTTACTGGCTATTACATCAACTTAGAAGCTTGATCTGTGTTCTACTATGGTGATTTTAGTGTCTCAGCATGCCGCAGCACGCGACATAGCTTTTCAGACGAAAAGTACAACCGTTTCAGAGAGAAGAGCGGCCAATGTGACTATCTGTCTTTAAGTCGATTCGATAACAAATGACGAAAACGGACGGATTACTCAGGTTTTTACTACATATGAACACTTTTTACATTCTCCCGCGCAACTCGGCTGCTAGTCCTTCTTTCATGCAGAATCTTAAAGTCCTAGCTCATGTCCAAGGCACCAAAGCCAGCTAAAAAGTCAATAATCGATTCCTAAAACTTGAATTGTACTTCTTCTTACTGGCTATTACATCAACTTAGATGCTTCATCTGTGTTCTACTATGGTGACTTTAGTGTCTCCACATACCGCTGCACGCGACATAGCTTTGCAGACGATATGTACAACCGTTTCAGAGAGAAGAGCGGCCAATGTGACCATCTGGCTATAAGTCGATTCGATAACATATGACGAAAACGGACTGATTTCTCAGGTTTTCACTACATATGAACACTTTTCACATTCTGACGTGCAACTCGGCTGCTAGTCCTCCTTTCATGCAGAATCTTAAGGTCCTAGCTCATGTCCAAGGCACCAAAGCCAGCTAAAAAGACAATAAGCGATACCTAAAACTTGAATTGTACTTCTTCCTACTGGCTATTACATCATCTTAGAAGCTTCATCTGTGTTCTACTATGGTGCTTTTAGTGTCTCCGAATACCGCAGTACGCGACATAGCTTTGCAGACGATAAGTACAACCGTTTCAGAGAGAAGAGCGGCCAATGTGACGATCTGGCTTTAAGTCGATTCGATAACAAATGACGAAAAAGGACGGATTTCTCAGGTTTTTACTACATATGAACACTTTTTACATTCTCCCGTTCAACTGGGCTGCTAGTCCTCCTTTTTGGCAGAATCTTTAAGTCCTAGCGCATGTCCAAGGCACGAAAGCCAGCAACAAAGTCAATAATCGATACCTAAATCTTGAATTGGAGTACTTCTTACTGGCTATTACATCAACTTAGAAGCTTCGTCTGTGTTCTACTATGGTGCTTTTCCTGTTTCCGCCTACGGCAACACGCGACATAGCTTTGCAGACGATAAGCACAACCGTTTCAGAGAGAAGAGCGGCCAATGTGACGATCTGGCTTTAAGTCGATTCGATAACAAATGACGAAAAAGGACGGATTTCTCAGGTTTTTACTACATATGAACACTTTTCACATTCTCCCGTGCAACTCGGCTGCTAGTCCTCCTTTCATGCAAAATCTTAAGGTCCTAGCTCATGTCCAAGGCACCAAAGCCAGCTAAAAGGTCCATATTCAATACCTAAAACTTGAATTGTACTACTTCTTACTGGCTATTACATCAACTTAGAAGCTTGATCTGTGTTCTACTATGGTGATTTTAGTGTCTCAGCATGCCGCAGCACGCGACATAGCTTTTCAGACGATAAGTACAACCGTTTCAGAGAGAAGAGCGGCCAATGTGACTATCTGTCTTTAAGTCGATTCGATAACAAATGACGAAAACGGACGGATTACTCAGGTTTTTACTACATATGAACACTTTTCACATTCTCCCGCGCAACTCGGCTGCTAGTCCTTCTTTCATGCAGAATCTTAAAGTCCTAGCTCATGTCCAAGGCACCAAAGCCAGCTAAAAAGTCAATAATCGATTCCTAAAACTTGAATTGTACTTCTTCTTACTGGCTATTACATCAACTTAGATGCTTCATCTGTGTTCTACTATGGTGATTTTAGTGTCTCCACATACCGCTGCACGCGACATAGCTTTGCAGACGATATGTACAACCGTTTCAGAGAGAAGAGCGGCCAATGTGACCATCTGGCTTTAAGTCGATTCGATAACAAATGACGAAAAAGGACGGATTTCTCAGGTTATTACTACATATGAACACTTTTCACATTCTCCCGTGCAACTCGGCTGCTAGTCCTCCTTTCATGCAGAATCTTAAGGTCCTAGCTCATGTCCAAGGCACCAAAGCCAGCTAAAAGGTCCATATTCAATACCTAAAACTTGAATTGTACTACTTCTTACTGGCTATTACATCAACTTAGAAGCTTGATCTGTGTTCTACTATGGTGATTTTAGTGTCTCAGCATGCCGCAGCACGCGACATAGCTTTTCAGACGATAAGTACAACCGTTTCAGAGAGAAGAGCGGCCAATGTGACTATCTGTCTTTAAGTCGATTCGATAACAAATGACGAAAACGGACGGATTACTCAGGTTTTTACTACATATGAACACTTTTCACATTCTCCCGCGCAACTCGGCCGCTAGTCCTTCTTTCATGCAGAATCTTAAAGTCCTAGCTCATGTCCAAGGCACCAAAGCCAGCTAAAAAGTCAATAATCGATTCCTAAAACTTGAATTGTACTTCTTCTTACTGGCTATTACATCAACTTAGATGCTTCATCTGTGTTCTACTATGGTGATTTTAGTGTCTCCACATACCGCTGCACGCGACATAGCTTTGCAGACGATATGTACAACCGTTTCAGAGAGAAGAGCGGCCAATGTGACCATCTGGCTTTAAGTCGATTCGATAACAAATGACGAAAACGGACTGATTTCTCAGGTTTTCACTACATATGAACACTTTTCACATTCTGACGTGCAACTCGGCTGCTAGTCCTCCTTTCATGCAGAATCTTAAGGTCCTAGCTCATGTCCAAGGTACCGAAGCCAGCAAAAAAGTCAATAATCGATACCTAAAACTTGAATTGTTCTACTTCTTACTGGCTATTGGATCAACTTAGAAGCTTCATCTGTGTTCTACTTTGCTGATTTTAGTGTCTCCGCATACCGCAGCACGCGACATAGCTTTGCAGACGATAAGTACAACCGTTTCAGAGAGCAGAGCGGCCAATGTGACGATCTGGCTTTAAGTCGATTCGATAACAAATGTAGAAAACGGACGGATTTCTCAGGTTTTTAATACATATGAACACTTTTCACATTCTCCCGTGCAACTCGGCTGCTAGTCGTCCTTTCATGCAGAAGCTTAAGGTCCTAGCACATGTCCAAGGCACCAAAGCCAGCTAAAAATTCAATAACCGATACCTAAAACTTGAATTGTACTACTTCTTACTGGCTATTATATCATCATAGGGGCTTCATCTGTGTTCTACTATGGTGCTTTTAGTTACTCCGAATACCGCAGTACGCGACATAGCTTTGCAGACGATAAGAACAACCGTTTCAGAGAGAAGAGCGGCCAATGTGACGATCTGGCTTTAAGTCGATTCGATAACAAATGACGAAAACGGACGGATTTCTCAGGTTTTTACTACATATGAACACTTTTCACATTCTCCCGTGCAACTCGGCTGCTAGTCCTCCTTTCATGCAGAATCTTAAGGTCCAAGCTCAAGTCCAAGGCACCAAATCCAGCTAAAAAGTCAATAATCAATACCTAAAACTTGAATTGTACTACTTCTTACTGGCTATTACATCAACTTAGAAGCTTCATCTGTGTTATACTACGGTGCTTTTAGTTTCTCCGCATACCGCAGCACGCGACATAGTTTTGCAGTCGATAAGTACAACCGTTTCAGAGAGAAGGGCGGCCAATGTGACGATCTGGCTTTAAGTCCATTCGATAACAAATGACGAAAACGGACGGATTTCTCAGGTTTTTACTACATATGAACACTTTTCACATTCTCCCGTGCAACTCGGCTGCTAGTCCACGTTTCATGCAAAATCTTAAGGTCCTAGCTCATGTCCAATGCACCAAAGCCAGCTAAAAAGTCAATAATCGGTACCTAAAACTTGAATTGTACTACTTCTTACTGGATATTACATCAACTTAGAAGCTTCATCTGTGTTCTACTGTGGTGATTTTAGTGTCACCGCATACCGCAGCACGTGACATAGCTTTGCAGGCGATAAGTACAACCGTTTCAGAGAGAAGAGCAGCCAATGTGACGATCTGGCTTTAAGTCGATTCGATACTAATTGACGAAAACGGACGGATTTCTAAGGTTTTTTTTACATATGAACACTTTTCACATTCTCCCGTGCAACTCGGCTGCTAGTCCTCCTTTCATGAAGAATGTTAAGGTCCTAGCTCATGTCCAAGGCACCAAAGCCAGCTAAAATGTCAATAATCGATACCTTAAACTTGAATTGTACTACTTCTTACTGGGTATTACATCAACTTAGAAGCTTCATCTGTGTCTTACTATGCTGCTTTTAGTGTCTCCACATGCCGCAGCACGCGACATAGCTTTGAGGACGATAAGTACAACCGTTTCAGAGAGAAGAGCGGCCAATGTGACGATCTGGCTTTAAGTCGATTCGATAACAAATGACGAAAACGGACGTATTTCTCAGCTTTTCACTAAATTTGAACACTTTTCACATTCTCCCGTGCAACTCGGCTACCAGTCCTCCTTTCATGCAGAATCTTAAAGTCCTAGCTCATGTCCAAGGCACCAAAGCCAGCTAAAAGGTCCATATTCAATACCTAAAACTTGAATTGTACTACTTCTTACTGGCTATTACATCAACGTAGAAGCTTGATCTGTGTTCTACTATGGTGCTTGTAGTGTCTCAGCATGCCGCAGCTCGCGACATAGCTTTGCAGACGATAAGTACAACCGTATCAGAGAGAAGAGCGGCCAATGTGACGATCTGGCTTTAAGTCGATTCGATAACAAATGACGAAAACGGACGGATTTCTCAGGTTTTTACTACATATGAACACTTTTCACATTCTGACGTGCAACTCGGCTGCTAGTCCTCCTTTCATGCAGAATCTTAAGGTCCTAGCTCATGTCCAAGGTACCGAATACAGCTAAAAAGTCAATAATCGATACCTAAAACTTGAATTGTTCTACTTCTTACTGGCTATTGCATCAACTTAGAAGCTTCATCTGTGTTCTACTATCGTGATTTTAGTGTCTCCGCGTACCGCAGCACGCGACATAGCTTTGCAGACGATAAGTACAACCGTTTCAGAGAGAAGAGCGGCCAATGTGACGATCTGGCTTTAAGTCGATTCGATAACAAATGACGAAAACGGACGGATTTCTCAGGTTTTTACTACATATGAACACTTTTCACATTCTCCCGTGCAACTGGGCTGCTAGTCCTCCTTTTATGCAGAATCTTAAAGTACTAGCTCATGTCCAAGGCACGAAAGAAAGCTAAAAAGTCAATAATCGATACCTAAATCTTGAATTGGACTACTTCTTACTGGCTATTACATCAACTTAGAAGCTTCATCTGTGTTCTACTATGGTGCTTTTCCTGTATCCGCCTACGGCAACACGCGACATAGCTTTGCAGACGATAAGCACAACCGTTTCAGGGAGAAGAGCGGCCAATGTGACGATCTGGCTTTAAGTCGATTCGCTAACAAATGACGAAAAAGGACGGATTTCTAAGGTTATTACTACATATGAACACTTTTCACATTCTCCCGTGCAACTCGGCTGCTAGTCCTCCTTTCATGCAGAATGTCAAGGTCCTAGCTCATGGCCAAGGCACCAAAGCCAGTTAAAAAGTCAATAATCGAAACCTAAAACTTCAATTGTACTACTTCTTACTGGCTATTACATCAACTTAGAAGCTTCGTCTGTGTTCTACTATGGTCCTTTTCCTGTTTCAGCCTACGGCAACACGTGACATAGCTTTGCAGCCGATAAGTACAACCGTTTCAGAGAGAAGAGCGGCCAATGTGACGATCTGGCTTTAAGTCGATTCGATAACAAATGACGAAAAAGGACGGATTTCTCAGGTTATTACTACATATGAACACTTTTCACATTCTCCCGTGGAACTCGGCTGCTAGTCCTCCTTTCATGAAGCATGTTAAGGTCCTAGCTCATGTCCAAGCGTCCAAAGCCAGCTAAAAAGTCAATAATCGATACCTCAAACTTGAATTGTACTACTTCTTACTGGGTATTACATCAACTTAGAAGCTTCATCTGTGTTCTACTATGGTGCTTTTAGTGTCTCCGCATACCGCAGCACGCGACATAGTTTTGCTGACGATAAGTACAACCGTTTCAGAGAGAAGAGCGGCCAATGTGACGATCTGGCTTTAAGTCGATTCGATAACAAATGACGAAAACGGACGGATTTCTCAGGTTTTTACTACATATGAACACTTTTCACATTCTCCCGTGCAACTAGGCTGCTAGTCCTCCTTTTATGCAGAATCTTAAAGTCCTAGCTCATGTCCAAGGCACGAAAGCCAGCTAAAAAGTCAATAATCGATACCTAAATCTTGAATTGGACTACTTCTTACTGGCTATTACATCAACTTAGAAGCTTCATCTGTGTTCTACTATGGTGCTTTTCCTGTTTCCGCCTACGGCAACACGCGACATAGCTTTGCAGACGATAAGCACAACCGTTTCCGGGAGAAGAGCGGCCAATGTGACGATCTGGCTTTAAGTCGATTCGCTAACAAATGACGAAAAAGGACGGATTTCTAAGGTTATTACTAAATATGAACACTTTTCACATTCTCCCTTGCAACTCGGCTGCTAGTCCTCCTTTCATGCAGAATCTTAAGGTCCTAGCTCATGTCCAAGGCACCAAAGCCAGCTAAAAAGTCAATAATCGATTCCTAAAACTTGAATTGTACTACTTCTTACTGGCTATTACATCAACTTAGATGCTTCATCTGTGTTCTACTATGGTGATTTTAGTGTCTCCACATACCGCTGCACGCGACATAGCTTTTCAGACGATAAGTACAACCGTTTCAGAGAGAAGAGCGGCCAATGTGACGTTCTGTCTTTAAGTCGATTCGATAACAAATGCCGAAAACGGACGGATTACTCAGGTTTTTACTACATATGAACACATTTCACATTCTCCCGCGCAACTCTGCTGCTAGTCCTCCTTTCATGCAGAATCTTAAAGTCCTAGCTCATGTCCAAGGCACCAAAGCCAGCTAAAAAGTCAATAATCGATACCTAAAACTTGAATTGTTCTACGTCTTACTGGCTATTGCATCAACTTAGAATCTTCATCTGTGTTCTACTATGGTGATTTTAGTGTCTCCGCATACCGCAGCACGCGACATAGCTTTGCAGACGATAAGTACAACCGTTTCAGAGAGAAGAGCGGCCAATGTGACGATCTGGCTTTAAGTCGATTCGATAACAAATGACGAAACCAACGGATTTCTCAGGTTTTTACTACATATGAACACTTTTCACATTCTCCCGTGCAACTCGGCTGCTAGTCCTCCTTTCATGCAGAATGTCAAGGTCCTAGCTCATGGCCAAGGCACCAAAGCCAGTTAAAAAGTCAATAATCGAAACCTAAAACTTCAATTGTACTACTTCTTACTGGCTATTACATCAACTTAGAAGCTTCGTCTGTGTTCTACTATGGTGCTTTTCCTGTTTCCGCCTACGGCAACACGTGACATAGCTTTGCAGCCGATAAGTACAACCGTTTCAGAGAGAAGAGCGGCCAATGTGACGATCTGGCTTTAAGTCGATTCGATAACAAATGACGAAAAAGGACGGATTTCTCAGGTTATTACTACATATGAACACTTTTCACATTCTCCCGTGGAACTCGGCTGCTAGTCCTCCTTTCATGAAGCATGTTAAGGTCCTAGCTCATGTCCAAGCGTCCAAAGCCAGCTAAAAAGTCAATAATCGATACCTCAAACTTGAATTGTACTACTTCTTACTGGGTATTACATCAACTTAGAAGCTTCATCTGTGTTCTACTATGGTGCTTTTAGTGTCTCCGCATACCGCAGCACGCGACATAGCTTTGCAGACGATAAGTACAACCGTTTCAGAGAGAAGAGCGGCCAATGTGACGATCTGGCTTTAAGTCGATTCGATAACAAATGACGAAAACGGACGGATTTCTCAGGTTTTTACTACATATGAACACTTTTCACATTCACCCGTGCAACTAGGCTGCTAGTCCTCCTTTTATGCAGAATCTTAAAGTCCTAGCTCATGTCCAAGGCACGAAAGCCAGCTAAAAAGTCAATAATCGATACCTAAATCTTGAATTGGACTACTTCTTACTGGCTATTACATCAACTTAGAAGCTTCATCTGTGTTCTACTATGGTGCTTTTCCTGTTTCCGCCTACGGCAACACGCGACATAGCTTTGCAGACGATAAGCACAACCGTTTCCGGGAGAAGAGCGGCCAATGTGACGATCTGGCTTTAAGTCGATTCGCTAACAAATGACGAAAAAGGACGGATTTCTAAGGTTATTACTAAATATGAACACTTTTCACATTCTCCCGTGCAACTCGGCTGCTAGTCCTCCTTTCATGCAGAATCTTAAGGTCCTAGCTCATGTCCAAGGCACCAAAGCCAGCTAAAAAGTCAATAATCGATTCCTAAAACTTGAATTGTACTACTTCTTACTGGCTATTACATCAACTTAGATGCTTCATCTGTGTTCTACTATGGTGATTTTAGTGTCTCCACATACCGCTGCACGCGACATAGCTTTGCAGACGATATGTACAAACGTTTCAGAGAGAAGAGCGGCCAATGTGACCATCTGGCTTTAAGTAGATTCGATAACAAATGACGAAAACGGACAGATTTCTCAGGTTTTTACTACATATGAACACTTTTCACATTCTCCCGTGCAACTCGGCTGCTAGTCCTCCTTTCATGCAGAATGTCAAGGTCCTAGCTCATGGCCAAGGCACCAAAGCCAGTTAAAAAGTCAATAATCGATACCTAAAACTTGAATTGTACTACTTCTTACTGGCTATTACATCAACTTAGAAGCTTCACCTGTGTTCTACTATGGTGATTATAGTGTCTCCGCATACCGCAGCACGCGACGTAGCTTTGCAGACGATAAGTACAACCGTTTCAGGGAGAAGGGCGGCCAATGTGACGATCTGGCTTTAAGTCGATTCGATAACAAATGACGAAAACGGACGGATTTCTCAGGTTTTTACTACATATGAACACTTTTCACATTCTCCCGTGCAACTCGGCTGCTAGTCCTCCTTTCATGCAGAATCTTAAGGTCCTAGCTCATGTCCAATGCACCAAAGTCAGCTAAAAAGTCAATAATCGATACCAAAAACTTGAATTGTACTACTTCTTACTGGCTATTACATCAACTTAGAAGCTTCGTCTGTGTTCTACTATGGTGCTTTTAGTGTGTCCACATAGCGCAGCACGCGACGTAGCTTTGCAGACGATAAGTACAACCGTTTCAGAGAGAAGAGCGGCCAATGTGACGATCTGGCTTTACGTCGATTCGATAACAAATGACGAAAACGGACGGATTTCTCAGGTTTTTACTACATATGAACCCTTTTGACATTCTCCCGTGCAACTCGGTTGCTAGTCCTCCTTTCATGCTGAATCTTAAGGTCCTAGCTCATGTCCAAGGCACCAAAGCCAGCTAAAAAGTCAATAATAGATACCTAAAACTTGAATTGTACTACTTCTTACTGGCTATTACATCATCTTAGGAGCTTCATCTGTGTTCTACTGTGGTGCTTTTAGTGTCTCCGAATACCGCAGTACGCGACATAGCTTTGCAGACGATAAGTACAACCGTTTCAGAGAGAAGAGCGGCCAATGTGACGATCTGGCTTTAAGTCGATTCGATAACAAATGACGAAAACGAACGGATTTCTCAGGTTTTTACTACATATGACCACTTTTCACATTCTCCCGTGCAACTCGGCTGCTAGTCCTCCTTTCATGCAGAATCTTAAGGTCCTAGCTCATGTCCAAGGCACCAAAGCCAGCTAAAAAGTCAATAATCAATACCTAAAACTTGAATTGTACTACTTCTTACTGGATATTACATCAACTTAGAAGCTTCATCTGTGTTCTACTACGGTGCTTTTAGTTTCTCCGCATACCGCAGCACGCGACATAGTTTTGCAGACGATAAGTACAACCATTTCAGAGAGAGGAGCTGCCAATGTGACGATCTGGCTTTAAGTCGATTCGATAACAAATGACGAAAAAGGACGGATTTCTCAGGTTATTACTACATATGAACACTTTTCACATTCTCCCGTGCAACTAGGCTGCTAGTCCTCCTTTTATGCAGAATCTTAAAGTCCTAGCTCATGTCCAAGGCACGAAAGCCAGCTAAAAAGTCAATAATCGATACCTAAATCTTGAATTGGACTACTTCTTACTGGCTATTACATCAACTTAGAAGCTTCATCTGTGTTCTACTATGGTGCTTTTCCTGTTTCCGCCTACGGCAACACGCGACATAGCTTTGCAGACGATAAGCACAACCGTTTCCGGGAGAAGAGCGGCCAATGTGACGATCTGGCTTTAAGTCGATTCGCTAACAAATGACGAAAAAGGACGGATTTCTAAGGTTATTACTAAATATGAACACTTTTCACATTCTCCCGTGCAACTCGGCTGCTAGTCCTCCTTTCATGCAGAATCTTAAGGTCCTAGCTCATGTCCAAGGCACCAAAGCCAGCTAAAAAGTCAATAATCGATACCTAAAACTTGAATTGTTCTACGTCTTACTGGCTATTGCATCAACTTAGAATCTTCATCTGTGTTCTACTATGGTGATTTTAGTGCCTCCGCATACCGCAGCACGCGACATAGCTTTGCAGACGATAAGTACAACCGTTTCAGAGAGAAGAGCGGCCAATGTGACGATCTGGCTTTAAGTCGATTCGATAACAAATGACGAAACCAACGGATTTCTCAGGTTTTTACTACATATGAACACTTTTCACATTCTCCCGTGCAACTCGGCTGCTAGTCCTCCTTTCATGCAGAATGTCAAGGTCCTAGCTCATGGCCAAGGCACCAAAGCCAGTTAAAAAGTCAATAATCGAAACCTAAAACTTCAATTGTACTACTTCTTACTGGCTATTACATCAACTTAGAAGCTTCGTCTGTGTTCTACTATGGTGCTTTTCCTGTTTCCGCCTACGGCAACACGTGACATAGCTTTGCAGCCGATAAGTACAACCGTTTCAGAGAGAAGAGCGGCCAATGTGACGATCTGGCTTTAAGTCGATTCGATAACAAATGACGAAAAAGGACGGATTTCTCAGGTTATTACTACATATGAACACTTTTCACATTCTCCCGTGGAACTCGGCTGCTAGTCCTCCTTTCATGAAGCATGTTAAGGTCCTAGCTCATGTCCAAGCGTCCAAAGCCAGCTAAAAAGTCAATAATCGATACCTCAAACTTGAATTGTACTACTTCTTACTGGGTATTACATCAACTTAGAAGCTTCATCTGTGTTCTACTATGGTGCTTTTAGTGTCTCCGCATACCGCAGCACGCGACATAGTTTTGCAGACGATAAGTACAACCGTTTCAGAGAGAAGAGCGGCCAATGTGACGATCTGGCTTTAAGTCGATTCGATAACAAATGACGAAAACGAACGGATTTCTCAGGTTTTTACTACATATGACCACTTTTCACATTCTCCCGTGCAACTCGGCTGCTAGTCCTCCTTTCATGCAGAATCTTAAGGTCCTAGCTCATGTCCAAGGCACCAAAGCCAGCTAAAAAGTCAATAATCAATACCTAAAACTTGAATTGTACTACTTCTTACTGGATATTACATCAACTTAGAAGCTTCATCTGTGTTCTACTACGGTGCTTTTAGTTTCTCCGCATACCGCAGCACGCGACATAGTTTTGCAGACGATAAGTACAACCATTTCAGAGAGAGGAGCTGCCAATGTGACGATCTGGCTTTAAGTCGATTCGATAACAAATGACGAAAAAGGACGGATTTCTCAGGTTATTACTACATATGAACACTTTTCACATTCTCCCGTGCAACTAGGCTGCTAGTCCTCCTTTTATGCAGAATCTTAAAGTCCTAGCTCATGTCCAAGGCACGAAAGCCAGCTAAAAAGTCAATAATCGATACCTAAATCTTGAATTGGACTACTTCTTACTGGCTATTACATCAACTTAGAAGCTTCATCTGTGTTCTACTATGGTGCTTTTCCTGTTTCCGCCTACGGCAACACGCGACATAGCTTTGCAGACGATAAGCACAACCGTTTCCGGGAGAAGAGCGGCCAATGTGACGATCTGGCTTTAAGTCGATTCGCTAACAAATGACGAAAAAGGACGGATTTCTAAGGTTATTACTAAATATGAACACTTTTCACATTCTCCCGTGCAACTCGGCTGCTAGTCCTCCTTTCATGCAGAATCTTAAGGTCCTAGCTCATGTCCAAGGCACCAAAGCCAGCTAAAAAGTCAATAATCGATACCTAAAACTTGAATTGTTCTACGTCTTACTGGCTATTGCATCAACTTAGAATCTTCATCTGTGTTCTACTATGGTGATTTTAGTGCCTCCGCATACCGCAGCACGCGACATAGCTTTGCAGACGATAAGTACAACCGTTTCAGAGAGAAGAGCGGCCAATGTGACGATCTGGCTTTAAGTCGATTCGATAACAAATGACGAAACCAACGGATTTCTCAGGTTTTTACTACATATGAACACTTTTCACATTCTCCCGTGCAACTCGGCTGCTAGTCCTCCTTTCATGCAGAATGTCAAGGTCCTAGCTCATGGCCAAGGCACCAAAGCCAGTTAAAAAGTCAATAATCGAAACCTAAAACTTCAATTGTACTACTTCTTACTGGCTATTACATCAACTTAGAAGCTTCGTCTGTGTTCTACTATGGTGCTTTTCCTCTTTCCGCCTACGGCAACACGTGACATAGCTTTGCAGCCGATAAGTACAACCGTTTCAGAGAGAAGAGCGGCCAATGTGACGATCTGGCTTTAAGTCGATTCGATAACAAATGACGAAAAAGGACGGATTTCTCAGGTTATTACTACATATGAACACTTTTCACATTCTCCCGTGGAACTCGGCTGCTAGTCCTCCTTTCATGAAGCATGTTAAGGTCCTAGCTCATGTCCAAGCGTCCAAAGCCAGCTAAAAAGTCAATAATCGATACCTCAAACTTGAATTGTACTACTTCTTACTGGGTATTACATCAACTTAGAAGCTTCATCTGTGTTCTACTATGGTGCTTTTAGTGTCTCCGCATACCGCAGCACGCGACATAGTTTTGCAGACGATAAGTACAACCGTTTCAGAGAGAAGAGCGGCCAATGTGACGATCTGGCTTTAAGTCGATTCGATAACAAATGACGAAAACGAACGGATTTCTCAGGTTTTTACTACATATGACCACTTTTCACATTCTCCCGTGCAACTCGGCTGCTAGTCCTCCTTTCATGCAGAATCTTAAGGTCCTAGCTCATGTCCAAGGCACCAAAGCCAGCTAAAAAGTCAATAATCAATACCTAAAACTTGAATTGTACTACTTCTTACTGGATATTACATCAACTTAGAAGCTTCATCTGTGTTCTACTACGGTGCTTTTAGTTTCTCCGCATACCGCAGCACGCGACATAGTTTTGCAGACGATAAGTACAACCATTTCAGAGAGAGGAGCTGCCAATGTGACGATCTGGCTTTAAGTCGATTCGATAACAAATGACGAAAAAGGACGGATTTCTCAGGTTATTACTACATATGAACACTTTTCACATTCTCCCGTGCAACTAGGCTGCTAGTCCTCCTTTTATGCAGAATCTTAAAGTCCTAGCTCATGTCCAAGGCACGAAAGCCAGCTAAAAAGTCAATAATCGATACCTAAATCTTGAATTGGACTACTTCTTACTGGCTATTACATCAACTTAGAAGCTTCATCTGTGTTCTACTATGGTGCTTTTCCTGTTTCCGCCTACGGCAACACGCGACATAGCTTTGCAGACGATAAGCACAACCGTTTCCGGGAGAAGAGCGGCCAATGTGACGATCTGGCTTTAAGTCGATTCGCTAACAAATGACGAAAAAGGACGGATTTCTAAGGTTATTACTAAATATGAACACTTTTCACATTCTCCCGTGCAACTCGGCTGCTAGTCCTCCTTTCATGCAGAATCTTAAGGTCCTAGCTCATGTGCAAGGCACCAAAGCCAGCTAAAAAGTCAATAATCGATTCCTAAAACTTGAATTGTACTACTTCTTACTGGCTATTACATCAACTTAGATGCTTCATCTGTGTTCTACTATGGTGATTTTAGTGTCTCCACATACCGCTGCACGCGACATAGCTTTTCAGACGATAAGTACAACCGTTTCAGAGAGAAGAGCGGCCAATGTGACGTTCTGTCTTTAAGTCGATTCGATAACAAATGACGAAAACGGACGGATTACTCAGGTTTTTACTACATATGAACACATTTCACATTCTCCCGCGCAACTCTGCTGCTAGTCCTCCTTTCATGCAGAATCTTAAAGTCCTAGCTCATGTCCAAGGCACCAAAGCCAGCTAAAAAGTCAATAATCGATACCTAAAACTTCAATTGTTCTACGTCTTACTGGCTATTGCATCAACTTAGAATCTTCATCTGTGTTCTACTATGGTGATTTTAGTGTCTCCGCATACCGCAGCACGCGACATAGCTTTGCAGACGATAAGTACAACCGTTTCAGAGAGAAGAGCGGCCAATGTGACGATCTGGCTTCAAGTCGATTCGATAACAAATGACGAAACCAACGGATTTCTCAGGTTTTTACTACATATGAACACTTTTCACATTCTCCCGTGCAACTCGGCTGCTAGTCCTCCTTTCATGCAGAATGTCAAGGTCCTAGCTCATGGCCAAGGCACCAAAGCCAGTTAAAAAGTCAATAATCGAAACCTAAAACTTCAATTGTACTACTTCTTACTGGCTATTACATCAACTTAGAAGCTTCGTCTGTGTTCTACTATGGTGCTTTTCCTGTTTCCGCCTACGGCAACACGTGACATAGCTTTGCAGCCGATAAGTACAACCGTTTCAGAGAGAAGAGCGGCCAATGTGACGATCTGGCTTTAAGTCGATTCGATAACAAATGACGAAAAAGGACGGATTTCTCAGGTTATTACTACATATGAACACTTTTCACATTCTCCCGTGGAACTCGGCTGCTAGTCCTCCTTTCATGAAGCATGTTAAGGTCCTAGCTCATGTCCAAGCGTCCAAAGCCAGCTAAAAAGTCAATAATCGATACCTCAAACTTGAATTGTACTACTTCTTACTGGGTATTACATCAACTTAGAAGCTTCATCTGTGTTCTACTATGGTGCTTTTAGTGTCTCCGCATACCGCAGCACGCGACATAGTTTTGCAGACGATAAGTACAACCGTTTCAGAGAGAAGAGCGGCCAATGTGACGATCTGGCTTTAAGTCGATTCGATAACAAATGACGAAAACGGACGGATATCTCAGGTTTTTACTACATATGAACACTTTTCACATTCTCCCGTGCAACTAGGCTGCTAGTCCTCCTTTTATGCAGAATCTTAAAGTCCTAGCTCATGTCCAAGGCACGAAAGCCAGCTAAAAAGTCAATAATCGATACCTAAATCTTGAATTGGACTACTTCTTACTGGCTATTACATCAACTTAGAAGCTTCATCTGTGTTCTACTATGGTGCTTTTCCTGTTTCCGCCTACGGCAACACGCGACATAGCTTTGCAGACGATAAGCACAACCGTTTCCGGGAGAAGAGCGGCCAATGTGACGATCTGGCTTTAAGTCGATTCGCTAACAAATGACGAAAAAGGACGGATTTCTAAGGTTATTACTAAATATGAACACTTTTCACATTCTCCCGTGCAACTCGGCTGCTAGTCCTCCTTTCATGCAGAATCTTAAGGTCCTAGCTCATGTCCAAGGCACCAAAGCCAGCTAAAAAGTCAATAATCGATTCCTAAAACTTGAATTGTACTACTTCTTACTGGCTATTACATCAACTTAGATGCTTCATCTGTGTTCTACTATGGTGATTTTAGTGTCTCCACATACCGCTGCACGCGACATAGCTTTGCAGACGATATGTACAAACGTTTCAGAGAGAAGAGCGGCCAATGTGACCATCTGGCTTTAAGTAGATTCGATAACAAATGACGAAAACGGACGGATTTCTCAGGTTTTTACTACATATGAACACTTTTCACATTCTGACGTGCAACTCGGCTGCTAGTCCTCCTTTCATGCAGAATCCTAAGGTCCTAGCTCATGTCCAATGTACCGAAGCCAGCTAAAAAGACAATAATCGATACCTAAAACTTGTATTGTTCTACTTCTTACTGGCTATTGCACCAACTTAGAAGCTTCACCTGTGTTCTACTATGGTGATTTTAGTGTCTCCGCATACCGCAGCACGCGACATAGCTTTGCAGACGATAAGTACAACCGTTTCAGGGAGAAGGGCGGCCAATGTGACGATCTGGCTTTAAGTCGATTCGATAACAAATGACGAAAACGGACGGATTTCTCAGGTTTTTACTACATATGAACACTTTTCACATTCTCCCGTGCAACTCGGCTGCTAGTCCTCCTTTCATGCAGAATCTTAAGGTCCTAGCTCATGTCCAAGGCACCAAAGCCAGCTAAAAAGTCAATAATCAATACCTAAAACTTGAATTGTACTACTTCTTACTGGATATTACATCAACTTAGAAGCTTCACCTGTGTTCTACTACGGTGCTTTTAGTTTCTCCGCATACCGCAGCACGCGACATAGTTTTGCAGACGATAAGTACAACCATTTCAGAGAGAGGAGCTGCCAATGTGACGATCTGGCTTTAAGTCGATTCGATAACAAATGATGAAAAAGGACGGATTTCTCAGGTTTTTACTACATATGAACACTTTTCACATTCTCCCGTGCAACTCGGCTGCTAGTCCTCCTTTCATGCAGAATCTTAAGGTCCTAGCTCATGTCCAATGCACCAAAGCCAGCTAAAAAGTCAATAATCGATACCAAAAACTTGAATTGTACTACTTCTTACTGGCTATTACATCAACTTAGAAGCTTCGTCTGTGTTCTACTATGGTGCTTTTAGTGTCTCCACATAGCGCAGCACGCGACATAGCTTTGCAGACGATAAGTACAACCGTTTCAGAGAGAAGAGCGGCCAATGTGACGATCTGGCTTTACGTCGATTCGATAACAAATGACGAAAACGGACGGATTTCTCAGGTTTTTACTACATATGAACCCTTTTGACATTCTCCCGTGCAACTCGGTTGCTAGTCCTCCTTTCATGCAGAATCTTAAGGTCCTAGCTCATGTCCAAGGCACCAAAGCCAGCTAAAAAGTCAATAATAGATACCTTAAACTTGAATTGTACTACTTCTTACTGGCTATTACATCATATTAGGAGCTTCATCTGTGTTCTACTGTGGTGCTTTTAGTGTCTCCGAATACCGCAGTACGCGACATAGCTTTGCAGACGATAAGTACAACCGTTTCAGAGAGAAGAGCGGCCAATGTGACGATCTGGCTTTAAGTCGATTCGATAACAAATGACGAAAACGAACGGATTTCTCAGGTTTTTACTACATATGAACACTTTTCACATTCTCCCGTGCAACTCGGCTGCTAGTCCTCCTTTCATGCAGAATCTTAAGGTCCTAGCTCATGTCCAAGGCACCAAAGCCAGCTAAAAAGTCAATAATCAATACCTAAAACTTGAATTGTACTACTTCTTACTGGATATTACATCAACTTAGAAGCTTCACCTGTGTTCTACTACGGTGCTTTTAGTTTCTCCGCATACCGCAGCACGCGACATAGTTTTGCAGACGATAAGTACAACCATTTCAGAGAGAGGAGCTGCCAATGTGACGATCTGGCTTTAAGTCGATTCGATAACAAATGATGAAAAAGGACGGATTTCTCAGGTTTTTACTACATATGAACACTTTTCACATTCTCCCGTGCAACTCGGCTGCGAGTCCTCCTGTTATGCAGAATCTTAAAGTCCTAGCTCATGTCCAAGGCACCAAAGCCAGCTAAAAAGTCAATAATCGATACCTAAAACTTGAATTGGACTACTTCTTACTGGGTATTACATCAACTTAGAAGCTTCACCTGTGTTCTATTATGTTGCTTTTCCTGTTTCCGCCTACGGCAACACGCCACATAGCTTTGCAGACGATAAGTACAACCGTTTCAGAGAGAAGAGCGGCCAATGTGACGATGTGGCTTTAAGTCGATTCGATAACAAATGAGGAAAACGGACGGATTTCTAAGGTTTTTACTACATATGAACACTTTTCACATTCCCCCGTGCAACTCGGCTGCTAGTCCTCCTTTCATGCAGAATCTTAAGGTCCTAGCTCATGTACAAGGCACCAAAGCCAGCTAAAAAGTCAATAACCGATACCTAAAACTTGAATTGTACTACTTCTTACTGGCTATTACATCATCTTATGAGCTTCATCTGTGTTCTACTATGGTGCTTTTAGTGTCTCCGAATACCGCAGTACGCGACATAGCTTTGCAGACGATAAGTACAACCGTTTCAGAGAGAAGAGCGGCCAATGTGACGATCTGGGTTTAAGTCGATTCGATAACAAATGACGAAAACGAACGGATTTCTCAGGTTTTTACTACATATGACCACTTTTCACATTCTCCCGTGCAACTCGGCTGCTAGTCCTCCTTTCATGCAGAATCTTAAGGTCCTAGCTCATGAGCAAGGCACCAAAGCCAGCTAAAAAGTCAATAATCAATACCTAAAACTTGAATTGTACTACTTCTTACTGGCTATTACATCAACTTAGAAGCTTCACCTGTGTTCTACTACGGTGCTTTTAGTTTCTCCGCATACCGCAGCACGCGACATAGTTTTGCAGACGATAAGTACAACCATTTCAGAGAGAGGAGCTGCCAATGTGACGATCTGGCTTTAAGTCGATTCGATAACAAATGACGAAAAAGGACGGATTTTTCAGGTTATTACCACATATGAACACTTTTCACATTCTCCCGTGCAACTCGGCTGCTAGTCCCCCTTTCATGCAGAATCTTAAAGTCCTAGCTCATGTCCAAGGCACCAAAGCCAGCTAAAAAGTCAATAATCGATACCTAAAACTTGAATTGGACTACTTCTTACTGGGTATTACATCAACTTAGAAGCTTCATCTGTGTTCTATTATGGTGCTTTTCCTGTTTCCGCCTACGGCAACTCGTGACATAGCTTTGCAGCCGATAAGTACAACCGTTTCAGAGAGAAGAGCGGCCAATGTGACGATCTGGCTTTAAGTCGATTCGATAACAAATGAGGAAAACGGACGGATTTCTCAGGTTTTTACTACATATGAACACTTTTAACATTCTCCCGTGCAACTCGGCTGCTAGTCCTCCTTTCATGCAGAATCTTAAGGTCCTAGCTCATGTCCAAGGCACCAAAGCCAGCTAAAAAGTCAATAACCGATACCTAAAACTTGAATTGTACTTCTTCTTACTGGCTATTACATCATCTTAGAAGGTTCATCTGTGTTCTACTATGGTGCTTTTAGTGTCTCCGAATACCGCAGCACGCGACATAGCTTTGCAGACGATAAGTACATCCGTTTCAAAGAGAAGAGCGGCCAATGTGACGATCTGGCTTTAAGTCGATTCGATAACAAATGACGAAAACGGACGGATTTCTCAGGTTTTTACTACATATGAACACTTTTCACATTCTCCCGTGCAACTCGGCTGCTTGTCCTCCTTTCATGCAGAATCCTTAGGTCCTAGCTCATGTCCAAGGCACCAAAGCCAGCTAAAAAGTCAATAATCGATACATAAAACTTGAATTGTACTACTTCTTTCTGGCTATTACATCAACTTAGAAGATTCATCTGTGTTCTACTACGGTGCTTTTAGTTTCTCCGCATACCGCAGCACGCGACATAGTTTTGCAGACGATAAGTACAACCGTTTCAGAGAGAAGAGCGGCCAATGTGACGATCTGGCTTCAAGTCGATTCGATAACAAATGACGAAAACGGACGGATTTCTCAGGTTTTTACTACATATGAACACTTTTCACATTCTCCCGTGGAACTCGGCTGCTAGTCCACCTTTCATGCAGAATCTTAAGGTTCTAGCTCATGTCCAATGCACCAAAGCCAGCTAAAAGACAATAATCGATACCTAAAACTTGAATTGTACTACTTCTTACTGGCTATTACATCATCTTATGAGCTTCATCTGTGTTCTACTATGGTGCTTTTAGTGTCTCCGAATACCGCAGTACGCGACATAGCTTTGCAGACGATAAGTACAACCGTTTCAGAGAGAAGAGCGGCCAATGTGACAATCTGGCTTTAAGTCGATTCGATAACAAATGACGAAAACGAACGGATTTCTCAGGTTTTTACTACATATGACCACTTTTCACATTCTCCCGTGCAACTCGGCTGCTAGTCCTCCTTTCATGCAGAATCTTAAGGTCCTAGCTCATGTCCAAGGCACCAAAGCCAGCTAAAAAGTCAATAATCAATACCTAAAACTTGAATTGTACTACTTCTTACTGGCTATTACATCAACTTAGAAGCTTCACCTGTGTTCTACTACGGTGCTTTTAGTTTCTCCGCATACCGCAGCACGCGACATAGTTTTGCAGACGATAAGTACAACCATTTCAGAGAGAGGAGCTGCCAATGTGACGATCTGGCTTTAAGTCGATTCGATAACAAATGACGAAAAAGGACGGATTTCTAAGGTTATTACTAAATATGAACACTTTTCACATTCTCCCGTGCAACTCGGCTGCTAGTCCTCCTTTCATGCAGAATCTTAAGGTCCTAGCTCATGTGCAAGGCACCAAAGCCAGCTAAAAAGTCAATAATCGATTCCTAAAACTTGAATTGTACTACTTCTTACTGGCTATTACATCAACTTAGATGCTTCATCTGTGTTCTACTATGGTGATTTTAGTGTCTCCACATACCGCTGCACGCGACATAGCTTTTCAGACGATAAGTACAACCGTTTCAGAGAGAAGAGCGGCCAATGTGACGTTCTGTCTTTAAGTCGATTCGATAACAAATGACGAAAACGGACGGATTACTCAGGTTTTTACTACATATGAACACATTTCACATTCTCCCGCGCAACTCTGCTGCTAGTCCTCCTTTCATGCAGAATCTTAAAGTCCTAGCTCATGTCCAAGGCACCAAAGCCAGCTAAAAAGTCAATAATCGATACCTAAAACTTCAATTGTTCTACGTCTTACTGGCTATTGCATCAACTTAGAATCTTCATCTGTGTTCTACTATGGTGATTTTAGTGTCTCCGCATACCGCAGCACGCGACATAGCTTTGCAGACGATAAGTACAACCGTTTCAGAGAGAAGAGCGGCCAATGTGACGATCTGGCTTTAAGTCGATTCGATAACAAATGACGAAACCAACGGATTTCTCAGGTTTTTACTACATATGAACACTTTTCACATTCTCCCGTGCAACTCGGCTGCTAGTCCTCCTTTCATGCAGAATGTCAAGGTCCTAGCTCATGGCCAAGGCACCAAAGCCAGTTAAAAAGTCAATAATCGAAACCTAAAACTTCAATTGTACTACTTCTTACTGGCTATTACATCAACTTAGAAGCTTCGTCTGTGTTCTACTATGGTGCTTTTCCTGTTTCCGCCTACGGCAACACGTGACATAGCTTTGCAGCCGATAAGTACAACCGTTTCAGAGAGAAGAGCGGCCAATGTGACGATCTGGCTTTAAGTCGATTCGATAACAAATGACGAAAAAGGACGGATTTCTCAGGTTATTACTACATATGAACACTTTTCACATTCTCCCGTGGAACTCGGCTGCTAGTCCTCCTTTCATGAAGCATGTTAAGGTCCTAGCTCATGTCCAAGCGTCCAAAGCCAGCTAAAAAGTCAATAATCGATACCTCAAACTTGAATTGTACTACTTCTTACTGGGTATTACATCAACTTAGAAGCTTCATCTGTGTTCTACTATGGTGCTTTTAGTGTCTCCGCATACCGCAGCACGCGACATAGTTTTGCAGACGATAAGTACAACCGTTTCAGAGAGAAGAGCGGCCAATGTGACGATCTGGCTTTAAGTCGATTCGATAACAAATGACGAAAACGGACGGATATCTCAGGTTTTTACTACATATGAACACTTTTCACATTCTCCCGTGCAACTAGGCTGCTAGTCCTCCTTTTATGCAGAATCTTAAAGTCCTAGCTCATGTCCAAGGCACGAAAGCCAGCTAAAAAGTCAATAATCGATACCTAAATCTTGAATTGGACTACTTCTTACTGGCTATTACATCAACTTAGATGCTTCATCTGTGTTCTACTATGGTGATTTTAGTGTCTCCACATACCGCTGCACGCGACATAGCTTTGCAGACGATATGTACAAACGTTTCAGAGAGAAGAGCGGCCAATGTGACCATCTGGCTTTAAGTAGATTCGATAACAAATGACGAAAACGGACGGATTTCTCAGGTTTTTACTACATATGAACACTTTTCACATTCTGACGTGCAACTCGGCTGCTAGTCCTCCTTTCATGCAGAATCCTAAGGTCCTAGCTCATGTCCAATGTACCGAAGCCAGCTAAAAAGACAATAATCGATACCTAAAACTTGTATTGTTCTACTTCTTACTGGCTATTGCACCAACTTAGAAGCTTCACCTGTGTTCTACTATGGTGATTTTAGTGTCTCCGCATACCGCAGCACGCGACATAGCTTTGCAGACGATAAGTACAACCGTTTCAGGGAGAAGGGCGGCCAATGTGACGATCTGGCTTTAAGTCGATTCGATAACAAATGACGAAAACGGACGGATTTCTCAGGTTTTTACTACATATGAACACTTTTCACATTCTCCCGTGCAACTCGGCTGCTAGTCCTCCTTTCATGCAGAATGTCAAGGTCCTAGCTCATGGCCAAGGCACCAAAGCCAGTTAAAAAGTCAATAATCGATACCTAAAACTTGAATTGTACTACTTCTTACTGGCTATTACATCAACTTAGAAGCTTCGTCTGTGTTCTACTATGGTGCTTTTCCTGTTTCCGCAAACGGCAACACGTGACGTAGCTTTGCAGAAGATAAGTACAACCGTTTCAGAGAGAAGAGCGGCCAATGTGACGATCTGGCTTTAAGTCGATTCGATAACAAATGACGAAAACGGACGGATTTCTCAGGTTTTTACTACATATGAACACTTTTCACATTCTCCCGTGCAACTCGGCTGCTAGTCCTCCTTTCATGCAGAATCTTAAGGTCCTAGCTCATGTCCAATGCACCAAAGCCAGCTAAAAAGTCAATAATCGATACCAAAAACTTGAATTGTACTACTTCTTACTGGCTATTACATCAACTTAGAAGCTTCGTCTGTGTTCTACTATGGTGCTTTTAGTGTCTCCACATAGCGCAGCACGCGACATAGCTTTGCAGACGATAAGTACAACCGTTTCAGAGAGAAGAGCGGCCAATGTGACGATCTGGCTTTACGTCGATTCGATAACAAATGACGAAAACGGACGGATTTCTCAGGTTTTTACTACATATGAACCCTTTTGACATTCTCCCGTGCAACTCGGTTGCTAGTCCTCCTTTCATGCAGAATCTTAAGGTCCTAGCTCATGTCCAAGGCACCAAAGCCAGCTAAAAAGTCAATAATAGATACCTTAAACTTGAATTGTACTACTTCTTACTGGCTATTACATCATATTAGGAGCTTCATCTGTGTTCTACTGTGGTGCTTTTAGTGTCTCCGAATACCGCAGTACGCGACATAGCTTTGCAGACGATAAGTACAACCGTTTCAGAGAGAAGAGCGGCCAATGTGACGATCTGGCTTTAAGTCGATTCGATAACAAATGACGAAAACGAACGGATTTCTCAGGTTTTTACTACATATGAACACTTTTCACATTCTCCCGTGCAACTCGGCTGCTAGTCCTCCTTTCATGCAGAATCTTAAGGTCCTAGCTCATGTCCAAGGCACCAAAGCCAGCTAAAAAGTCAATAATCAATACCTAAAACTTGAATTGTACTACTTCTTACTGGATATTACATCAACTTAGAAGCTTCACCTGTGTTCTACTACGGTGCTTTTAGTTTCTCCGCATACCGCAGCACGCGACATAGTTTTGCAGACGATAAGTACAACCATTTCAGAGAGAGGAGCTGCCAATGTGACGATCTGGCTTTAAGTCGATTCGATAACAAATGATGAAAAAGGACGGATTTCTCAGGTTTTTACTACATATGAACACTTTTCACATTCTCCCGTGCAACTCGGCTGCGAGTCCTCCTGTTATGCAGAATCTTAAAGTCCTAGCTCATGTCCAAGGCACCAAAGCCAGCTAAAAAGTCAATAATCGATACCTAAAACTTGAATTGGACTACTTCTTACTGGGTATTACATCAACTTAGAAGCTTCACCTGTGTTCTATTATGTTGCTTTTCCTGTTTCCGCCTACGGCAACACGCCACATAGCTTTGCAGACGATAAGTACAACCGTTTCAGAGAGAAGAGCGGCCAATGTGACGATGTGGCTTTAAGTCGATTCGATAACAAATGAGGAAAACGGACGGATTTCTAAGGTTTTTACTACATATGAACACTTTTCACATTCCCCCGTGCAACTCGGCTGCTAGTCCTCCTTTCATGCAGAATCTTAAGGTCCTAGCTCATGTACAAGGCACCAAAGCCAGCTAAAAAGTCAATAACCGATACCTAAAACTTGAATTGTACTACTTCTTACTGGCTATTACATCATCTTATGAGCTTCATCTGTGTTCTACTATGGTGCTTTTAGTGTCTCCGAATACCGCAGTACGCGACATAGCTTTGCAGACGATAAGTACAACCGTTTCAGAGAGAAGAGCGGCCAATGTGACGATCTGGCTTTAAGTCGATTCGATAACAAATGACGAAAACGAACGGATTTCTCAGGTTTTTACTACATATGACCACTTTTCACATTCTCCCGTGCAACTCGGCTGCTAGTCCTCCTTTCATGCAGAATCTTAAGGTCCTAGCTCATGTGCAAGGCACCAAAGCCAGCTAAAAAGTCAATAATCAATACCTAAAACTTGAATTGTACTACTTCTTACTGGCTATTACATCAACTTAGAAGCTTCACCTGTGTTCTACTACGGTGCTTTTAGTTTCTCCGCATACCGCAGCACGCGACATAGTTTTGCAGACGATAAGTACAACCATTTCAGAGAGAGGAGCTGCCAATGTGACGATCTGGCTTTAAGTCGATTCGATAACAAATGACGAAAAAGGACGGATTTTTCAGGTTATTACCACATATGAACACTTTTCACATTCTCCCGTGCAACTCGGCTGCTAGTCCCCCTTTCATGCAGAATCTTAAAGTCCTAGCTCATGTCCAAGGCACCAAAGCCAGCTAAAAAGTCAATAATCGATACCTAAAACTTGAATTGGACTACTTCTTACTGGGTATTACATCAACTTAGAAGCTTCATCTGTGTTCTATTATGGTGCTTTTCCTGTTTCCGCCTACGGCAACTCGTGACATAGCTTTGCAGCCGATAAGTACAACCGTTTCAGAGAGAAGAGCGGCCAATGTGACGATCTGGCTTTAAGTCGATTCGATAACAAATGAGGAAAACGGACGGATTTCTCAGGTTTTTACTACATATGAACACTTTTAACATTCTCCCGTGCAACTCGGCTGCTAGTCCTCCTTTCATGCAGAATCTTAAGGTCCTAGCTCATGTCCAAGGCACCAAAGCCAGCTAAAAAGTCAATAACCGATACCTAAAACTTGAATTGTACTTCTTCTTACTGGCTATTACATCATCTTAGAAGGTTCATCTGTGTTCTACTATGGTGCTTTTAGTGTCTCCGAATACCGCAGCACGCGACATAGCTTTGCAGACGATAAGTACATCCGTTTCAAAGAGAAGAGCGGCCAATGTGACGATCTGGCTTTAAGTCGATTCGATAACAAATGACGAAAACGGACGGATTTCTCAGGTTTTTACTACATATGAACACTTTTCACATTCTCCCGTGCAACTCGGCTGCTTGTCCTCCTTTCATGCAGAATCCTTAGGTCCTAGCTCATGTCCAAGGCACCAAAGCCAGCTAAAAAGTCAATAATCGATACATAAAACTTGAATTGTACTACTTCTTTCTGGCTATTACATCAACTTAGAAGATTCATCTGTGTTCTACTACGGTGCTTTTAGTTTCTCCGCATACCGCAGCACGCGACATAGTTTTGCAGACGATAAGTACAACCGTTTCAGAGAGAAGAGCGGCCAATGTGACGATCTGGCTTCAAGTCGATTCGATAACAAATGACGAAAACGGACGGATTTCTCAGGTTTTTACTACATATGAACACTTTTCACATTCTCCCGTGGAACTCGGCTGCTAGTCCACCTTTCATGCAGAATCTTAAGGTTCTAGCTCATGTCCAATGCACCAAAGCCAGCTAAAAGACAATAATCGATACCTAAAACTTGAATTGTACTACTTCTTACTGGCTATTACATCATCTTATGAGCTTCATCTGTGTTCTACTATGGTGCTTTTAGTGTCTCCGAATACCGCAGTACGCGACATAGCTTTGCAGACGATAAGTACAACCGTTTCAGAGAGAAGAGCGGCCAATGTGACAATCTGGCTTTAAGTCGATTCGATAACAAATGACGAAAACGAACGGATTTCTCAGGTTTTTACTACATATGACCACTTTTCACATTCTCCCGTGCAACTCGGCTGCTAGTCCTCCTTTCATGCAGAATCTTAAGGTCCTAGCTCATGTCCAAGGCACCAAAGCCAGCTAAAAAGTCAATAATCAATACCTAAAACTTGAATTGTACTACTTCTTACTGGCTATTACATCAACTTAGAAGCTTCACCTGTGTTCTACTACGGTGCTTTTAGTTTCTCCGCATACCGCAGCACGCGACATAGTTTTGCAGACGATAAGTACAACCATTTCAGAGAGAGGAGCTGCCAATGTGACGATCTGGCTTTAAGTCGATTCGATAACAAATGACGAAAAAGGACGGATTTCTCAGGTTATTACCACATATGAACACTTTTCACATTCTCCCGTGCAACTCGGCTGCTAGTCCTCCTATTATGCAGAATCTTAAAGTCCTAGCTCATGTCCAAGGCACCAAAGCCAGCTAAAAAGTCAATAATCGATACCTAAAACTTGAATTGGACTACTTCTTACTGGCTATTACATCATCTTAGAAGCTTCATCTGTGTTCTACTATGGTGCTTTTAGTGTCTCCGAATACCGCAGCACGCGACATAGCTTTGCAGACGATAAGTACATCCGTTTCAAAGAGAAGAGCGGCCAATGTGACGATCTGGCTTTAAGTCGATTCGATAACAAATGACGAAAACGGACGGATTTCTCAGGTTTTTACTACATATGAACACTTTTCACATTCTCCCGTGCAACTCGGCTGCTTGTCCTCCTTTCATGCAGAATCTTAAGGTCCTAGCTCATGTCCAAGGCACCAAAGCCAGCTAAAAAGTCAATAATCGATACATAAAACTTGAATTGTACTACTTCTTTCTGGCTATTACATCAACTTAGAAGATTCATCTGTGTTCTACTACGGTGCTTTTAGTTTCTCCGCATAACGCAGCACGCGACATAGTTTTGCAGACGATAAGTACAACCGTTTCAGAGAGAAGAGCGGCCAATGTGACGATCTGGCTTTAAGTCGATTCGATAACAAATGACGAAAACGGACGGATTTCTCAGGTTTTTACTACATATGAACACTTTTCACTTTCTCCCGTGGAACTCGGCTGCTAGTCCACCTTTCATGCAGAATCTTAAGGTTCTAGCTCATGTCCAATGCACCAAAGCCAGCTAAAAGACAATAATCGATACCTAAAACTTGAATTGTACTACTTCTTACTGGCTATTACATCAACTTAGAAGCTTCGTCTGTGTTCTACTATGGTGCTTTTAGTGTCTCCACATAGCGCAGCACGCGACATAGCTTTGCAGACGATAAGTACAACCGTTTCAGAGAGAAGAGCGGCCAATGTGACGATCTGGCTTTACGTCGATTCGATAACAAATGACGAAAACGGACGGATTTCTCAGGTTTTTACTACATATGAACCCTTTTGACATTCTCCCGTGCAACTCGGTTGCTAGTCCTCCTTTCATGCAGAATCTTAAGGTCCTAGCTCATGTCCAAGGCACCAAAGCCAGCTAAAAAGTCAATAATCAATACCTAAAACTTGAATTGTACTACTTCTTACTGGCTATTACATCAACTTAGAAGCTTCACCTGTGTTCTACTACGGTGCCTTTAGTTTCTCCGCATACCGCAGCACGCGACATAGTTTTGCAGACGATAAGTACAACCATTTCAGAGAGAGGAGCTGCCAATGTGACGATCTGGCTTTAAGTCGATTCGATAACAAATGACGAAAAAGGACGGATTTCTCAGGTTATTACTACATATGAACACTTTTCACATTCTCCCGTGCAACTCGGCTGCTAGTCCTCCTATTATGCAGAATCTTAAAGTCCTAGCTCATGTCCAAGGCCCCAAAGCCAGCTAAAAAGTCAATAATCGATACCTAAAACTGGAATTGGACTACTTCTTACTGGGTATTACATCAACTTAGAAGCTTCATCTGTGTTCTATTATGGTGCTTTTCCTGTTTCCGCCTACGGCAACTCGCGACATAGCTTTGCAGCCGATAAGTACAACCGTTTCAGAGAGAAGAGCGGCCAATGTGACGATCTGGCTTTAAGTCGATTCGATAACAAATGACGAAAACGGACGGATTTCTAAGGTTTTCACTACATATGAACACTTTTCACATTCTCCCGTGCAACTCGGCTGCTAGTCCTCCTTTCATGCAGAATCTTAAGGTCCTAGCTCATGTCCAAGGCACCAAAGCCAGCTAAAAAGTCAATAACCGAACCTAAAACTTGAATTGTACTTCTTCTTACTGGCTATTACATCATCTTAGAAGCTTCATATGTGTTCTACTATGGTGCTTTTAGTGTCTCCGAATACCGCAGCACGCGACATAGCTTTGCAGACGATAAGTACATCCGTTTCAAAGAGAAGAGCGGCCAATGTGACGATCAGGCTTTAAGTCGATTCGATAACAAATGACGAAAACGGACGGATTTCTCAGGTTTTTACTACATTTGAACAGTTTTCACATTCTCCCGTGCAACTCGGCTGCTAGTCCTCCTTTCATGCACAATATTAAGGTCCTAGCTCATGTCCAAGGCACCAAAGCCGGCTAAATATTCAATATTCAGTACCTTATACTTTAATTTTACTACTTCTTACTGGCTATTACATCAACTTAGAAGCTTGATCTGTGTTCTACTATGGTGCTTTTAGTGTCTCAGCATACCGCAGCACGCGACATAACTTTGCAGACGATAAGTACAACCGTTTCAGAGAGAAGAGCGCCCAAAGTGACGATCTGGCTTTAAGTCGATTCGATAACAAATGACGAAAACGGACGGATTTCTAAGGTTTTTACTACATATGAACACTTTTCACATTCTCCCGTGCAACGCGGTTGCAAGTCCTCCTTTCATGCAGAATCTTAAGGTCCTAGCTCATGTCCAAGGCACCAAAGCCAGCTAAAAAGTCAATAATCGATACCTAAAACTTGAATTGTACTACTTCTTACTGGATATTACATCAACTTAGAAGCTTCATCTGTGTTCTACTGTGGTGATTTTAGTGTCTCCGCATACCGCAGCACGTGACATAGCTTTGCAGACGATAAGTACAACCGTTTCAGAGGGAAGAGCGGCCAATGTGACGATCTGGCTTTAAGTCGATTCGATAACAAATGACGAAAACGGACGGATTTCTCAGGTTTTTACTACATTTGAACAGTTTTCACATTCTCCCGTGCAACTCGGCTGCTAGTCCACCTTTCATGCAGAATATTAAGGTCCTAGCTCATGTCCAATGCACCAAAGCCAGCTAAAAAGTCAATAATCGATACCTAAAACTTGAATTGTACTACTTCTTACTGGATATTACATCAACTTAGAAGCTTCATCTGTGTTCTACTGTGGTGATTTTAGTGTCTCCGCATACCGCAGCACGTGACATAGCTTTGCAGACGATAAGTACAACCGTTTCAGAGAGAAGAGCGGCCAATGTGACGATCTGGCTTTAAGTCGATTCGATAACAAATGACGAAAACGGACGGATTTCTAAGGTTTTTACTACATATGAACACTTTTCACATTCTCCCGTGCAACTCGGCTGCTAGTCCTCCTTTCATGAAGAATGTTAAGGTCCTAGCTCATGTCCGAGGGACCAAAGCCAGCTAATAGGTCCATATTCAATACCTAAAACTTGAATTGTACTACTTCTTACTGGCTATTACATCAACTTAGAAGCTTCATCTGTGGTCCACTATGGTGCTTTTAGTGTCTCAGCATGCCGCAGCACGCGACATAGCTTTGCAGACGATAAGTACAACCGTTTCAGAGAGTAGAGCGGCCAATGTGACGATCTGGCTTTAAGTCGATTCTTTAACAAATGACGAAAACGGACGGATTTCTCAGGTTTTTACTACATATGAACACTTTTCACATTCTCCCGTGGAACTCGGCTGCTAGTCCACCTTTCATGCAGAATCTTAAGGTCCTAGCTCATGTCCAATGCACCAAAGCCAGCTGAAATGTCAATAATCGATACCTAAAACTTGAATTGTACTACTTCTTACTGGATATTACATCATCTTAGAAGCCTCATCTGTGTTCTACTGCGGTGATTTTAGTGTCACCACATACCGCAGAACGTGGCATAGCTTTGCAGACGATAAGTACAACCGTTTCAGAGAGAAGAGCGGCCAATCTGACGATCTGGCTTTAAGTCCATTCGATAACAAATGACAAAAAAGGACGGATTTCTCAGGTTATTACTACATATGAACACTTTTCACATTCTCCCGTGCAACTCGGCTGCTAGTCCTACTTTCATGCAGAATCTTAAGGTCCTAGCTCATGTCCAAGGCACCAAAGCCAGCTAAAAAGTCAATATTCGATACCTAAAACTTGAATTGTACTACTTCTTATTGGGTATTACATCAACTTAGAACCTTCATCTGTGTTCTAATAAGGTGCTTTTAGTGTCTCCACATACCGCAGCACGCGACATAGCTTTGCCGACGATAAGTACAACCGTTTCAGTGAGAAGAGCGGCCAATGTGACGATCTGGCTTTAAGTCAATTCGATAACAAATGACGAAAACGGACGGATTTCTCAGGTTTTTACTACATATGAACACTTTTCACATTCTCCCGTGCAGCTCGGCTGCTAGTCCTCCTTTCATGCAGAATCTTGAGGTCCTAGCTCATGTCCAAGGCACAAAAGCCAGCTAAAAGGTCAATATTCAATACCTAAAACTTGAATTGTACTACTTCTTACTGGCTATTACATCAACTTCGAAGCTTCATCTGTGTTCTACTATGGTGATTTTAGTGTGTCAGCATACCGCAGCACGCGACATAGCTTTGCAGACAATAAGTACAACCGTTTCAGAGAGACGAGCGGCCAATGTGACGATCTGGCTTTAAGTCGATTCCATAACAAATGACGAAAACGGACGTATTTCTCAGGTTTTACTACATATGAACACTTTTCACATTCTCCCGTGCAACTCGGCTGCTAGTCCTCCTTCATGCAAAATCTTAAGTTCCTAGCTCGTGTCCAAGGCACCAAAGAAGGGTAAAAAGTCAATAACCGATACCTAAAACTTGAATTGTACTACTTCTTACTGGCTATTACATCAACTGAGAAGCATCATCTGTGTTCTACTATGGTGCTTTTAGTGTCTCCGCATACCGCAGCACGCGACATAGCTTTGCAGACAATAAGTACAACCGTTTCAGAGAGAAGAGCGGAAAATGTGACGATCTGGCTTTAAGTCAAATCGTTAACAAATAACGAAAACGGACGGATGTCTCAGGTTTTTACTACATATGAACACTTTTCACATTCTCCCGTGCAACTCGGCTGCTAGTCCTCCTTTCATGCAGAATCTTAAGGTCCTAGCTCATGTCCAAGGCACCAAAGCCAGCTAAAAAGTCAATAACCGATACCTAAAACTTGAATTGTACTTCTTCTTACTGGCAATTACATCATCTTAGAAGCTTCATCTGTGTTCTACTATCGTGCTTTTAGTGTCTCCGAATACCGCAGTACGCGACATAGCTTTGCAGACGATAAGTACAACCGTTTCAGAGCGAAGAGCGGCCAATGTGACGATGTGGCTCTAAGTCGATTCGATAACAAATGACGAAAACGGACGGATTTCTCAGGTTTTTACTACATATGAACACTTTTCACATTCTCCCGTGCAACTCGGCTGCTAGTCCTCCTTTCATGCAGAATCTTAAGGTCCTAGCTCATGTCCAAGGCACCAAAGCCAGCTAAAAAGTCAATAATCAATACGTAAAACTTGAATTGTACTACTTCTTACTGGCTATTACATCATCTTAGAAGCTTCATCTGTGTTCTACTACGTTGCTTTTAGTTTCTCCGAATACCGCAGCACGCGACATAGTTTTGCAGACGATAAGTACAACCGTTTCAGAGAGAAGAGCGGCCAATCCGACGATCTGGCTTTAAGTCGATTCGATAACAAATGACGAAAACGGACGGATTTCTCAGGTTTTTACTACATATGAACACTTTTCACATTCTCCCGTGGAACTCGGCTGCTAGTCCACCTTTCATGCAGAATCTTAAGGTCCTAGCTCATGTCCAATGCACCAAAGCCAGCTGAAAAGTCAATAATCGATACCTAAAACTTGAATTGTACTACTTCTTACTGGATATTACATCATCTTAGAAGCTTCATCTGTGCTCTACTGATGTGATTTTAGTGTCACCACATACCGCAGCACGTGGCATAGCTTTGCAGACGATAAGTACAACCGTTTCAGAGAGAAGAGCGGCCAATGTGACGATCTGGCTTTAAGTCGATTCGATAACAAATGAGGAAAAAGGACGGATTTCTCAGGTTATTACTACATATGAACACTTTTCACATTCTCCCGTGCAACTCGGCTGCTAGTCCTCCTTTCATGAAGAATGTTAAAGTCCTAGCTCATGTCCGAGGGACCAAAGCCAGCTAAAAAGTCAATAATCGATACCTAAATCTTGAATTGGACTACTTCTTACTGGCTATTACATCAACTTAGAAGATTCATCTGTGTTCTACTATGGTGCTTTTCCTGTTTCCGCCTACGGCAACACGCGACATAGCTTTGCAGACTATAAGCACAACCGTTTCAGAGAGAAGAGCGGCCAATGTGACGATCTGGCTTTAAGTCGATTCGATAACAAATGACGAAAAAGGACCGATTTCTCAGGTTATTACTACATATGAACACTTTTCACATTCTCCCGTGCAACTCTGCGGCTAGTCCTCCTTTAATGCAGAATCTTCAGGTCCTAGCTCATGTCCAAGGCACCAAAGCCAGCTAAAAGGTCCATATTCAATACCTAAAACTTGAATTGTACTACTTCTTACTGGCTATTACATCAACTTAGAAGCTTTATCTGTGGTCCACTATGGTGCTTTTAGTGTCTCAGCATGCCGCAGCACGCGACATAGCTTTGCAGACGATAAGTACAACCGTTTCAGAGAGAAGAGCGGCCAATGTGACGATCTGGCTTTAAGTCGATTCGATAACAAATGACGAAAACGGACGGATTTCTCAGGTTTTTACTACATATGAACACTTTTCATATTCTCCCGTGCAACTCGGTTGCTAGTCCTCCTGACATGCAGAATCTTAAAGTCCTAGCTCATCTCCAAGGCACCAAAGCCAGCTAAAAAGTCAATAATCGATTCCTAAAACTTGAATTGTACTACTTCTTACTGGCTATTACATCAACTTAGATGCATCATCTGTGTTCTACTATGGTGATTTTAGTGTCTCCACATACCGCTGCACGCGACATAGCTTTGCAGACGATATGTACAAACGTTTCAGAGAGAAGAGCGGCCAATGAGACCATCTGGCTTTAAGTCGATTCGATAACAAATGACGAAAACGGACGGATTTCTCAGGTTTTTACTACATATGAACACTTTTCACATTCTGACGTGCAACTCGGCTGCTAGTCCTCCTTTCATGCAGAATCTTAAGGTCCTAGCTCATGTCCAAGGTACCGAAGCCAGCTAAAAAGTCAATAATCGATACCTAAAACTTGAATTGTTCTACTTCTTACTGGCTATTGCATCAACTTAGAAGCTTCATCTGTGTTCTACTATGGTGATTTTAGTGTCTCCGCATACCGCAGCACGCGAAATAGCTTTGCAGACGGGAAGTACAACCGTTTCAGAGAGTAGAGCGGCCAATGTGACGATCTGGCTTTAAGTCGATTCTTTAACAAATGACGAAAACGGACGGATTTCTCAGGTTTTTACTACATATGAACACTTTTCACATTCTCCCGTGGAACTCGGCTGCTAGTCCACCTTTCATGCAGAATTTTAAGGTCCTAGCTCATGTCCAATGCACCAAAGCCAGCTGAAATGTCAATAATCGATACCTAAAACTTGAATTGTACTACTTCTTACTGGATATTACATCATCTTAGAAGCTTCATCTGTGTTCTACTGCGGTGATTTTAGTGTCACCACATACCGCAGCACGTGGCATAGCTTTGCAGACGATAAGTACAACCGTTTCAGAGAGAAGAGCGGCCAATCTGACGATCTGGCTTTAAGTCCATTCGATAACAAATGACAAAAAAGGACGGATTTCTGTGGTTATTACTACAAATGAACACTTTTCACATTCTCCCGTGCAACTCGGCTGCTAATCCTCCTTTCATGCAGAATCTTAAGGTCCTAGCTCATGTCCAAGGCACCAAAGCCAGCTAAAAAGTCAATATTCGATACCTAAAACTTGAATTGTACTACTTCTTATTGGGTATTACATCAACTTAGAAGCTTCATCTGTGTTCTATTAAGGTGCTTTTAGTGTCTCCACATACCGCAGCACGCGACATAGCTTTGCCGACGATAAGTACAACCGTTTCAGTGAGAAGAGCGGCCAATGTGACGATCTGGCTTTAAGTCAATTCGATAACAAATGACGAAAACGGACGGATTTCTCAGGTTTTTACTACATATGAACACTTTTCACATTCTCCCGTGCAGCTCGGCTGCTAGTCCTCCTTTCATGCAGAATCTTGAGGTCGTAGCTCATGTCCAAGGCACAAAAGCCAGCTAAAAGGTCAATATTCAATACCTAAAACTTGAATTGTACTACTTCTTACTGGCTATTACATCAACTTCGAAGCTTCATCTGTGTTCTACTATGGTGATTTTAGTGTGTCAGCATACCGCAGCACGCGACATAGCTTTGCAGACAATAAGTACAACCGTTTCAGAGAGAAGAGCGGCCAATGTGACGATCTGGCTTTAAGTCGATTCCATAACAAATGACGAAAACGGACGTATTTCTCAGGTTTTACTACATATGAACACTTTTCACATTCTCCCGTGCAACTCGGCTGCTAGTCCTCCTTCATGCAAAATCTTAAGTTCCTAGCTCGTGTCCAAGGCACCAAAGAAGGGTAAAAAGTCAATAACCGATACCTAAAACTTGAATTGTACTACTTCTTACTGGCTATTACATCAACTTAGAAGCATCATCTGTGTTCTACTATGGTGCTTTTAGTGTCTCCGCATACCGCAGCACGCGACATAGCTTTGCAGACGATAAGTACAACCGTTTCAGAGAGAAGAGCGGAAAGTGTGACGATCTGGCTTTAAGTCAAATCGTTAACAAATGACGAAAACGGACGGATGTCTCAGGTTTTTACTACATATGAACACTTTTCACATTCTCCCGTGCAACTGGGCTGCTAGTCCTCCTTTTATGCTGAATCTTAAAGTCCTAGCTCATGTCCAAGGCACCTAAGCCACCTAAAAAGTCAATATTCGATACCTAAAACTTGAATTGGACTACTTCTTACTGGGTATTACATCAACTTAGAAGCTTCATCTGTGTTCTATTATGGTGCTTTTCCTGTTTCCGCCTACGGCAACACGCGACATAGCTTTGCAGACGATAAGTACCACCGTTTCAGAGAGAAGAGCGGCCAATGTGACGATCTGGCTTTAAGTCGATTCGATAACAAATGACGAAACGGACGGATTTCTCAGGTTTGTACTACATTTGAACACTTTTCACATTCTCCCGTGCAACTCGGCTGCTAGTCCTCCTTTCATGCAGAATCTTAAGGTCCTAGCTCATGTCCAAGGCACCAAAGCCAGCTAAAAAGTCAATAACCGATACCTAAAACTTGAATTGTACTTCTTCTTACTGGCAATTACATCATCTTAGAAGCTTCATCTGTGTTCTACTACGTTGCTTTTAGTTTCTCCGAATACCGCAGCACGCGACATAGTTTTGCAGACGATAAGTACAACCGTTTCAGAGAGAAGAGCGGCCAATCCGACGATCTGGCTTTAAGTCGATTCGATAACAAATGACGAAAACGGACGGATTTCTCAGGTTTTTACAACATATGAACACTTTTCACATTCTCCCGTGGAACTCGGCTGCTAGTCCACCTTTCATGCAGAATCTTAAGGTCCTAGCTCATGTCCAATGCACCAAAGCCAGCTGAAAAGTCAATAATCGATACCTAAAACTTGAATTGTACTACTTCTTACTGGATATTACATCATCTTAGAAGCTTCATCTGTGCTCTACTGCGGTGATTTTAGTGTCACCACATACCGCAGCACGTGGCATAGCTTTGCAGACGATAAGTACAACCGTTTCAGAGAGAAGAGCGGCCAATGTGACGATCTGGCTTTAAGTCGATTCGATAACAAATGACGAAAAAGGACGGATTTCTCAGGTTATTACTACATATGAACACTTTTCACATTCTCCCGTGCAACTCGGCTGCTAGTCCTCCTTTCATGCAGAATCTTAAGGTCCTAGCTCATGTCCAAGGCACCAAAGCCAGCTAAAAAGTCAATATTCGATACCTAAAACTTAAATTGTACTACTTCTTATTGGGTATTACATCAACTTAGAAGCTTCATCTGTGTTCTATTAAGGTGCTTTTAGTGTCTCCACATACCGCAGCACGCGACATAGCTTTGCCGACGATAAGTACAACCGTTTCAGTGAGAAGAGCGGCCAATGTGACGATCTGGCTTTAAGTCAATTCGATAACAAATGACGAAAACGGACGGATTTCTCAGGTTTTTACTACATATGAACACTTTTCACATTCTCCCGTGCAGCTCGGCTGCTAGTCCTCCTTTCATGCAGAATCTTAAGGTCCTAGCTCATGTCCAAGACACAAAAGCCAGCTAAAAGGTCAATATTCAATACCTAAAACTTGAATTGCACTACTTCTTACTGGCTATTACATCAACTTCGAAGCTTCATCTGTGTTCTACTATGGTGATTTTAGTGTGTCAGCATACCGCAGCACGCGACATAGCTTTGCAGATGGTAAGTACAACCGTTTCAGAGAGAAGAGCGGCCAATGTGACGATCTGGCTTTAAGTCGATTCGATAACAAATGACGAAAACGCACGTATTTCTCAGGTTTTACTACATATGAACACTTTTCACATTCTCCCGTGCAACTCGGCTGCTAGTCCTCCTTCATGCAAAATCTTAAGTTCCTAGCTCGTGTCCAAGGCACCAAAGAAGGGTAAAAAGTCAATAACCGATACCTAAAACTTGAATTGTACTACTTCTTACTGGCTATTACATCAACTTAGAAGCATCATCTGTGTTCTACTATGGTGCTTTTAGTGTCTCCGAATACCGCAGTACGCGACATGGCTTTGCAGACGATAAGTACAACCGATTCAGAGAGAAGAGCGGCCAATGTGACGATCTGGCTTTAAGTCGATTCGATAACAAATGACGAAAACGGACGGATTTCTCAGGTTTTTGCTACATATGAACACTTTTCACATTCTTCCGTGCAACTCGGTTGCAAGTCCTCCTTTCATGCAGAATCTTAAGGACCTAGCTCATGTCCAAGGCACCAAAGCCAGCTAAAAAGTCAATAATCGATACCTAAATCTTAAATTGGACTACTTCTTACTGGCTATTACATCAACTTAGAAGATTCATCTGTGTTGTACTATGGTGCTTTTCCTGTTTCCGCCTACGGCAACACGCGACATAGCTTTGCAGACTATAAGCACAACCGTTTCAGAGAGAAGAGCGGCCAATGTGACGATTTGGCTTTAAGTCGATTCGATAACAAATGACGAAAAAGGACGGATTTCTCAGTTTATTACTACATATGAACACTTTTCACATTCTCCCGTGCAACTCGGCTGCTAGTCCTCCTTTCATGCAGAATCTTAAGGTCCTAGCTCATGTCCAAGGCACCAAAGCCAGCTAAAAGGTCCATATTCAATACCTAAAACTTGAATTGTACTACTTCTTACTGGCTATTACATCAACTTAGAAGCTTGATCTGTGGTCTACTATGGTGCTTTTAGTGTCTCAGCATCCCGCAGCACGCGACATAGCTTTGCAGACGATAAGTACAACCGTTTCAGAGAGAAGAGCGGCCAATGTGACGATCTGGCATTAAGTCGATTCGATAACAAATGACGAAAACGGACGGATTTCTCAGGTTTTTACTACATATGAACACTTTTGATATTCTCCCGTGCAACTCGGTTGCTAGTCCTCCTTACATGCAGAATCTTAAAGTCCTAGCTCATGTCCAAGGCACCAAAGCCAGCTAATAAGTCAATAATCGATTCCTAAAACTTGAATTGTACTACTTCTTACTGGCTATTGCATCAACTTAGAAGCTTCATCTGTGTTCTACTATGGTGATTTTAGTGTCTCCGCATACCGCAGCACGCGACATAGCTTTGCAGACGGTAAGTACAACCGTTTCAGAGAGAAGAGCGGCCAATGTGACGATCTGGCTTTAAGTCGATTCGATAACAAATGACGAAAACGGACGGATTTCTCAGGTTTTTACTACATATGAACACTTTTCACATTCTCCCGTGGAACTCGGCTGCTATTCCACCTTTCATGCAGAATCTTAAGGTCCTAGCTCATGTCCAATGCACCAAAGCCAGCTAAAAAGTCAATATTCGATACCTAAAACTTGAATTGTACTACTTCTTACTGGATATTACATCATCTTAGAAGCTTCATCTGTGTTCTACTGCGGTTATTTTAGTGTCACCACATACCGCAGCCCGTGACATAGCTTTGCAGACGATAAGTACAACCGTTTCAGAGAGAAGAGCGGCCAATGTGACGATCTGGCTTTAAGTCGATTCGATAACAAATGACGAAAAAGGACGGATTTCACAGGTTATTACTACATATGAACACTCTTTACATTCTCCCGTGCAACTCGGCTGCTAGTCCTCCTTTCATGCAGAATCTTAAGATCCTAGCTCATGTCCAAGGCACCAAAGCTAGCTAAAAAGTCAATAACCGATACCTAAAACTTGAATTGTACTACTTCTTACTCGCTATTACATCATGTTAGGAGCTTCGTCTGTGTTTCTACTATGGTGCTTTTAGTGTTTCCGAATACCGCAGTACGCGACATAGCTTTGCAGACGATAAGTACAACCGTTTCAGAGAGAAGAGCGGCCAATGTGACGATGTGGCTTTAAGTCGATTCGATAACAAATGACGAAAACGGACGGATTTCTCAGGTTTTTACTACATATGAACACTTTTCACATTCTCCCGTGCAACTCGGCTGCTAGTCCTCCTTTCATGCAGAATTTTAAGGTCCTAGCTCATGTCCAAGGCACCAAAGAGAGCTAAAAAGTCAATAATCAATACGTAAAACTTGAATTGTACTACTTCTCACTGGCTATTACATCATCTTAGAAGCTTCATCTGTGTTCTTCTACGTTGCTTTTAGTTTCTCCGCATACCGCAGCACGCGACATAGTTTTGCAGACGATAAGTACAACCGTTTCAGAGAGAAGAGCGGCCAATCCGACGATCTGGCTTTAAGTCGATTCGATAACAAATGACGAAAACGGACGGATTTCTCAGGTTTTTACTACATATGAACACTTTTCACATTCTTCCGTGCAGCTCGGCTGCTAGTCCTCCTTTCATGCAGAATCTTGAGGTCCTAGCTCATGTCCAAGGCACAAAAGCCAGCTAAAAGGTCAATATTCAATACCTAAAACTTGAATTGTACGACTTCTTACTGGCTATTACATCAACTTCGAAGCTTCATCTGTGTTCTACTATGGTGATTTTAGTGTGTCAGCATACCGCAGCACGCGACATAGCTTTGCAGACGATAAGTACAACCGTTTCAGAGAGAAGAGCGGCCACTGTGACGATGTGGCTTTAAGTCGATTCGATAACAAATGACGAAAACGGACGGATTTCTCAGGTTTTTACTACATATGAACACTTTTCACATTCTGACGTGCAACTCGGCTGCTAGTCCTCCTTTCATGCAGAATCTTAAGGTCCTAGCTCATGTCCAAGGTACCGAAGCCAGCTAAAAAGTCAATAATCGATACCTAAAACTTGAATTGTTCTACTTCTTACTGGGTATTACATCAACTTAGATGCTTCATCTGTGTTCTACTATGGTGATTTTAGTGTCTCCACATACCGCTGCACGCGACATAGCTTTGCAGACGATATGTACAAACGTTTCAGAGAGAAGAGCGGCCAAAGTGACCATCTGGCTTTAAGTCGATTCGTTAACAAATGACGAAAACGGACGGATTTCTCAGGTTTTTACTGCATATGAACACTTTTCACATTCTGACGTGCAACTCGGCTGCTAGTCCTCCTTTCATGCAGAATCTTAAGGTGCTAGCTCATGTCCAAGGTACCGAAGCCAGCTAAAAAGTCAATAATCGATACCTAAAACTTGAATTGTTCTACTTCTTACTGGTTATTGCATCAACTTAGAAGCTTCATCTGTGTTCTACTATGGTGATTTTAGTGTCTCCGCATACCGCAGCACGCGACATAGCTTTGCAGACGGTAAGTACAACCGTTTCAGAGAGAAGAGCGGCCAATGTGACGATCTGGCTTTAAGTCGATTCGATAACAAATGACGAAAACGGACGGATTTCTCAGGTTTTTACTACATATGAACACTTTTCACATTCTCCCGTGGAACTCGGCTACTATTCCACCTTTCATGCAGAATCGTAAGGTCCTAGCTCATGTCCAATGCACCAAAGCCAGCTAAAAAGTCAATATTCGATACCTAAAACTTGAATTGTACTACTTCTTACTGGATATTACATCATCTTAGAAGCTTCATCTGTGTTCTACTGCGGTTATTTTAGTGTCACCACATACCGCAGCACGTGACATAGCTTTGCAGACGATAAGTACAACCGTTTCAGAGTGAAGAGCGGCCAATGTGACGATCTGGCTTTAAGTCGATTCGATAACAAATGACGAAAAAGGACGGATTTTACAGGTTATTACTACATATGAACACTTTTCACATTCTCCCGTGCAACTCGGCTGCTAGTCCTCCTTTCATGCAGAATCTTAAGGTCCTAGCTCATGTCCAAGGCACCAAAGCCAGCTAAAAAGTCAATATTCGATACCTAAAACTTGAATTGTACTACTTCTTATTGCGTATTACATCAACTTAGAAGCTTCATCTGTGTTCTATTAAGGTGCTTTTAGTGTCTCCACATACCGCAGCATGCGACATAGCTTTGCAGACGATAAGTACAACCGTTTCAAAAAGAAGAGCGGCCAATGTGACGATCTGGCTTTATGTCGATTGGATAACAAATGACGAAAAAGGACGGATTTCTCAGGTTATTACTACATATGAACACTTTTCACATTCTGACGTGCAACTCGGCTGCTAGTCCTCCTTTCATGCAGAATCTTAAGATCCTAGCTCATGTCCAAGGCACCAAAGCCAGCTAAAAAGTCAATAACCGATACCTAAAACTTGAATTGTACTACTTCTTACTCGCTATTTTATCATGTTAGGAGCTTCATCTGTGTTTCTACTATGGTGCTTTTAGTGTTTCCGAATACCGCAGTACGCGACATAGCTTTGCAGACGATAAGTACTACCGTTTCAGAGAGAAGAGCGGCCAATGTGACGATGTGGCTTTAAGTCGATTCGATAACAAATGACGAAAACGGACGGATTTCTCAGGTTTTTACTACATATGAACACTTTTCACATTCTCCCGTGCAACTCGGCTGCTAGTCCTCCTTTCATGCAGAATCTTAAGGTCCTAGCTCATGTCCAAGGCACCAAAGAGAGCTAAAAAGTCAATAATCAATACGTAAAACTTGAAATGTACTACTTCTCACTGGCTATTACATCATCTTAGAAGCTTCATCTGTGTTCTTCTACGTTGCTTTTAGTTTCTCCGCATACCGCAGCACGCGACATAGTTTTGCAGACGATAAGTACAACCGTTTCAGAGAGAAGAGCGGCCAATCCGACGATCTGGCTTTAAGTCGATTCGATAACAAATGACGAAAACGGACGGATTTCTCAGGTTTTTACTACATATGAACACTTTTCACATTCTTCCGTGCAGCTCGGCTGCTAGTCCTCCTTTCATGCAGAATCTTGAGGTCCTAGCTCATGTCCAAGGCACAAAAGCCAGCTAAAAGGTCAATATTCAATACCTAAAACTTGAATTGTACTACTTCTTACTGGCTATTACATCAACTTCGAAGCTTCATCTGTGTTCTACTATGGTGATTTTAGTGTGTCAGCATACCGCAGCACGCGACATAGCTTTGCAGACGATAAGTACAACCGTTTCAGTGAGAAGAGCGGCCAATGTGACCATCTGGCTTTAAGTCGATTCGATAACAAATGACGAAAACGGACGGATTTCTCAGGTTTTTACTACATATGAACACTTTTCACATTCTGACGTGCAGCTCGGCTGCTAGTCCTCCTTTCATGCAGAATCTTAAGGTCCTAGCTCATGTCCAAGGTACCGAAGCCAGCTAAAAAGTCAATAATCGATACCTAAAACTAGAATTGTTCTACTTCTTACTGGCTATTGCATCAACTTAGAAGCTTCATCTGTGTTCTATTATGGTGCTTTTCCTGTTTCTGCCTACGGCAACACGCGACATAGCTTTGCAGCCGATAAGTACAACCGTTTCAGAGAGAAGAGCGGCCAATGTGACGATCTGGCTTTAAGTCGATTGGATAACAAATGACGAAAAAGGACGGATTTCTCAGGTTATTACTACATATGAACACTTTTCACATTCTCCCGTGCTACTCGGCTGCTAGTCCTCCTTTCATGCAGAATCTTAAGGTCCTAGCTCATGTCCAAGGCACCAAAGCCAGCTAAAAAGTCAATAACCGATACCTAAAACTTGAATTGTACTACTTCTTACTCGCTATTACATCATGTTAGGAGCTTCATCTGTGTTTCTACTATGGTGCTTTTAGTGTTTCCGAATACCGCAGTACGCGACATAGCTTTGCAGACGATAAGTACAACCGTTTCAGAGAGAAGAGCGGCCAATGTGACGATGTGGCTTTAAGTCGATTCGATAACAAATGACGAAAACGGACGGATTTCTCAGGTTTTTACTACATATGAACACTTTTCACATTCTCCCGTGCAACTCGGCTGCTAGTCCTCCTTTCATGCAGAATCTTAAGGTCCTAGCTCATGTCCAAGGCACCAAAGCCAGCTAAAAAGTCAATAATCAATACGTAAAACTTGAATTGTACTACTTCTCACTGGCTATTACATCATCTTAGAAGCTTCATCTGTGTTCTACTACGTTGCTTTTAGTTTCTCCGCATACCGCAGCACGCGACATAGTTTTGCAGACGATAAGTACAACCGTTTCAGAGAGAAGAGCGGCCAATCCGACGATCTGGCTTTAAGTCGATTCGATAACAAATGACGAAAACGGACGGATTTCTCAGGTTTTTACTACATATGAACACTTTTCACATTCTTCCGTGCAGCTCGGCTGCTAGTCCTCCTTTCATGCAGAATCTTGAGGTCCTAGCTCATGTCCAAGGCACAAAAGCCAGCTAAAAGGTCAATATTCAATACCTAAAACTTGAATTGTACGACTTCTTACTGGCTATTACATCAACTTCGAAGCTTCATCTGTGTTCTACTACGGTGATTTTAGTGTGTCAGCATACCGCAGCACGCGACATAGCTTTGCAGACGATAAGTACAACCGTTTCAGAGAGAAGAGCGGCCAATGTGACGATGTGGCTTTAAGTCGATTCGATAACAAATGACGAAAACGGACGGATTTCTCAGGTTTTTACTACATATGAACACTTTTCACATTCTGACGTGCAACTCGGCTGCTAGTCCTCCTTTCATGCAGAATCTTAAGGTCCTAGCTCATGTCCAAGGTACCGAAGCCAGCTAAAAAGTCAATAATCGATACCTAAAACTTGAATTGTTCTACTTCTTACTGGGTATTACATCAACTTAGATGCTTCATCTGTGTTCTACTATGGTGATTTTAGTGTCTCCACATACCGCTGCACGCGACATAGCTTTGCAGACGATATGTACAAACGTTTCAGAGAGAAGAGCGGCCAAAGTGACCATCTGGCTTTAAGTCGATTCGTTAACAAATGACGAAAACGGACGGATTTCTCAGGTTTTTACTGCATATGAACACTTTTCACATTCTGACGTGCAACTCGGCTGCTAGTCCTCCTTTCATGCAGAATCTTAAGGTGCTAGCTCATGTCCAAGGTACCGAAGCCAGCTAAAAAGTCAATAATCGATACCTAAAACTTGAATTGTTATACTTCTTACTGGCTATTGCATCAACTTAGAAGCTTCATCTGTGTTCTACTATGGTGATTTTAGTGTCTCCGCATACCGCAGCACGCGACATAGCTTTGCAGACGGTAAGTACAACCGTTTCAGAGAGAAGAGCGGCCAATGTGACGATCTGGCTTTAAGTCGATTCGATAACAAATGACGAAAACGGACGGATTTCTCAGGTTTTTACTACATATGAACACTTTTCACATTCTCCCGTGGAACTCGGCTACTATTCCACCTTTCATGCAGAATCTTAAGGTCCTAGCTCATGTCCAATGCACCAAAGCCAGCTAAAAAGTCAATATTCGATACCTAAAACTTGAATTGTACTACTTCTTACTGGATATTACATCATCTTAGAAGCTTCATCTGTGTTCTACTGCGGTTATTTTAGTGTCACCACATACCGCAGCACGTGACATAGCTTTGCAGACGATAAGTACAACCGTTTCAGAGTGAAGAGCGGCCAATGTGACGATCTGGCTTTAAGTCGATTCGATAACAAATGACGAAAAAGGACGGATTTTACAGGTTATTACTACATATGAACACTTTTCACATTCTCCCGTGCAACTCGGCTGCTAGTCCTCCTTTCATGCAGAATCTTAAGGTCCTAGCTCATGTCCAAGGCACCAAAGCCAGCTAAAAAGTCAATATTCGATACCTAAAACTTGAATTGTACTACTTCTTATTGCGTATTACATCAACTTAGAAGCTTCATCTGTGTTCTATTAAGGTGCTTTTAGTGTCTCCACATACCGCAGCATGCGACATAGCTTTGCAGACGATAAGTACAACCGTTTCAAAAAGAAGAGCGGCCAATGTGACGATCTGGCTTTATTTCGATTGGATAACAAATGACGAAAAAGGACGGATTTCTCAGGTTATTACTACATATGAACACTTTTCACATTCTGACGTGCAACTCGGCTGCTAGTCCTCCTTTCATGCAGAATCTTAAGATCCTAGCTCATGTCCAAGGCACCAAAGCCAGCTAAAAAGTCAATAACCGATACCTAAAACTTGAATTGTACTACTTCTTACTCGCTATTTTATCATGTTAGGAGCTTCATCTGTGTTTCTACTATGGTGCTTTTAGTGTTTCCGAATACCGCAGTACGCGACATAGCTTTGCAGACGATAAGTACAACCGTTTCAGAGAGAAGAGCGGCCAATGTGACGATGTGGCTTTAAGTCGATTCGATAACAAATGACGAAAACGGACGGATTTCTCAGGTTTTTACTACATATGAACACTTTTCACATTCTCCCGTGCAACTCGGCTGCTAGTCCTCCTTTCATGCAGAATCTTAAGGTCCTAGCTCATGTAAAAGGCACCAAAGAGAGCTAAAAAGTCAATAATCAATACGTAAAACTTGAAATGTACTACTTCTCACTGGCTATTACATCATCTTAGAAGCTTCATCTGTGTTCTTCTACGTTGCTTTTAGTTTCTCCGCATACCGCAGCACGCGACATAGTTTTGCAGACGATAAGTACAACCGTTTCAGAGAGAAGAGCGGCCAATCCGACGATCTGGCTTTAAGTCGATTCGATAACAAATGACGAAAACGGACGGATTTCTCAGGTTTTTACTACATATGAACACTTTTCACATTCTTCCGTGCAGCTCGGCTGCTAGTCCTCCTTTCATGCAGAATCTTGAGGTCCTAGCTCATGTCCAAGGCACAAAAGCCAGCTAAAAGGTCAATATTCAATACCTAAAACTTGAATTGTACTACTTCTTACTGGCTATTACATCAACTTCGAAGCTTCATCTGTGTTCTACTATGGTGATTTTAGTGTGTCAGCATACCGCAGCACGCGACATAGCTTTGCAGACGATAAGTACAACCGTTTCAGTGAGAAGAGCGGCCAATGTGACCATCTGGCTTTAAGTCGATTCGATAACAAATGACGAAAACGGACGGATTTCTCAGGTTTTTACTACATATGAACACTTTTCACATTCTGACGTGCAGCTCGGCTGCTAGTCCTCCTTTCATGCAGAATCTTAAGGTCCTAGCTCATGTCCAAGGTACCGAAGCCAGCTAAAAAGTCAATAATCGATACCTAAAACTTGAATTGTTCTACTTCTTACTGGCTATTGCATCAACTTAGAAGCTTCATCTGTGTTCTACTATGGTGATTTTAGTGTCTCCGCATACCGCAGCACGCGACATAGCTTTGCAGATGGTAAGTACAACCGTTTCAGAGAGAAGAGCGGCCAATGTGACGATCTGGCTTTAAGTCGATTCGATAACAAATGACGAAAACGGACGGATTTCTCAGGTTTTTACTACATATGAACACTTTTCACATTCTCCCGTGCAACTCGGCTGCTATTCCACCTTTCATGCAGAATCTTAAGGTCCTAGCTCATGTCCAATGCACCAAAGCCAGCTGAAAAGTCAATAATCGATACCTAAAACTTGAATTGTACTACTTCTTACTGGATATTACATCATCTTAGAAGCTTCATCTGTGTTCTACTGCGGTTATTTTAGTGTCACCACATACCGCAGCACGTGACATAGCTTTGCAGACGATAAGTACAACCGTTTCAGAGAGAAGAGCGGCCAATGTGACGATCTGGCTTTAAGTCGATTCGATAACAAATGACGAAAAAGGACGGATTTCACAGGTTATTACTACATATGAACACTTTTCACATTGTCCCGTGCAACTCGGCTGCTAGTCCTCCTTTCATGCAGAATCTTAAGGTCCTAGCTCATGTCCAAGGCACCAAAGCCAGCTAAAAAGTCAATAACCGATACCTAAAACTTGAATTGTACTACTTCTTACTCGCTATTACATCATGTTAGGAGCTTCATCTGTGTTTCTACTATGGTGCTTTTAGTGTCTCCGAATACCGCAGTACGCGACATAGCTTTGCAGACGATAAGTACAACCGTTTCAGAGAGAAGAGCGGCCAATGTGACGATGTGGCTTTAAGTCGATTCGATAACAAATGACGAAAACGGACGGATTTCTCAGGTTTTTACTACATATGAACACTTTTCACATTCTCCCGTGCAACTCGGCTGCTAGTCCTCCTTTCATGCAGAATCTTAAGGTCCTAGCTCATGTCCAAGGCACCAAAGCCAGCTAAAAAGTCAATAATCAATACGTAAAACTTGAATTGTACTACTTCTCACTGGCTATTACATCATCTTAGAAGCTTCATCTGTGTTCTACTACGTTGCTTTTAGTTTCTCCGCATACCGCAGCACGCGACATAGTTTTGCAGACGATAAGTACAACCGTTTCAGGAAGAAGATCGGCCAATGTGACGATCTGGCTTTTAAGTCGATTCGATAACAAATGACGAAAACGGACGGATTTCTCAGGTTTTTACTACATATGAACACTTTTCATATTCTGACGTGCAACTCGGCTGCTAGTCCTCCTTTCATGCAGAATCTTAAGGTCCTAGCTCATGTCCAAGGTACCGAAGCCAGCTAAAAAGTCAATAATCGATACCTAAAACTTGAATTGTTCTACTTCTTACTGGCTATTGCATCAACTTAGAAGCTTAATCTGTGTTCTACTATGGTGATTTTAGTGTCTCCGCATACCGCAGCACGAGACATAGCTTTGCAGACGGTAAGTACAACCGTTTCAGAGAGAAGAGCGGCCAATGTGACGATCTGGCTTTAAGTCGATTCGATAACAAATGACGAAAACGGACGGATTTCTCAGGTTTTTACTACATATGAACTCTTTTCACATTCTCCCGTGCAACTCGGCTGCTAGTCCTCCTTTCATGTAGAATCTTAAGGTCCTAGCTCATGTCCAAGGCACCAAAGCCAGCTAAAAAGTCAATATTCGATACCTAAAACTTGAATTGTACTACTTCTTACTGGCTATTACATCATGTTAGGAGCTTTATCTGTGTTCTACTATGGTGCTTTTAGTGTTTCCGAATACCGCAGTACGCGACATAGCTTTGCAGACGATAAGTACAACCGTTTCAGAGAGAAGAGCGGCCAATGTGACGATGTGGCTTTAAGTCGATTCGATAACAAATGACGAAAACGGACGGATTTCTCAGGTTTATACTACATATGAACACTTTTCACATTCTCCCGTGCACCTCGGCTGCTAGTCCTCCTTTCATGCAGAATCTTAAGGTCCTAGCTCATCTCCAAGGCACCAAAGCCAGCTAAAAAGTCAATAATCAATACGTAAAACTTGAATTGTACTACTTCTTACTCGCTATTACATCATGTTAGGAGCTTCATCTGTGTTTCTACTATGGTGCTTTTAGTGTTTCCGAATACCGCAGTACGCGACATAGCTTTGCAGACGATAGGTACAACCGTTTCAGAGAGAAGAGCGGCCAATGTGACGATGTGGCTTTAAGTCGATTCGATAACAAATGACGAAAACGGAGGGATTTCTCAGGTTTTTACTACATATGAACACATTTCACATTCTCCCGTGCAACTCGGCTGCTAGTCCTCCTTTCATGCAGAATTTTAAGGTCCTAGCTCATGTCCAAGGCACCAAAGCCAGCTAAAAAGTCAATAATCAATACGTAAAACTTGAATTGTACTACTTCTTACTCGCTATTACATCATGTTAGGAGCTTCATCTGTGTTTCTACTATGGTGCTTTTAGTGTTTCCGAATACCGCAGTACGCGACATAGTTTTGCAGACGATAATTACAACCGTTTCAGAGAGAAGAGCGGCCAAACCGACGATCTGGCTTTAAGTCGATTCGATAACAAATGACGAAAACGGACGGATTTCTCAGGTTTTTACTACATATGAACACTTTTCACATTCTCCCGTGCAGCTCGGCTGCTAGTCCTCCTTTCATGCAGAATCTTGAGGTCCTAGCTCATGTCCAAGGCACAAAAGCCAGCTAAAAGGTCAATATTCAATACCTAAAACTTGAATTGTACTACTTCTTACTGGCTATTACATCAACTTCGAAGCTTCATCTGTGTTCTACTATGGTGATTTTAGTGTGTCAGCATACCGCAGCTCGCGACATAGCTTTGCAGACGATAAGTACAACCGTTTCAGTGAGAAGAGCGGCCAATGTGACCATCTGGCTTCAAGTCGATTCGATAACAAATGACGAAAACGGACGGATTTCTCAGGTTTTTACTACATATGAACACTTTTCACATTCTGACGTGCAACTCGGCTGCTAGTCCTCCTTTCATGCAGAATCTTAAGGTCCTAGCTCATGTCCAAGGTACCGAAGCCAGTAAAAAGTCAATAATCGATACCTAAAACTTGAATTGTTCTACTTCTTACTGGCTATTGCATCAACTTAGAAGCTTCATCTGTGTTCTACTATGGTGATTTTAGTGTCTCCGCATACCGCAGCACGCGACATAGCTTTGCAGACGGTAAGTACAACCGTTTCAGAGAGAAGAGCGGCCAATGTGACGATTTGGCTTTAAGTCGATTCGGTAACAAATGACGAAAACGGACGGATTTCTCAGGTTTTTACTACATATGAACTCTTTTCACATTCTCCCGTGCAACTCGGCTGCTAGTCCTCCTTTCATGCAGAATCTTAAGGTCCTAGCTCATGTCCAAGGCACCAAAGCCAGCTAAAAAGTCAATATTCGATACCTAAAACTTGAATTGTACTACTTCTTACTGGCTATTACATCATGTTAGGAGCTTTATCTGTGTTCTACTATGGTGCTTTTAGTGTTTCCGAATACCGCAGTACGCGACATAGCTTTGCAGACGATAAGTACAACCGTTTCAGAGAGAAGAGCGGCCAATGTGACGATCTGGCTTTAAGTCGATTCGATAACAAATGACGAAAACGGACGGATTTCTCAGGTTTATACTACATATGAACACTTTTCACATTCTCCCGTGCAACTCGGCTGCTAGTCCTCCTTTCATGCAGAATCTTAAGGTCCTAGCTCATCTCCAAGGCACCAAAGCCAGCTAAAAAGTCAATAATCAATACGTAAAACTTGAATTGTACTACTTCTTACTCGCTATTACATTATGTTAGGAGCTTCATCTGTGTTTCTACTATGGTGCTTTTAGTGTTTCCGAATACCGCAGTACGCGACATAGCTTTGCAGACGATAGGTACAACCGTCTCAGAGAGAAGAGCGGCCAATGTGACGATGTGGCTTTAAGTCGATTCGATAACAAATGACGAAAACGGAGGGATTTCTCAGGTTTTTACTACATATGAACACTTTTAACATTCTCCCGTGCAACTCGGCTGCTAGTCCTCCTTTCATGCAGAATCTTAAGGTCCTAGCTCATGTCCAAGGCACCAAAGCCAGCTAAAAAGTCAATAATCAATACGTAAAACTTGAATTGTACTACTTCTCACTGGCTATTACATCATCTTAGAAGATTCATCTGTGTTCTACTACGTTGCTTTTAGTTCCTCCGCATACCGCAGCACGCGACATAGTTTTGCAGACGATAATTACAACCGTTTCAGAGAGAAGAGCGGCCAATCCGACGATCTGGCTTTAAGTCGATTCGATAACAAATGACGAAAACGGACGGATTTCTCAGGTTTTTACTACATATGAACACTTTTCACATTCTCCCGTGCAGCTCGGCTGCTAGTCCTCCTTTCATGCAGAATCTTGAGGTCCTAGCTCATGTCCAAGGCACAAAAGCCAGCTAAAAGGTCAATATTCAATACCTAAAACTTGAATTGTACTACTTCTTACTGGCTATTACATCAACTTCGAAGCTTCATCTGTGTTCTACTATGGTGATTTTAGTGTGTCAGCATACCGCAGCTCGCGACATAGCTTTGCAGACGATAAGTACAACCGTTTCAGTGAGAAGAGCGGCCAATGTGACCATCTGGCTTCAAGTCGATTCGATAACAAATGACGAAAACGGACGGATTTCTCAGGTTTTTACTACATATGAACTCTAATCACATTCTCCCGTGCAACTCGGCTGCTAGTCCTCCTTTCATGCAGAATCTTAAGGTCCTAGCTCATGTCCAAGGCACCAAAGCAAGCTAAAAAGTCAATATTCGATACCTAAAACTTGAATTGTACTACTTCTTATTGGGTATTACATCAACTTAGAAGCTTCATCTGTGTTCTATTAAGGTGCTTTTAGTGTCTCCACATACCGCAGCACGCGACCTAGCTTTGCAGACGATAAGTACAACCGTTTCAGAGAGAAGAGCGGCCAATGTGACGATCTGGCTTTAAGTCGATTGGATAACAAATGACGAAAAAGGACGGATTACTCAGGTTATTACTATATATGAACACTTTTCACATTCTCCCGTGCTACTCGGCTGCTAGTCCTCCTTTCATGCAGAATCTTAAGGTCCTAGCTCATGTCCAAGGCACCAAAGCCAGCTAAAAAGTCAATATCCGATACCTAAAACTTGAATTGTACTACTTCTTACTGGCTATTACATCATGTTAGGAGCTTTATCTGTGTTCTACTATGGTGCTTTTAGTGTTTCCGAATACCGCAGTACGCGACATAGCTTTGCAGACGATAAGTACAACCGTGTCAGAGAGAAGAGCGGCCAATGTGACGATGTGGCTTTAAGTCGATTCGATAACAAATGACGAAAACGGACGGATTTCTCAGGTATTTACTACATATGAACACTTTTCACATTCTCCCGTGCAACTCGGCTGCCAGTCCTCCTTTCATGCAGAATCTTAAGGTCCTAGCTCATGTCCAAGGCACCAAAGCCAGCTAAAAAGTCAATAATCAATACGTAAAACTTGAATTGTACTACTTCTCACTGGCTATTACATCATCTTAGAAGCTTCATCTGTGTTCTACTACGTTGCTTTTAGTTTCTCCGCATACCGCAGCACGCGACATAGTTTTGCAGACGATAAGTACAACCGTTTCAGGAAGAAGATCGGCCAATGTGACGATCTGGCTTTTAAGTCGATTCGATAACAAATGACGAAAACGGACGGATTTCTCAGGTTTTTACTACATATGAACACTTTTCACATTCTCCCGTGCAGCTCGGCTGCTAGTCCTCCTTTCATGCAGAATCTTGAGGTCCTAGCTCATGTCCAAGGCACAAAAGCCAGCTAAAAGGTCAATATTCAGTACCTAAAACTTGAATTGTACTACTTCTTACTGGCTATTACATCAACTTCGAAGCTTCATCTGTGTTCTACTATGGTGATTTTAGTGTGTCAGCATACCGCAGCACGCGACATAGCTTTGCAGACGATAAGTACAACCGTTTCAGTGAGAAGAGCGGCCTATGTGACCATCTGGCTTCAAGTCGATTCGATAACAAATGACGAAAACGGACGGATTTCTCAGGTTTTTACTACATATGAACACTTTTCATATTCTGACGTGCAACTCGGCTGCTAGTCCTCCTTTCATGCAGAATCTTAAGGTCCTAGCTCATGTCCAAGGTACCGAAGCCAGCTAAAAAGTCAATAATCGATACCTAAAACTTGAATTGTTCTACTTCTTACTGGCTATTGCATCAACTTAGAAGCTTCATCTGTGTTCTACTATGGTGATTTTAGTGTCTCCGCATACCGCAGCACGCGACATAGCTTTGCAGACGGTAAGTACAACCGTTTCAGAGAGAAGAGCGGCCAATGTGACGATCTGGCTTTAAGTCGATTCGATAACAAATGACGAAAACGGACGGATTTCTCAGGTTTTTACTACATATGAACTCTTTTCACATTCTCCCGTGCAACTCGGCTGCTAGTCCTCCTTTCATGCAGAATCTTAAGGTCCTAGCTCATGTCCAAGGCACCAAAGCCAGCTAAAAAGTCAATATTCGATACCTAAAACTTGAATTGTACTACTTCTTATTGGGTATTACATCAACTTAGAAGCTTCATCTGTGTTCTATTAAGGTGCTTTTAGTGTCTCCACATACCGCAGCACGCGACATAGCTTTGCAGACGATAAGTACAACCGTTTCAGAGAGAAGAGCGGCCAATGTGACGATCTGGCTTTAAGTCGATTGGATAACAAATGACGAAAAAGGACGGATTACTCAGGTTATTACTATATATGAACACTTTTCACATTCTCCCGTGCTACTCGGCTGCTAGTCCTCCTTTCATGCAGAATCTTAAGGTCCTAGCTCATGTCCAAGGCACCAAAGCCAACTAAAAGGTCAATATTCAATACCTAAAACTTGAATTGTACTACTTCTTACTGGCTATTACATCAACTTAGAAGCTTGATCTGTATTCTACTATGGTGCTTTTAGTGTCTCAGCATATCGCAGCACGCGACATAGCTTTGCAGACGATAAGTACAACCGTTTCAGGGAGAAGAGCGGCCATTGTGACGATCTGGCTTTAAGTCGATTCGATAACAAATGACGAAAACGGACCGATTTCTCAGGTTTTAACTAGATATGAACACTTTTCACATTCTCCCGTGCAACTCGGCTTCTAGTCCTCCTTTCATGCAGAATCGTAAGGTCCTAGCTCATGTCCAAGGCACCAAAGCCAGCTAAAATGTCAATAATCGATACCTAAAACTTGAATTGGACTACTTCTTACTGGCTATTACATCAACTTAGAAGCTTCATCTGTGTTCTATTATGGTGCTTTTACTGTTTCCGCCTACGGCAACACGCGACATAGCTTTGCAGACGATAAGTAGAACCGTTTCAGAGGGAAGAGCGGCCAATGTGACGATCTGGCTTTAAGTCGATTCGATAACAAATGACGAAAACGGACGGATTTCTCAGGTTTGTACTACATATGAACACTTTTCACATTCTCCCGTGCAACTCGGCTTCTAGTCCTCCTTTCATGCAGAATCTTAAGGTCCTAGCTCATGTCCAAGGCACCAAACCCAGCTAAAAAGTCAATAACCGATACCTAAAACTTGAATTGTACTTCTTCTTACTGGCTATTACATCATTTTAGAAGCTTCATCTGTGTTCTACTATGGTGCTTTTAGTGTCTCCGAATACCGCAGTACGCGACATAGCTTTGCAGACGATAAGTACAACCGTTTCAGAGAGAAGAGCGGCCAATGTGACGATCTGGCTTTAAGACGATTCGATAGCAAATGACGAAAACTGACGGATTTCTCAGGTTTTTACTACTTATGAACACTTTTCACATTCTTCCGTGCAACTCGGCTGCTTGTCCTCCTTTTATGCAGAATCTTAAGGTCCTAGCACATGTCCAAGGCACCAAAGCCAGCAAAAAGGTCAATATTCAATACCTAAAACTTGAATTGTACTACTTCTTACTGGATATTACAAAAACTTAGAAGCTTCATCTGTGTTCTACTGTGGTGATTTTAGTGTCTCCGCATACCGCAGCACGTGACATATCTTTGCAGACGATAAGTACAACCGTTTCAGAGAGAAGAGCGGCCAATGTGACGATCTGGCTTTAAGTCGATTCGCTAAAAAATGACGAAAAAGGAAGGATTTCTCAGGTTATTACTACATATGAACACTTTTCACATTCTCCCGTGCAACTCGGCTGCTAGTCCTCCTTTCATGCAGAATCTTAAGGTCCTAGCTCATGTCCAAGGCACCAAAGCCAGCTAAAAGGTCCATGTTCAATACCTAAAACTTGAATTGTACTACTTCTTACTGGCTATTACATCAACTTAGAAGCTTGATCTGTGGTCTACTATGGCGCTTTTAGAGTCTCAGCATCCCGCAGCACGCGACATAGTTTTGCAGACGATAAGTACAACCGTTTCAGAGAGAAGAGCGGCCAATGTGACGATCTGGCTTTAAGTCGATTCGATAACAAATGACGAAAACGGACGGATTTCTCAGGTTTTTACTACATATGAACACTTTTCACATTCTCCCGTGCAACTCGGCTGCTAGTCCTCCTTTCATGCAGAATCTTAAGGTAACAGCTCATGTCCAAGGCACAAAAGACAGCTAAAAAGTCAATAATCGATACCTAAAACTTGAATTGTACTACTTCTTACTGGATATTACTTCAACTTAGAAGCTTCATCTGTGTTCTATTATGGTGCTTTTCCTGTTTCCGCATACGGCAACACGCGACATAGCTTTGCAGACGATAAGTACAACCGTGTCAGAGAGAAGATCGGCCAATGTGACGATCTGGCTTTTAAGTCGATTCGATAACAAATGACGAAAACGGACGGATTTCTCAGGTTTTTACTACATATGAACACTTTTCACATTCTCCCGTGCAACTCGGCTGCTAGTCCTCCTTTCATGCAGAATCTTAAGGTCCTAGCTCACGTCCAAGGCACCAAAGCCAGCTAAAAAGTCAATAACCGATACCTAAAACTTGAATTGTACTACTTCTTACTGGCTATCACATCTTTTTAGAAGCTTCATCTGTGTTCTACTATGGTGCTTTTAGTGTCTCCGAATACCGCAGTACGCGACATAGCTTTGCAGACGATAAGTACAACCGTTTCAGAGAGAAGAGCGGCCAATGTGACGATCTGGCTTTAAGTCGATCGATAACAAATGACGAAAACGGACGGATTTCTCAGGTTTTTAATACATATGAACACTTTTCTCATTCTCCCGTGCAACTCGGCTGCTAGTCCTCCTTCCATGCAGAATCTTAAGGTCCTAGCTCATGTCCAAGGCACCAAAGCCAGCTAAAATGTCAAAAATCAATACCTAAAACTTGAATTGTACTGCTTCTTACTGGCTATTACATCAACTTAGAAGCTTCATCTGTGTTCTACTACGGTGCTTTTAGTTTCTCCGCACACCGCAGCACGCGACATAGTTTTGCAGACGATAAGTACAACCGTTTCAGAGAGAAGAGCGGCCAATGTGACGATCTGGCTTTACATCGATTCAATAACAAATGACGAAAACGGACGGATGTCTCAGGTTTTTACTACATATGAACACATTTCACATTCTCCCGTGCAACTCGGCTGCTAGTCCTCCTTTCATGCAGAATCTTAAGGTCCTAGCTCATGTCCAAGGCACAAAGCCAGCTAAAAGGTCAATATTCAATACCTATAACTTGAATTGTACTACCTCTTACTGGCTATTACATCAACTTAGAAGCTTCATCTGTGTTCTACTATGGTGCTTGTAGTGTCTCAGCATACCGCAGCACGCGACAGAGCTTTGCAGACGATAAGTACAACCGTTTCAGAGAGAAGAGCGGCCAATGTGTCGATATGGCTTTAAGTCGATTCGATAACAAATGACGAAAACGGACGGATTTCTCAGGTTTTTACTGCATATGAACACTTTTCACATTCTCCCGTGCAACTCGGCTGCTAGTCCTCCTTTCATGCAGAATCTTAAGGTCCTAGCTCATGTCCAAGGCACCAAAGCCAGCTAAAAAGTTAATAATCGATACCTAAAACTTGAATTGTACTACATCTTACTGGCTATTACATTAACTTAGAAGCTTCATCTGTGTTCTACTATGGTGCTTATAGTGTCTCCGCATACCGCAGCACGCGACATAGCTTAGTAGACGATAAGTACAACCGTTTCAGAGAGAAGAGCGGCCAATGTGACGATCTGGCTTTAAGTCGATTCGATAACAAATGACGAAAACGGACGGATTTCTCAGGTTTTTACTACATATGAACACTTTTCACATTCTCCCGTGCAACTCGGCTGCTAGTCCTCCTTTCATGCAGAATCTTAAGGTCCTAGCTCATGTCCAAGGCACCAAAGCCAGCTAAAAAGTCAATAACCGATACCTAAAACTTGATTTGTACTACTTCTTACTGGCTATTACATCATTTTAGAAGCTTCATCTGTGTTCTACTATGGTGCTTTTAGTGTCTCCGAATACCGCAGTACGCGACATAGCTTTGCAGACGATAAGTACAACCGTTTCAGAGAGAAGAGCGGCCAATGTGACGATCTGGCTTTAAGTCGATTCGATAACAAATGACGAAAACGGACGGATTTCTCAGGTTTTTACTACATATGAACACTTTTCACATTCTCCCGTGCAACTCGGATGCTAGTCCTCCTTTCATGCAGAATATTAAGGTCCTAGCTCATGTCCAAGGCACCAAAGCCAGCTAAAAAGACAATAATCAATACCTAAAACTTGAATTGTACTGCTTCTTACTGGCTATTACATCAACTTAGAAGCTTCATCTGTGTTCTACTACGGTGCTTTTAGTTTCTCCGCATGCCGCAGCACGCGACATAGTTTTGCAGACGATAAGTACAACCGTTCCAGAGAGAAGAGCGGCCAATGTGACGATCTGGCTTTAAGTCGATTCGATAACAAATGACGAAAACTGACGGATTTCTCAGGTTTTTATTACATATGAACACTTTTCACATTCTCCCGTGCAACTCGGCTGCTAGTCCTCCTTTCATGCAGAATCTTAAGCTCTTAGCACATGTCCAAGGCACCAAAGCCATCTAAAAAGTCAATAATCGATACCCAAAACTTGAATTGGATTACTTCTTACTGGCTATTACATCAACTTAGATGCTTCATCTGTTACTACTATGGTGATTTTAGTGTCTCCGCATACCACAGCTCGCGACATAGCTTTGCAGACGATAAGTACAACCGTTTCAGAGAGAAGAGCGGCTAATGTGACGATCTGGCTTTAAGTCGATTCGATAACAAATGACGAAAACGGACGGATTTCTCAGGTTTTTACTACATATGAACACTTTTCACATTCTCCAGTGCAACTTGGCTGCTAGTCCTCCTTTCATGCAGAATCTCAAGGTCCTAGCTCATGTCCAAGGCACCAAAGCCAGCTAAAAAGTCAATAATCAATACCAAAAACTTGAATTGTACTACTTCTTACTGGCTAATACATCAACTTAGAAGCTTCATCTGTGTTCTACTACGGTGCTTTTAGTTTCTCCGCATACCGCAGCACGCGACATAGTTTTGCAGACGATAAGTACAACCGTTTCAGAGAGAAGAGCGGCCAATGTGACGATGTGGCTTTAAGTCGATTCGATAACAAATGACGAAAACGGACGGATGTTTCAGGTTCTTACTACATATGAACACTTTTCACATTCTCCCGTGCAACTCGGCTGCTAGTCCTCCTTTCATGCAGAATCTTAAGGTCCTAGCTAATGTCCAAGGCACCAAAGCCAGCTAAAAGGTCAATATTCAATACCTAAAACTTGAATTGTACTACTTCTTACTGGCTATTACATCAACTTAGAAGCTTGATCTGTGTTCTACTATGGTGCTTTTAGTGTCTCCGCATACCGCAGCACGCGACATAGCTTTGCAGACGATAAGTACAACCGTTTCAGTGAGAAGAGCGGCCAATTTGACGATCTGGCTATAACTCGATTCGATAACAAATGACGAAAACGGACGGATTTCTCAGGTTTTTACTACATATGAACACTTTTCACATTCTCCCGTGCAACTCGGCTGCTAGTCCTCCTTTCATGCAGAAACTTAAGGTCCTAGCTCATGTCCAAGGCACCAAAGCCAGCTAAAAAGTTAATAATCGATTCCTAAAACTTGAATTGTACTGCTTCTGACTGGATATTACATCAACTTAGAAGCTTCATCTGTGTTCTACTGTGGTGCTTTTAGTGTCCCCGAATACCGCAGTACGCGACATAGCTTTGCAGACGATAAGTACAACCGTTTCAGAGAGCAGAGCGGCCAATGTGACGATCTGGCTTTAAGTCGATTCGATAACAAATGACGAAAACGGACGGATTTCTCAGGTTTTTACTACATATGAACACTTTTAACATTCTCCCGTGCAACTCGGCTGCTAGTCCTCCTTTCATGCAGAATGTTAAGGTCCTAGCTCATGTCCAAGGCACCAAAGCCAGCTAAAAAGTCAATAATCAATACCTAGAACTTGAATTGTACTACTTCTTACTGGCTATTACATCAACTTAGAAGCTTCATGTGTGTTCTACTACGGTGGTTTTAGTTTCTACGCATACCGCAGCACGCGACATAGTTTTGCTGACGATAAGTACAACCGTTTCAGAGAGAAGAGCGGCCAATGTGACGATCTGGCTTTAAGTCGATTCGATAACAAATGACGAAAACGGATGGATGTCTCAGGTTTTTACAACATATGAACACTTTTCACATTCTCCCGTGCAACTCGGCTGCTAGTCCTCATTTCATGCAAAATCTTAAGGTCCTAGCTCATGTCCAAGGCACCAAAGCCAGCTAAAAAGTCAATAATCCATACCTAAAACTTGAATTGTACTACCTCTTACTGGCTATTACATCAACTTAGAAGTTTCATCTGTGTTCTACTATGGTGCTTGTAGTGTCTCAGCATACCGCAGCAGGCGACATAGCTTTGCAGACGATAAGTACAACCGTTTCAGAGAGAAGAGCGGCCAATGTGACGATCTGGCTTTAAGTCGATTCGATAACAAATGACGAAAACGGACGGATGTCTCAGGTTTTTACTGCATATGAACACTTTTCACATTCTCCCGTGCAACTCGGCTGCTAGTCCTCCTTTCATGCAGAATCTTAAGGTCCTAGCTCATGTCCAAGGCACCAAAGCCAGCTAAAAAGTCAATAATCGATACCTAAAACTAGAATTGTCCTACCTCTTACTGGCTATTACATTAACTTAGAAGCTTCATCTGTGTTCTACTATGGTGCTTTTAGTGTCTCCGCATACCGCAGCACGCGACATAGCTTTGTAGACGATAAGTACAACCGTTTCAGAGAGAAGAGCGGCCAATGTGACGATCTGGTTTTAAGTCGATTCGATAACAAATGACGAAAACAGACGGATTTCTCAGGTTTTTATTACATATGAACACTTTCCACATTCTCCTTTGCAACTCGGCTGCTAGTCCTCCTTTCATGCAGAATCTTAAGCTCTTAGCTCATGTCCAAGGCACCAAAGCCAGCTAAAAAGTCAATAATCGATACCCAAAACTTGAATTGGATTACTTCTTATTTGCTATTACATCAACTTAGATACTTCATCTGTTCCTACTATGGTGATTTTAGTGTCTCCGCTACCACAGCTCTCGACATAGCTTTGCAGACGATAAGTACAACCGTTTCAGAGAGAAGAGCGGCTAATGTGACGATCTGGCTTTAAGTCGATTCGATAACAAATGAGGAAAACGGACGGATTTCTCAGGTTTTTACTACATATGAACACTTTTCACATCCTCCCGTGCAACTCGGCTGCTAGTCCTCCTTTCACGCAGAATCTTAAGGTCCTAGCTCATGTCCACGGCACCAAAGCCAGCTAAAAAGTAAATAATCGATACCTAAAACTTGAATTCTACTACTTCTTACTGGCTATTACATCAACTTAGAAGCTTCATCTGTGTTCTACTACGGTGCTTTTAGTTTCTCCGCATACCGCAGCACGCGACATGGTTTTGCAGACGATAAGTACAACCGTTTCAGAGAGAAGAGCGGCCAATCTGACGATCTGGCTTTAAGTCGATTCGATAACAAATGACAAAAACGGACGGATTTCTCAGGTTTTTACTACATATGAACACTTTTCAGATTCTCCCGTGCAACTTGGCTGCTAGTCCTCCTTTCATGCAGAATCTTAAGGTACTAGCTCATGTCCAAGGCACCAAAGCCAGCTAAAAAGTCAATATTCAATACCTAAAACTTGAATTGTACTACTTCTTACTGGCTAATACATCAACTTAGAAGCTTCATCTGTGCTCTACTACGGTGCTTTTAGTTTCTCCGCATACCGCAGCACGCGACATAGTTTTGCAGACGATAAGTACAACCGTTTCAGAGAGAAGAGCGGCCAATGTGACGCTGTGGCTTTAAGTCGATTCGATAACAAATGACGAAAGCGGACGGATGTCTCAGGTTTTTACTAAATATGAACACTTTTCACATTCTCCCGTGCAACTCGGCTGCTAGTCCTCCTTTCATGCAGAAACTTAAGGTCCTAGCTCATGTCCAATGCACCAAAGCCAGCTAAAAAGTCAATAATCGATTCCTAAAACTTGAATTGTACTACTTCTTACTGGATATTACATCAACTTAGAAGCTTCATCTGTGTTCTACTGTGGTGCTTTTAGTGTCTCCGAATACCGCAGTACGCGACATAGCTTTGCAGACGATAAGTACAACCGTTTCAGAGAGCAGAGCGACCAATGTGACGATCTGGCTTTAAGTCGATTCGATAACAAATGACGAAAACGGACGGATTTCTCAGGTTTTTACTACATATGAACACTTTTCACATTCTCCCGTGCAACTCGGCTGCTAGTCCTCCTTTCATGCAGAATCTTAAGGTCCTAGCTCATGTACAAGGCACCAAAGCCAGCTAAAAAGTCAATAATCAATACCTAAAACTTGAATTGTACTACTTCTTACTGGCTATTACATCAACTTAGAAGCTTCATGTGTGTTCTACTACGGTGGTTTTAGTTTCTCCGCATACCGCAGCACGAGACATAGTTTTGCAGACGATAAGTACAACCGTTTCAGAGAGAAGAGCGGCCAATGTGACGATCTGGCTTTAAGTCGATTCGATAACAAATGACGAAAACGGATGGATGTCTCAGGTTTTTACTACATAAGAACACTTTTCACATTCTCCCGTGCAACTCGGCAGCTAGTCCTCCTTTCATGCAGAATCTTAAGGTCCTAGCTCATGTACAAGGCACCAAAGCCAGCTAAAAAGTCAATAATGAATACCTAAAACTTGAATTGTACTACTTCTTACTGGCTATTACATCAACTTATAAGCTTCATCTGTGTTCTACTATGGTGCTTGTAGTGTCTCAGCATACCGCAGCACGCGAAATAGCTTTGCAGACGATAAGTACAACCGTTTCAGAGAGAAGAGCGGCATATGTGTCGATCTGGCTTTAAGTCGATTCGATAACAAATGACGAAAACGGACGGATTTCTCAGGTTTTTACTACATATGAAAACTTTTCACATTCTCCCGTGCAACTCGGCAGCTAGTCCTCCTTTCATGCAGAATCTTAAGGTCCTAGCTCATGTCCAAGGCACCAAAGCCAGCTAAAAAGTCAATAATCGATACCTAAAACTTGAATTGTACTACTTCTTACCTGCTATTACATGAACTTAGAAGCTTCATCTGTGTTCTACTATGGTGATTTTAGTGTCTCCGCATACAGCAGCACGCGACATAGCTTTGCAGACGATAAGTACAACCGTTTCAGAGAGAAGAGCGGCCAATATGACGATCTGGCTTTATGTCGATTCGATAACAAATGACGATAACGGACGGATTTCTCAGGTTTTTACTACATATGAACACTTTTCACATTCTCCCGTGCAACTCGATTGCTAGTCCTCCTTTCATGCAGAATATTAAGGTCCTAGCTCATGTCCAAGGCACCAAAGCCAGCTAAAAAGTCAATAATCGATACCTAAAACTTGAATGCTACTACTTCTTACTGGCTATTACATCAACTTAGAAGCTTCATCTGTGTTCTACTATGGTGCTTTTAGTGTCTCCACATACCGCAGCACGCGACATAGCTTTGCAGACGATAAGTACAACCGTTTCAGAGAGAAGAGCGACCAATGTGACGATCTGGCTTTAAGTCGATTCGATAACAAATGACGAAAACGGACAGATTTCTAAGGTTTTTACTACATATGAACACTTTTCACATTCTCCCGTGCAACTCGGCTGCTAGTCCTCCTTTCATGCAAAATGTTAAGGTCCTAGCTCATGTCCAAGGCACCAAAGCCAGCTAAAAAGTCAATAATCGATACGTAAAACTTGAATTGTACTACTTCTTACTGGCTATTACATCAACTTAGAAGCTTCATCTGTGTTCTACTGTGGTGCTTTTAGTGTCTCCGCATACCGCAGCACGCGACATAGCTTTGCAGACGATAAGTACAACCGTTTCCGAGAGCAGAGCGGGCAATGTGACGATCTGGCTTTAAGTCGATTCGATAACAAAGGACGAAAACGGACGGATTTCTCAGGTTTTTACTATATATGAACACTTTTCACATTCTCCCCTGCAACTCGGCTGCCAGTCCTCCTTTCATGCAGAATCGTAAGGTCCTAGCTCATGTCCAAGGCACCAAAGCCAGCTAAAAAGTCAATAATCGATACCTAAAACTTGAAATGGACTACTTCTTACTGGCTATTACATCAACTTAGAAGCTTCATCTGTGTTCTACTATGATGCTTTTCCTGTTTCCGCCAACGGCAACACGCGACATAGCTTTGCAGACGATAAGTACAAGCGTTTCCGAGAGCAGAACGGCCAATGTGACGATCTGGCTTTAAGTCGATTCGATAACAAATGACCTAAACGGACGGATTTCTCTGGTTTTTACTACATATGAACACTTTTCACATTCTCCCCTGCAACTCGGCTGCTAGTCCTCCTTTCATGCAGAATCTTAAGGTCCTAGCTCATGTAAAAGGCACCAAAGCCAGCTAAAAAGTCAATAATCGATACCTAAAACTAGAATTGTACTACTTCTTACTGGCTATTACATCAACTTATAAACTTCATGTGTGTTCTACTACGGTGGTTTTAGTTTCTCCGCATACCGCAGCACGCGAGATAGTTATGCAGACGATAAGTACAACCGTTTCAGAGAGAAGAGCGGCCAATGTGACGATCTGGCTTTAAGTCGATTCGATAACAAATGACGAAAACGGACGTATGTCTCAGGTTTTTACTACATATGAACACTTTTCATATTCTCCCGTGCAACTCGGCTGCTAGTCCTCCTTTCATGCAGAATCTTAAGGTCCTAGCTCATGTCCAAGGCACCAAAGCCAGCTAAAAAGTCAATAATCAATACCTAAAACTTGAATTGTACTACTTCTTACTGGCTATTACATCAACTTAGAAGCTTCATCTGTGTTCTACTATGGTGCTTGTAGTGTCTCAGCATACCGCTGCACGCGAAATAGCTTTGCAGACGATAAGTACAACCGTTTCAGAGAGAAGAGCGGCATATGTGTCGATCTGGCTTTAAGTCGATTCGATAACAAATGACGAAAACGGACGGATTTCTCAGGTTTTTACTACATATGAAAACTTTTCACATTCTCCCGTGCAACTCGGCAGCTAGTCCTCCTTTCATGCAAAATCTTAAGGTCCTAGCTCATGTCCAAGGCACAAAAGCCAGCTAAAAAGTCAATAATCGATACCCAAAACTTGAATTGGATTACTTCTTACTGGCTATTACATCAACTTAGATGCTTCATCTGTTTCCTACTATGGTGCTTTTAGTGTCTCCACATACCGCAGCACGCAACATAGCTTTGCAGACGATAAGTACAACCGTTTCAGAGAGAAGAGCGGCCAATGTGACGAACTGGCTTTAAGTCGATTCGATAATAAATGACGAAAACGGACGGATTTCTGAGGTTTTTACTACATATGAACACTTTTCACATTCTCCCGTGCAACTCGGCTGCTACTCCTTCTTTCATGCAGAATGTTTAGGTCCTAGCTCATGTCCAAGGCACCAAAGCCAGCTAAAAAGTCAATAATCGATACCTAAAACTTGAATTGTACTACTTCTTACTGGCTATTACATCAACTTAGAAGCTTCATCTGTGTTCTACTGTGGTGCTTTTAGTGTCTCCGCATACCGCAGCACGCGACATAGCTTTTCAGACGATAAGTACAACCGTTTCCGAGAGCAGAGCGGGCAATGTGACGATCTGGCTTTAAGTCGATTCGATAACAAAGGACGAAAACGGACGGATTTCTCAGGTTTTTACTATATATGAACACTTTTCACATTCTCCCCTGCAACTCGGCTGCCAGTCCTCCTTTCATGCAGAATCGTAAGGTCCTAGCTCATGTCCAAGGCACCAAAGCCAGCTAAAAAGTCAATAATCGATACCTAAAACTTGAAATGGACTACTTCTTACTGGCTATTACATCAACTTAGAAGCTTCATCTGTGTTCTACTATGATGCTTTTCCTGTTTCCGCCAACGGCAACACGCGACATAGCTTTGCAGACGATAAGTACAAGCGTTTCCGAGAGCAGAACGGCCAATGTGACGATCTGGCTTTAAGTCGATTCGATAACAAATGACCTAAACGGACGGATTTCTCTGGTTTTTACTACATATGAACACTTTTCACATTCTCCCCTGCAACTCGGCTGCTAGTCCTCCTTTCATGCAGAATCTTAAGGTCCTAGCTCATGTAAAAGGCACCAAAGCCAGCTAAAAAGTCAATAATCGATACCTAAAACTAGAATTGTACTACTTCTTACTGGCTATTACATCAACTTATAAACTTCATGTGTGTTCTACTACGGTGGTTTTAGTTTCTCCGCATACCGCAGCACGCGAGATAGTTATGCAGACGATAAGTACAACCGTTTCAGAGAGAAGAGCGGCCAATATGACGATCTGGCTTTAAGTCGATTCGATAACAAATGACGAAAACGGACGTATGTCTCAGGTTTTTACTACATATGAACACTTTTCATATTCTCCCGTGCAACTCGGCTGCTAGTCCTCCTTTCATGCAGAATCTTAAGGTCCTAGCTCATGTCCAAGGCACCAAAGCCAGCTAAAAGTTCAATATTCAGTACCTATAACTTGAATTGTACTACCTCTTACTGGCTAGTACATCAACTTAGAAGCTTCATCTGTGTTCTACTATGGTGCTTGTAGTGTCTCAGCATACCGCAGCACGCGACATAGCTTTGCAGACGATAAGTACAACCGTTTCAGAGAGAAGAGCGGCCAATGTGTCGATCTGGCTTTAAGTCGATTCGATAACAAATGACGAAAACGGACGGATTTCTCAGGTTTTTACTACATATGAACACTTTTCACACTCTCCCGTGCAACTCGGCTGCTACTCCTCCTTTCATGCAGTATGTTAAGGTCCTAGCTCATGTCCAAGGCACCAAAGCCAGCTAAAAATTCAATAACCTATACCTAAATCTTGAATTGTACTACTTCTTACCTGCTATTACATGAACTTAGAAGCTTCATCTGTGTTCTACTATGGTGATTTTAGTGTCTCCGCATACCGCAGCACGCGACATAGCTTTGCAGACGATAAGTACAACCGTTTAAGAGAGAAGAGCGGCCAATGTGACGATCTGGCTTTAAGTCGATTCGATAACAAATGACGAAAACGGACGGATTTCTCAGCTTTTTACTACATATGAACACTTTTCACATTCTCCCATGCAACTCGGCTGCTAGTCCTCCTTTCATGCAGAATCTTAAGGTCCTAGCTCATGTCCAAGGTATCAAAGCCAGCTAAAAATTCAATAACCTATACCTAAATCTTGAATTGTACTACTTCTTACCTGCTATTACATGAACTTAGAAGCTTCATCTGTGTTCTACTATGGTGATTTTAGTGTCTCCGCATACCGCAGCACGCGACATAGCTTTGCAGACGATAAGTACAACCGTTTAAGAGAGAAGAGCGGCCAATGTGACGATCTGGCTTTAAGTCGATTCGATAACAAATGACGAAAACGGACGGATGACTCAGGTTTTTACTACATATGAACACTTTTCACATTCTCCCGTGCAACTCTATTGCTAGTCCTCCTTTCATGCAGAATATTAAGGTCCTAGCTCATGTCCAAGGCACCAAAGCCAACTAAAAAGTCAATAATCGATACCTAAAACTTGAATTGGACTACTTCTTACTGGCTATTACATCAACTTAGAAGCTTCATCTGTGTTCTGCTATGGTGCTTTTCCTGTTTCCGCCTACGGCAACACTCGACATAGCTTTGCAGACGATAAGTACAACCGTTTCCGAGAGCAGAGACGCCAAAGTGACGATCTGGCTTTAAGTCAATTCGATAACAAATGACAAAAACGAACGGATTTCTCAGGTTTTTACTACATATGAACACTTTTCACATTCTCCCCTGCAACTCGGCTGCTAGTCCTCCTTTCATGCAGAATCGTAAGGTCCTAGCTCATGTCCAAAGCACCAAAGCCAGCTAAAAAGTCAATAATCGATACCTAAAACTTGAATTCTACTACTTCTTACTTGCTATTACATCAACTTAGAAGCTTCATCTGTGTTCTACTATGGTGATTTTAGTGTCTCCGCATACCGCAGCACGCGACACGGCTTTGCAGACGATAAGTACAAGCGTTTCAGAGAGAAGAGCGGCCAATGTGACTATCTGGCTTTAAGTCGATTCGATAACAAATGACGAAAACGGACGGATGTCTCAGGTTTTTACTGCATATGAACACTTTTCACATTCTCCCGTGCAACTCGGCTGCTAGTCCTCCTTTCATGCAGAATCTTAAGGTCCTAGCTCATGTCCAAGGCACCAAAGCCAGCTAAAAAGTCAATAATCGATACCTAAAACTTGAATTGGATTACTTCTTACTGGCTATGACATCAACTTAGAAGCTTCATCTGTGTTCTACTATGGTGCTTTGAGTGTCTCCACATACCGCAGCACGCGACATAGCTTTGCAGACGATAAGTACAACCGTTTCAGAGAGAAGAGCGGCCAATGTGACGACCTGGCTTTAAGTCGATTCGATAACAAATGACGAAAACCGACTGATTTTTCAGGATTTTACTACATATGAACACTTTTAACATTCTCCCGTGCAACTCGGCAGCTAGTCCTCCTTTCATGCAGAATGTTAAGGTCCTAGCTCATGTCAAAGGCACCAAAGCCAGCTAAAAAGTCAATAATCGATACCTAAAACTTGAAATGGACTACTTCTTACTGGCTATTACATCAACTTAGAAGCTTCATCTGTGTTCTACTATGATGCTTTTCCTGTTTCCGCCTACGGCAAGACGCGACATAGCTTTGCAGACGATAAGTACAAGCGTTTCCGAGAGCAGAACGGCCAATGTGACGATCTGGCTTTAAGTCGATTCGATAACAAATGACGAAAACGGACGGATTTCTCTGGTTTTTACTACATATGAACATTTTTCACATTTTCCCCTGCAACTCGGCTGCTAGTCCTCCTTTCATGCAGAATCTTAAGGTCCTAGCTCATGTCCAAGGCACCAAAGTCAACTAAAAAGTCAATAATCGATACCTAAAACTAGAATTGTACTACTTCTTACTGGCTATTACATCAACTTAGAAGCTTGATCTATGTTCTACTATGGTGATTTTAGTGTCACCGCATACCGCAGCACGCGACATAGCTTTGCAGACGATAAGTACAACCGTATCAGAGAGAAGGGCGGCCAATGTGACGATCTGGCTTTAAGTCGATTCGATAACAAAGGACGAAAACGGACGGATTTCTCAGGTTTTTACTATATATGAACACTTTTCACATTCTCCCCTGCAACTCGGCTGCCAGTCCTCCTTTCATGCAGAATCGTAAGGTCCTAGCTCATGTCCAAGGCACCAAAGCCAGCTAAAAAGTCAATAATCGATACCTAAAACTTGAAATGGACTACTTCTTACTGGCTATTACATCAACTTAGAAGCTTCATCTGTGTTCTACTATGATGCTTTTCCTGTTTCCGCCAACGGCAACACGCGACATAGCTTTGCAGACGATAAGTACAAGCGTTTCCGAGAGCAGAACGGCCAATGTGACGATCTGGCTTTAAGTCGATTCGATAACAAATGACCTAAACGGACGGATTTCTCTGGTTTTTACTACATATGAACACTTTTCACATTCTCCCCTGCAACTCGGCTGCTAGTCCTCCTTTCATGCAGAATCTTAAGGTCCTAGCTCATGTAAAGGCACCAAAGCCAGCTAAAAAGTCAATAATCGATACCTAAAACTTTAATTGGATTACTTCTTACTAGCTATTACATCAACTTTGAAGCTTTATCTGTGTTCTACTATGATGCTTTTCCTGTTTCCGCCTACGGCAACACGCGACATAGCTTTGCAGACGATAAGTACAAGCGTTTCCGAGAGCAGAACGGCCAATGTGACGATCTGGCTTTAAGTCGATTCGATAACAAATGACGAAAATGGAAGGATTTCTCTGGTTTTTACTACATATGAACATTTTTCACATTCTTCCCTGCAACTCGGCTGCTAGTTCCCTTTCATGCAGAATCTTAAGGTCCTAGCTCATGTCCAAAGCACCAAAGCCAGCTAAAAAGTCAATAATCGATACCTAAAACTTGAATTGCACTACTTCTTACTGGCTATTACATCAACTTAGAAGCTTGAACTGTGTTCTACTATGGTGAGTGCAGTGTCTCCGGATACCGCAGCATGCGACATAGCTTTGCAGACGATAAGTACAAGCGTTTCGGAGAGAAGAGCGGCCAATGTGACGATCTGGCTTTAAGTCGATTCGATAACAAATGACAAAAATGGACGGATTTCTAAGGTTTTTACTACATATGAACACTTTTCACATTCTCCCATGCAACTCGGCTGCTAGTCCTCCTTTCATGCAGAATGTTAAGGTCCTAGCTCATGTCCAAGGCAACAAAGCCAGCTAAAAAGTCAATAATCGATACCTAAAACTTGAATTGTACTACTTCTTACTGGCTATTACATCAACTTAGAAGCTTCATCTGTGTTCTACTATGGTGCTTTTAGTGTCTCCACATGCCGCAGCACGCGACATAGCTTTGCAGACGATAAGTACAACCGTTTCAGAGAGAAGAGCGGCCAATGTGACGATCTGGCTTTAAGTCGATTCGATAACAAATGACGAAAACGGACGGATTTCTCAGGTTTTTACTACATATGAACACTTTTCACATTCTCCCCTGCAACTCGGCTGCTAGTCCTCCTTTCATGCAGAATCTTAACGTCCTAGCTCATGTCCAAGGCACCAAAGCCAGCTAAAAAGTCAATAATCGATACCTAAAACTTGAATTCCACTACTTCTTACTGGCTATTACATCAACTTAGAAGCTTCATCTGTGTTCTACTATGGTGCCTTTAGTGTCTCCACATACCGCAGCACGCGACATAGCTTTGCAGACGATAAGTACAAGCGTTTCAGAGAGAAGAGCGGCCAATGTGACGATCTGGCTTTAAGTCGATTCGATAACAAATGACCAAAACGGACGGATTACTAAGGTTTTTACTACATATGAACACTTTTCACATTCTCCCCTGCAACTCGGCTGCTAGTCCTCCTTTCATGCAGAATCTTAAGGTCCTAGCTCATGTCCAAGGCACCAAAGCCAGCTAAAAAGTCAATAATCGATACCTAAAACTTGAATTGTACTACTTCTTACTGGCTATTACATCAACTTAGAAGCTTGGTCTGTGTTCTACTATGGTTATTTTAGTGTCTCCGCATACCGCAGCACGCGACATAGCTTTGCAGACGATAAGTACAACCGTTTCCGAGAGCAGAGCGGCCAATGTGACGATTTGGCTTTAAGTCGATTCGATAACAAATTTCGAAAACGGACGGATTTCTCAGGTTTTTACTACATATGAACACTTTTCACATTCTCCCCTGCAACTCGGCTGCTAGTCCTCCTTTCATGCAGAATCTTAAGGTCCTAGCTCATGTCCAAGGCACCAAAGCCAGCTAAAAAGTCAATAATAGATACCTAAAACTTGAATTGTAATACTTCTTACTGGCTATTACATCAACTTAGAAGCTTGGTCTGTGTTCTACTATGGTTATTTTAGTGTCTCCGCATACCGCAGCACGCGACATAGCTTTGCAGACGATAAGTACAACCGTTTCCGAGAGCAGAGCGGCCAATGTGACGATCTGGCTTTAAGTCGATTCGATAACAAATGACGAAAACGGACGGATTTCTCAGGTTTTTACTACATATGAACACTTTTCACATTCTCCCCTGCAACTCGGCTGCTAGTCCTCCTTTCATGCAGAATCTTAAGGTCCTAGCTCATGTCCAAGGCACCAAAGCCAGCTAAAAAGTCAATAATAGATACCTAAAACTTGAATTGTACTACTTCTTACTGGCTATTACATCAACTTAGAAGCTTGGTCTGTGTTCTACTATGGTTATTTTAGTGTCTCCGCATACCGCAGCACGCGACATAGCTTTGCAGACGATAAGTACAAGCGTTTCGGAGAGAAGAGCGGCCAATGTGACTATCTGGCTTTAAGTCGATTCAATAACAAATGACAAAAACGGACGGATTTCTCAGGTTTTTATTACATATGAACACTTTTCACATTCTCCCGTGCATCTCGGCTGCTAGTCCTCCTTTCATGCAGAATCTTAAGGTCCTAGCTCATGTCCAGGGCACCAAAGCCAGCTAAAAAGTCAATAATCGATACCTAAAACTTGAATTGGATTACTTCTTACTGGCAATTACATCAACTTAGATGCTTCATCTGTGTTCTACTATGGTAATTTTAGTGTCTCCAAATACCGCAGCACGCGACACAGCTTTGCAGTCGATATGTACACCCGTTTCAGTGAGAAGAGCGGCCAATGTGACGATCTGGCTTTAAGTCGATTCGATAACAAATGACGAAAACGGACGGATTTCTCAGGTTTTTACTACATATGAACACTTTTCACATTCTCTCGTGCAACTCGGCTGCTAGTCCTCCTTTCATGCAGAATCTTAAGGTCCTAGCTCATGTCCAAGGCACCAAAGCCAGCTAAAAAGTCAATAATCGATACCTAAAACTTGAATTGTACTATTTCTTACTGGCTATTACATCAACTTAGAAGGTTCATCTGTGTTCTACTATGGTGCTTTTAGTGTCTCCACATACCGCAGTACGCGACATAGCTTTGCAGACGATAAGTACAACCGTTTCAGAGAGATGAGCGGCCAATGTGACGATCTGGCTTTAAGTCGATTCGATAACAAATGACGAAAACGGACGGATTTCTCAGGTTTTTACTACATATGAAGACTTTTCACATTCTCCCGTGCAACTCGGCTGCTATTCCTCCTTTCATGCAGAATCGTAAGGTCCTAGCTCATGTCCAAGGCACCAAAGCCAGCTAAAAAGTTAATAATCGATACCTAAAACTTGAATTGTACTACTTCTTCCTGGCTATTACGTCAAATTAGAAGCTTCATCTGTGTTCTACTATGGTGCTTTTAGTGTCTCCACATACCGCAGTACGCGACATAGCTTTGCAGACGATAAGTACAAGCGTTTCAGAGAGAAGAGCGGCCAATGTGACGATCTGGCTTTAAGTCGATTCGATAACAAATGACGAAAACGGACGGATTTCTAAGGTTTTTACTACATATGAACACTTTTAACATTCTCCCGTGCAACTCGGCTGCTAGTCCTCCTTTCATGCAGAATGTTAAGGTCCTAGCTCATGTCCAAGGCACCAAAGCCAGCTAAAAAGTCAATAATCGATACCTAAAACATGAATTGTACTACTACTTACTGGCTATTACATCAACTTAAAAGCTTCATCTGTGTTCTACTATGGTGATTTTAGTGTCTCCGCATACCGCAGCACGCGACATAGCTTTGCAGACGATAAGTACAACCGTTTCAGAGAGAAGAGCGGCCAATGTGACGATCTGGCTTTAAGTCGATTCGATAACAAATGACGAAAACGGAAGGATTTCTAAGGTTTTTACTACATATGAACACTTTTCACATTCTCCCGTGCAACGCGGCTGCTAGTCCTCCTTTCATGCAGAATGTTAAGGTCCTAGCTCATGTCCAAGGCACCAAAGCCAGCTAAAAAGTCAATAATCGATACCTAAAACATGAATTGTACTACTACTTACTGGCTATTACATCAACTTAAAAGCTTCATCTGTGTTCTACTACGGTGATTTTTGTGTCTCCGCATACCGCAGCACGCGACATTGCTTTGCAGACGATAAGTACAACCGTTTCAGAGAGAAGAGCGGCCAATGTGACGATCTGGCTTTAAGTCGATTCGATAACAAATGACGAAAACGGACTGATTTCTCAGGATTTTACTACATATGAACACTTTTCACATTCTCCCGTGCAAATCGGCTGCTAGTCCTCCTTTAATGCAGAATCTTAAGGTCCTAGCTCATGTCCAAGGCACCAAAGCCAGCTAAAAAGTCAATAATCGATACCTAAAACTTTAATTGTATTACTTCTTACTGGCTATTACATCAACTTTGAAGCTTTATCTGTGTTCTACTATGATGCTTTTCCTGTTTCCACCTACGGCAACACGCGACATAGCTTTGCAGACGATAAGTACAAGCGTTTCCGAGAGCAGAACGGCCAATGTGACGTTCTGGCTTTAAGTCGATTCGATAACAAATGACGAAAATGATAGGATTTCTCTGGTTTTTACTACATATGAACATTTTTCACATTCTTCCCTGCAACTCGGCTGCTAGTCCTCCTTTCATGCAGAATCTTAAGGTCCTAGCTCATGTCCAAAGCACCAAAGCCAGCTAAAAAGTCAATAATCGATACCTAAAACTTGAATTGTACTACTTCTTACTGGCTATTACATCAACTTAGAAGCTTGAACTGTGTTCTACTATGGTGAGTGCAGTGTCTCCGGATAGCGCAGCACGCGACATAGCTTTGCAGACGATAAGTACAAGCGTTTCGGAGAGAAGAGCGGCCAATGTGACTATCTGGCTTTAAGTCGATTCAATAACAAATGACGAAAACGGACGGATTTCTCAGGTTTTTATTACATATGAACACTTTTCACATTCTCCCGTGCATCTCGGCTGCTAGTCCTCCTTTCATGCAGAATCTTAAGGTCCTAGCTCATGTCCAGGGCACCAAAGCCAGCTAAAAAGTCAATAATCGATACCTAAAACTTGAATTGGATTACTTCTTACTGGCAATTACATCAACTTAGATGCTTCATCTGTGTTCTGCTATGGTAATTTTAGTGTCTCCAAATACCGCAGCACGCGACACAGCTTTGCAGTCGATATGTACACCCGTTTCAGAGAGAAGAGCGGCCAATGTGACGATCTGGCTTTAAGTCGATTCGATAACAAATGACGAAAACGGACGGATTTCTCAGGTTTTTACTACATATGAACACTTTTCACATTCTCTCGTGCAACTCGGCTGCTAGTCCTCCTTTCATGCAGAATCTTAAGGTCCTAGCTCATGTCCAAGGCACCAAAGCCAGCTAAAAAGTCAATAATCGATACCTAAAACTTGAATTGTACTATTTCTTACTGGCTATTACATCAACTTAGAAGGTTCATCTGTGTTCTACTATGGTGCTTTTAGTGTCTCCACATACCGCAGTACGCGACATAGCTTTGCAGACGATAAGTACAACCGTTTCAGAGAGATGAGTGGCCAATGTGACGATCTGGCTTTAAGTCGATTCGATAACAAATGACGAAAACGGACGGATTTCTCAGGTTTTTACTACATATGAAGACTTTTCACATTCTCCCGTGCAACTCGGCTGCTATTCCTCCTTTCATGCAGAATCGTAAGGTCCTAGCTCATGTCCAAGGCACCAAAGCCAGCTAAAAAGTTAATAATCGATACCTAAAACTTGAATTGTACTACTTCTTCCTGGCTATTACGTCAAATTAGAAGCTTCATCTGTGTTCTACTATGGTGCTTTTAGTGTCTCCACATACCGCAGTACGCGACATAGCTTTGCAGACGATAAGTACAAGCGTTTCAGAGAGAAGAGCGGCCAATGTGACGATCTGGCTTTAAGTCGATTCGATAACAAATGACGAAAACGGACGGATTTCTAAGGTTTTTACTACATATGAACACTTTTAACATTCTCCCGTGCAACTCGGCTGCTAGTCCTCCTTTCATGCAGAATGTTAAGGTCCTAGCTCATGTCCAAGGCACCAAAGCCAGCTAAAAAGTCAATAATCGATACCTAAAACATGAATTGTACTACTACTTACTGGCTATTACATCAACTTAAAAGCTTCATCTGTGTTCTACTATGGTGATTTTAGTGTCTCCGCATACCGCAGCACGCGACATAGCTTTGCAGACGATAAGTACAACCGTTTCAGAGAGAAGAGCGGCCAATGTGACGATCTGGCTTTAAGTCGATTCGATAACAAATGACGAAAACGGAAGGATTTCTAAGGTTTTTACTACATATGAACACTTTTCACATTCTCCCGTGCAACGCGGCTGCTAGTCCTCCTTTCATGCAGAATGTTAAGGTCCTAGCTCATGTCCAAGGCACCAAAGCCAGCTAAAAAGTCAATAATCGATACCTAAAACATGAATTGTACTACTACTTACTGGCTATTACATCAACTTAAAAGCTTCATCTGTGTTCTACTACGGTGATTTTTGTGTCTCCGCATACCGCAGCACGCGACATAGCTTTGCAGACGATAAGTACAACCGTTTCAGAGAGAAGAGCGGCCTATGTGACGATCTGGCTTTAAGTCGATTCGATAACAAATGACGAAAACGGACTGATTTCTCAGGATTTTACTACATATGAACACTTTTCACATTCTCCCGTGCAAATCGGCTGCTAGTCCTCCTTTAAAGCAGAATCTTAAGGTCCTAGCTCATGTCCAAGGCACCAAAGCCAGCTAAAAAGTCAATAATCGATACATAAAACTTTAATTGGATTACTTCTTACTGGCTATTACATCAACTTAGAAGCTTGAACTGTGTTCTACTATGGTGAGTGCAGTGTCTCCGGATACCGCAGCACGCGACATAGCTTTGCAGACGATAAGTACAAGCGTTTCGGAGAGAAGAGCGGCCAATGTGACGATCTGGCTTTAAGTCGATTCGATAACAAATGACAAAAATGGACGGATTTCTAAGGTTTTTACTACATATGAACACTTTTCACATTCTCCCATGCAACTCGGCTGCTAGTCCTCCTTTCATGCAGAATGTTAAGGTCCTAGCTCATGTCCAAGGCAACAAAGCCAGCTAAAAAGTCAATAATCGATACCTAAAACTTGAATTGTACTACTTCTTACTGGCTATTACATCAACTTAGAAGCTTCATCTGTGTTCTACTATGGTGCTTTTAGTGTCTCCACATACCGCAGCACGCGACATAGCTTTGCAGACGATAAGTACAACCGTTTCAGAGAGAAGAGCGGCCAATGTGACGATCTGGCTTTAAGTCGATTCGATAACAAATGACGAAAACGGACGGATTTCTCAGGTTTTTACTACATATGAACACTTTTCACATTCTCCCCTGCAACTCGGCTGCTAGTCCTCCTTTCATGCAGAATCTTAAGGTCCTAGCTCATGTCCAAGGCACCAAAGCCAGCTAAAAAGTCAATAATCGATACCTAAAACTTGAATTCCACTACTTCTTACTGGCTATTACATCAACTTAGAAGCTTCATCTGTGTTCTACTATGGTGAATTTAGTGTCTCCACATACCGCAGCACGCGACATAGCTTTGCAGACGATAAGTACAAGCGTTTCAGAGAGAAGAGCGGCCAATGTGACGATCTGGCTTTAAGTCGATTCGATAACAAATGACCAAAACGGACGGATTACTAAGGTTTTTACTACATATGAACACTTTTCACATTCTCCCCTGCAACTCGGCTGCTAGTCCTCCTTTCATGCAGAATCTTAAGGTCCTAGCTCATGTCCAAGGCACCAAAGCCAGCTAAAAAGTCAATAATCGATACCTAAAACTTGAATTGTACTACTTCTTACTGGCTATTACATCAACTTAGAAGCTTGGTCTGTGTTCTACTATGGTTATTTTAGTGTCTCCGCATACCGCAGCACGCGACATAGCTTTGCAGACGATAAGTACAACCGTTTCCGAGAGCAGAGCGGCCAATGTGACGATTTGGCTTTAAGTCGATTCGATAACAAATTACGAAAACGGACGGATTTCTCAGGTTTTTACTACATATGAACACTTTTCACATTCTCCCCTGCAACTCGGCTGCTAGTCCTCCTTTCATGCAGAATCTTAAGGTCCTAGCTCATGTCCAAGGCACCAAAGCCAGCTAAAAAGTCAATAATAGATACCTAAAACTTGAATTGTAATACTTCTTACTGGCTATTACTTCAACTTAGAAGCTTGGTCTGTGTTCTACTATGGTTATTTTAGTGTCTCCGCATACCGCAGCACGCGACATAGCTTTGCAGACGATAAGTACAACCGTTTCCGAGAGCAGAGCGGCCAATGTGACGATCTGGCTTTAAGTCGATTCGATAACAAATTACGAAAACGGACGGATTTCTCAGGTTTTTACTACATATGAACACTTTTCACATTCTCCCCTGCAACTCGGCTGCTAGTCCTCCTTTCATGCAGAATCTTAAAGTCCTAGCTCATGTCCAAGGCACCAAAGCCAGCTAAAAAGTCAATAATCGATACCTAAAACTTGAATTGTACTACTTCTTACTGGCTATTACATCAACTTAGAAGCTTGAACTGTGTTCTACTATGGTGAGTGCAGTGTCTCCGGATACCGCAGCACGCGACATAGCTTTGCAGACGATAAGTACAAGCGTTTCGGAGAGAAGAGCGGCCAATGTGACTATCTGGCTTTAAGTCGATTCAATAACAAATGACGAAAACGGACGGATTTCTCAGGTTTTTATTACATATGAACACTTTTCACATTCTCCCGTGCATCTCGGCTGCTAGTCCTCCTTTCATGCAGAATCTTAAGGTCCTAGCTCATGTCCAGGGCACCAAAGCCAGCTAAAAAGTCAATAATCGATACCTAAAACTTGAATTGGATTACTTCTTACTGGCAATTACATCAACTTAGATGCTTCATCTGTGTTCTACTATGGTAATTTTAGTGTCTCCAAATACCGCAGCACGCGACACAGCTTTGCAGTCGATATGTACACCCGTTTCAGAGAGAAGAGCGGCCAATGTGACGATCTGGCTTTAAGTCGATTCGATAACAAATGACGAAAACGGACGGATTTCTCAGGTTTTTACTACATATGAACACTTTTCACATTCTCTCGTGCAACTCGGCTGCTAGTCCTCCTTTCATGCAGAATCTTAAGGTCCTAGCTCATGTCCAAGGCACCAAAGCCAGCTAAAAAGTCAATAATCGATACCTAAAACTTGAATTGTACTATTTCTTACTGGCTATTACATCAACTTAGAAGGTTCATCTGTGTTCTACTATGGTGCTTTTAGTGTCTCCACATACCGCAGTACGCGACATAGCTTTGCAGACGATAAGTACAACCGTTTCAGAGAGATGAGCGGCCAATGTGACGATCTGGCTTTAAGTCGATTCGATAACAAATGACGAAAACGGACGGATTTCTCAGGTTTTTACTACATATGAAGACTTTTCACATTCTCCCGTGCAACTCGGCTGCTATTCCTCCTTTCATGCAGAATCGTAAGGTCCTAGCTCATGTCCAAGGCACCAAAGCCAGCTAAAAAGTTAATAATCGATACCTAAAACTTGAATTGTACTACTTCTTCCTGGCTATTACGTCAAATTAGAAGCTTCATCTGTGTTCTACTATGGTGCTTTTAGTGTCTCCACATACCGCAGTACGCGACATAGCTTTGCAGACGATAAGTACAAGCGTTTCAGAGAGAAGAGCGGCCAATGTGACGATCTGGCTTTAAGTCGATTCGATAACAAATGACGAAAACGGACGGATTTCTAAGGTTTTTACTACATATGAACACTTTTAACATTCTCCCGTGCAACTCGGCTGCTAGTCCTCCTTTCATGCAGAATGTTAAGGTCCTAGCTCATGTCCAAGGCACCAAAGCCAGCTAAAAAGTCAATAATCGATACCTAAAACATGAATTGTACTACTACTTACTGGCTATTACATCAACTTAAAAGCTTCATCTGTGTTCTACTATGGTGATTTTAGTGTCTCCGCATACCGCAGCACGCGACATAGCTTTGCAGACGATAAGTACAAGCGTTTCGGAGAGAAGAGCGGCCAATGTGACGATCTGGCTTTAAGTCGATTCGATAACAAATGACAAAAATGGACGGATTTCTAAGGTTTTTACTACATATGAACACTTTTCACATTCTCCCATGCAACTCGGCTGCTAGTCCTCCTTTCATGCAGAATGTTAAGGTCCTAGCTCATATCCAAGGCAACAAAGCCAGCTAAAAAGTCAATAATCGATACCTAAAACTTGAATTGTACTACTTCTTACTGGCTATTACATCAACTTAGAAGCTTCATCTGTGTTCTACTATGGTGCTTTTAGTGTCTCCACATACCGCAGCACGCGACATAGCTTTGCAGACGATAAGTACAACCGTTTCAGAGAGAAGAGCGGCCAATGTGACGATCTGGCTTTAAGTCGATTCGATAACAAATGACGAAAACGGACGGATTTCTCAGGTTTTTACTACATATGAACACTTTTCACATTCTCCCCTGCAACTCGGCTGCTAGTCCTCCTTTCATGCAGAATCTTAAGGTCCTAGCTCATGTCCAAGGCACCAAAGCCAGCTAAAAAGTCAATAATCGATACCTAAAACTTGAATTCCACTACTTCTTACTGGCTATTACATCAACTTAGAAGCTTCATCTGTGTTCTACTATGGTGCCTTTAGTGTCTCCACATACCGCAGCACGCGACATAGCTTTGCAGACGATAAGTACAAGCGTTTCAGAGAGAAGAGCGGCCAATGTGACGATCTGGCTTTAAGTCGATTCGATAACAAATGACCAAAACGGACGGATTACTAAGGTTTTTACTACATATGAACACTTTTCACATTCTCCCCTGCAACTCGGCTGCTAGTCCTCCTTTCATGCAGAATCTTAAGGTCCTAGCTCATGTCCAAGGCACCAAAGCCAGCTAAAAAGTCAATAATCGATACCTAAAACTTGAATTGTACTACTTCTTACTGGCTATTACATCAACTTAGAAGCTTGGTCTGTGTTCTACTATGGTTATTTTAGTGTCTCCGCATACCGCAGCACGCGACATAGCTTTGCAGACGATAAGTACAACCGTTTCCGAGAGCAGAGCGGCCAATGTGACGATTTGGCTTTAAGTCGATTCGATAACAAATTACGAAAACGGACGGATTTCTCAGGTTTTTACTACATATGAACACTTTTCACATTCTCCCCTGCAACTCGGCTGCTAGTCCTCCTTTCATGCAGAATCTTAAGGTCCTAGCTCATGTCCAAGGCACCAAAGCCAGCTAAAAAGTCAATAATAGATACCTAAAACTTGAATTGTAATACTTCTTACTGGCTATTACTTCAACTTAGAAGCTTGGTCTGTGTTCTACTATGGTTATTTTAGTGTCTCCGCATACCGCAGCACGCGACATAGCTTTGCAGACGATAAGTACAACCGTTTCCGAGAGCAGAGCGGCCAATGTGACGATCTGGCTTTAAGTCGATTCGATAACAAATTACGAAAACGGACGGATTTCTCAGGTTTTTACTACATATGAACACTTTTCACATTCTCCCCTGCAACTCGGCTGCTAGTCCTCCTTTCATGCAGAATCTTAAGGTCCTAGCTCATGTCCAAGGCACCAAAGCCAGCTAAAAAGTCAATAATAGATGCCTAAAACTTGAATTGTACTACTTCTTACTGGCTATTACATCAACTTAGAAGCTTGGTCTGTGTTCTACTATGGTTATTTTAGTGTCTCCTCATACCGCAGCACGCGACATAGCTTTGCAGACGATAAGTACAAGCGTTTCGGAGAGAAGAGCGGCCAATGTGACTATCTGGCTTTAAGTCGATTCAATAACAAATGACGAAAACGGACGGATTTCTCAGGTTTTTATTACATATGAACACTTTTCACATTCTCCCGTGCATCTCGGCTGCTAGTCCTCCTTTCATGCAGAATCTTAAGGTCCTAGCTCATGTCCAAGGCACCAAAGCCAGCTAAAAAGTCAATAATCGATACCTAAAACTTGAATTGGATTACTTCTTACTGGCAATTACATCAACTTAGATGCTTCATCTGTGTTCTACTATGGTAATTTTAGTGTCTCCAAATACCGCAGCACGCGACACAGCTTTGCAGTCGATATGTACACCCGTTTCAGAGAGAAGAGCGGCCAATGTGACGATCTGGCTTTAAGTCGATTCGATAACAAATGACGAAAACGGACGGATTTCTCAGGTTTTTACTACATATGAACACTTTTCACATTCTCTCGTGCAACTCGGCTGCTAGTCCTCCTTTCATGCAGAATCTTAAGGTCCTAGCTCATGTCCAAGGCACCAAAGCCAGCTAAAAAGTCAATAATCGATACCTAAAACTTGAATTGTACTATTTCTTACTGGCTATTACATCAACTTAGAAGGTTCATCTGTGTTCTACTATGGTGCTTTTAGTGCCTCCACATACCGCAGTACGCGACATAGCTTTGCAGACGATAAGTACAACCGTTTCAGAGAGATGAGCGGCCAATGTGACGATCTGGCTTTAAGTCGATTCGATAACAAATGACGAAAACGGACGGATTTGTCAGGTTTTTACTACATATGAAGACTTTTCACATTCTCCCGTGCAACTCGGCTGCTATTCCTCCTTTCATGCAGAATCGTAAGGTCCTAGCTCATGTCCAAGGCACCAAAGCCAGCTAAAAAGTTAATAATCGATACCTAAAACTTGAATTGTACTACATCTTACTGGCTATTACATTAACTTAGAAGCTTCATCTGTGTTCTACTATGGTGCTTTTAGTGTCTCCGCATACCGCAGCACGCGACATAGCTTAGTAGACGATAAGTACAACCGTTTCAGAGAGAAGAGCGGCCAATGTGACGATCTGGCTTTAAGTCGATTCGATAACAAATGACTTAAACGGACGGATTTCTCAGGTTTTTATTACATATGAACACTTTTCACATTCTCCCGTGCAACTCGGCTGCTAGTCCTCCTTTCATGCAGAATCTTAAGGTCCTAGCTCATGTCCAAGGCACCAAAGCCAGCTAAAAAGTCAATAATCGATACCTAAAACTTTAATTGGATTACTTCTTACTGGCTATTACATCAACTTTGAAGCTTTATCTGTGTTCTACTATGATGCTTTTCCTGTTTCCGCCTACGGCAACACGCGACATATCTTTGCAGACGATAAGTACAAGCGTTTCCGAGAGCAGAACGGCCAATGTGACGATCTGGCTTTAAGTCGATTCGATAACAAATGACGAAAATGGAAGGATTTCTCTGGTTTTTACTACATATGAACACTTTTCACATTCTCCCGTGCAACGCGGCTGCTAGTCCTCCTTTCATGCAGAATCTTAAGGTCCTAGCTCATGTCCAAGGCACCAAAGCCAGCTAAAAAGTCAATAATCGATACCTAAAACTTGAATTGTACTACTTCTTACTGGCTATTACATCAACTTAGAAGCTTGAACTGTGTTCTACTATGGTGAGTGCAGTGTCTCCGGATACCGCAGCACGCGACATAGCTTTGCAGACGATAAGTACAAGCGTTTCGGAGAGAAGAGCGGCCAATGTGACGATCTGGCTTTAAGTCGATTCGATAACAAATGACGAAAATGGACGGATTTCTAAGGTTTTTACTACATATGAACACTTTTCACATTCTCCCATGAAACTCGGCTGCTAGTCCTCCTTTCATGCAGAATGTTAAGGTCCTAGCTCATGTCCAAGGCAACAAAGAAAGCTAAAAAGTCAATAATCGATACCTAAAACTTGAATTGTACTACTTCTTACTGGCTATTACATCAACTTAGAAGCTTCATCTGTGTTCTACTATGGTGCTTTTAGTGTCTCCACATACCGCAGCACGCGACATAGCTTTGCAGACGATAAGTACAACCGTTTCAGAGAGAAGAGCGGCCAATGTGACGATCTGGCTTTAAGTCGATTCGATAACAAATGACGAAAACGGACGGATTTCTCAGGTTTTTACTACATATGAACACTTTTCACATTCTCCCCTGCAACTCGGCTGCTAGTCCTCCTTTCATGCAGAATCTTAAGGTCCTAGCTCATGTCCAAGGCACCAAAGCCAGCTAAAAAGTCAATAATCGATACCTAAAACTTGAATTCCACTACTTCTTACTGGCTATTACATCAACTTAGAAGCTTCATCTGTGTTCTACTATGGTGCCTTTAGTGTCTCCACATACCGCAGCACGCGACATAGCTTTGCAGACGATAAGTACAAGCGTTTCAGAGAGAAGAGCGGCCAATGTGACGATCTGGCTTTAAGTCGATTCGATAACAAATGACCAAAACGGACGGATTTCTAAGGTTTTTACTACATATGAACACTTTTCACATTCTCCCCTGCAACTCGGCTGCTAGTCCTCCTTTCATGCAGAATCTTAAGGTCCTAGCTCATGTCCAAGGCACCAAAGCCAGCTAAAAAGTCAATAATCGATACCTAAAACTTGAATTGGACTACTTCTTACTGGCTATTACATCAACTTAGAAGCTTCATCTGTGTTCTACTATGGTGCTTTTCTTGTTTCCGCCTACGGCAACACGCGACATAGCTTTGCAGACGATAAGTACAACCGTTTCAGAGAGAAGAGCGGCCAATGTGACGATCTGGCTTTAAGTCGATTCGATAACAAATGACGAAAACGGACGGATTTCTCAGGTTTTTACTACATATGAACACTTTTCACATTCTTCCCTGCTACTCGGCTGCTAGTCCTCCTTTCATGCAGAATCTTAAGGTCCTAGCTCATGTCCAAGGCACCAAAGCCAGCTAAAAAGTCAATAATCGATACCTAAATCTTGAATTGGACTACTTCTTACTGGCTATTACATCAACTTAGAAGCATCATCTGTGTTCTACAATGGTGCTTTTAGTGTCTCCGCATATTGCAGCACGCGACATAGCATTGCAGACGATAAGTACAACCGTTTCCGAGAGCAGAGCGGCCAATGTGACGATCTGGCTTTAAGTCGATTCGATAACAAATGACGAAAACGGACGGATTTCTCAGGTTTTTACTACATATGAACACTTTTCACATTCTCCCCTGCAACTCGGCTGCTAGTCCTCCTTTCATGCAGAATCTTAAGGTCCTAGCTCATGTCCAAGGCACCAAAGCCAGCTAAAAAGTCAATAATAGATACCTAAAACTTGAATTGTTCTACTTCTTACTGGCTATTACATCAACTTAGAAGCTTGGTCTGTGTTCTACTATGGTTATTTTAGTGTCTCCGCATACCGCAGCACGCGACATAGCTTTGCAGACGATAAGTACAACCGTTTCCGAGAGCAGAGCGGCCAATGTGACGATCTGGCTTTAAGTCGATTCGATAACAAATTACGAAAACGGACGGATTTCTCAGGTTTTTACTACATATGAACACTTTTCACATTCTCCCCTGCAACTCGGCTGCTAGTCCTCCTTTCATGCAGAATCTTAAGGTCCTAGCTCATGTCCAAGGCACCAAAGCCAGCTAAAAAGTCAATAATAGATACCTAAAACTTGAATTGTACTACTTCTTACTGGCTATTACATCAACTTAGAAGCTTGGTCTGTGTTCTACTATGGTTATTTTAGTGTCTCCGCATACCGCAGCACGCGACATAGCTTTGCAGACGATAAGTACAAGCGTTTCGGAGAGAAGAGCGGCCAATGTGACTATCTGGCTTTAAGTCGATTCAATAACAAATGACGAAAACGGACGGATTTCTCAGGTTTTTATTACATATGAACACTTTTCACATTCTCCCGTGCATCTCGGCTGCTAGTCCTCCTTTCATGCAGAATCTTAAGGTCCTAGCTCATGTCCAGGGCACCAAAGCCAGCTAAAAAGTCAATAATCGATACCTAAAACTTGAATTGGATTACTTCTTACTGGCAATTACATCAACTTAGATGCTTCATCTGTGTTCTACTATGGTAATTTTAGTGTCTCCAAATACCGCAGCACGCGACACAGCTTTGCAGTCGATATGTACACCCGTTTCAGAGAGAAGAGCGGCCAATGTGACGATCTGGCTTTAAGTCGATTCGATAACAAATGACGAAAACGGACGGATTTCTCAGGTTTTTACTACATATGAACACTTTTCACATTCTCCCCTGCAACTCGGCTGCTAGTCCTCCTTTCATGCAGAATCTTAAGGTCCTAGCTCATGTCCAAGGCACCAAAGCCAGCTAAAAAGTCAATAATCGATACCTAAAACTTGAATTCCACTACTTCTTACTGGCTATTACATCAACTTAGAAGCTTCATCTGTGTTCTACTATGGTGCCTTTAGTGTCTCCACATACCGCAGCACGCGACATAGCTTTGCAGACGATAAGTACAAGCGTTTCAGAGAGAAGAGCGGCCAATGTGACGTTCTGGCTTTAAGTCGATTCGATAACAAATGACCAAAACGGACGGATTTCTAAGGTTTTTACTACATATGAACACTTTTCACATTCTCCCCTGCAACTCGGCTGCTAGTCCTCCTTTCATGCAGAATCTTAAGGTCCTAGCTCATGTCCAAGGCACCAAAGCCAGCTAAAAAGTCAATAATCGATACCTAAAACTTGAATTGGACTACTTCTTACTGGCTATTACATCAACTTAGAAGCTTCATCTGTGTTCTACTATGGTGCTTTTCTTGTTTCCGCCTACGGCAACACGCGACATAGCTTTGCAGACGATAAGTACAACCGTTTCAGAGAGAAGAGCGGCCAATGTGACGATCTGGCTTTAAGTCGACTCGATAACAAATGACGAAAACGGACGGATTTCTCAGGTTTTTACTACATATGAACACTTTTCACATTCTTCCCTGCAACTCGGCTGCTAGTCCTCCTTTCATGCAGAATCTTAAGGTCCTAGCTCATGTCCAAGGCACCAAAGCCAGCTAAAAAGTCAATAATCGATACCTAAATCTTGAATTGGACTACTTCTTACTGGCTATTACATCAACTTAGAAGCATCATCTGTGTTCTACAATGGTGCTTTTAGTGTCTCCGCATATTGCAGCACGCGACATAGCATTGCAGACGATAAGTACAACCGTTTCCGAGAGCAGAGCGGCCAATGTGACGATCTGGCTTTAAGTCGATTCGATAACAAATGACGAAAACGGACGGATTTCTCAGGTTTTTACTACATATGAACACTTTTCACATTCTCCCCTGCAACTCGGCTGCTAGTCCTCCTTTCATGCAGAATCTTAAGGTCCTAGCTCATGTCCAAGGCACCAAAGCCAGCTAAAAAGTCAATAATAGATACCTAAAACTTGAATTGTTCTACTTCTTACTGGCTATTACATCAACTTAGAAGCTTGGTCTGTGTTCTACTATGGTTATTTTAGTGTCTCCGCATACCGCAGCACGCGACATAGCTTTGCAGACGATAAGTACAACCGTTTCCGAGAGCAGAGCGGCCAATGTGACGATCTGGCTTTAAGTCGATTCGATAACAAATTACGAAAACGGACGGATTTCTCAGGTTTTTACTACATATGAACACTTTTCACATTCTCCCCTGCAACTCGGCTGCTAGTCCTCCTTTCATGCAGAATCTTAAGGTCCTAGCTCATGTCCAAGGCACCAAAGCCAGCTAAAAAGTCAATAATAGATACCTAAAACTTGAATTGTACTACTTCTTACTGGCTATTACATCAACTTAGAAGCTTGGTCTGTGTTCTACTATGGTTATTTTAGTGTCTCCGCATACCGCAGCACGCGACATAGCTTTGCAGACGATAAGTACAAGCGTTTCGGAGAGAAGAGCGGCCAATGTGACTATCTGGCTTTAAGTCGATTCAATAACAAATGACGAAAACGGACGGATTTCTCAGGTTTTTATTACATATGAACACTTTTCACATTCTCCCGTGCATCTCGGCTGCTAGTCCTCCTTTCATGCAGAATCTTAAGGTCCTAGCTCATGTCCAGGGCACCAAAGCCAGCTAAAAAGTCAATAATCGATACCTAAAACTTGAATTGGATTACTTCTTACTGGCAATTACATCAACTTAGATGCTTCATCTGTGTTCTACTATGGTAATTTTAGTGTCTCCAAATACCGCAGCACGCGACACAGCTTTGCAGTCGATATGTACACCCGTTTCAGAGAGAAGAGCGGCCAATGTGACGATCTGGCTTTAAGTCGATTCGATAACAAATGACGAAAACGGACGGATTTCTCAGGTTTTTACTACATATGAACACTTTTCACATTCTCTCGTGCAACTCGGCTGCTAGTCCTCCTTTCATGCAGAATCTTAAGGTCCTAGCTCATGTCCAAGGCACCAAAGCCAGCTAAAAAGTCAATAATCGATACCTAAAACTTGAATTGTACTATTTCTTACTGGCTATTACATCAACTTAGAAGGTTCATCTGTGTTCTACTATGGTGCTTTTAGTGTCTCCACATACCGCAGTACGCGACATAGCTTTGCAGACGATAAGTACAACCGTTTCAGAGAGATGAGCGGCCAATGTGACGATCTGGCTTTAAGTCGATTCGATAACAAATGACGAAAACGGACGGATTTCTCAGGTTTTTACTACATATGAAGATTTTTCACATTCTCCCGTGCAACTCGGCTGCTATTCCTCCTTTCATGCAGAATCGTAAGGTCCTAGCTCATGTCCAAGGCACCAAAGCCAGCTAAAAAGTTAATAATCGATACCTAAAACTTGAATTGTACTACATCTTACTGGCTATTACATTAACTTAGAAGCTTCATCTGTGTTCTACTATGGTGCTTTTAGTGTCTCCGCATACCGCAGCACGCGACATAGCTTAGTAGACGATAAGTACAACCGTTTCAGAGAGAAGAGCGGCCAATGTGACGATCTGGCTTTAAGTCGATTCGATAACAAATGACTTAGACGGACGGATTTCTCAGGTTTTTATTACATATGAACACTTTTCACATTCTCCCGTGCAACTCGGCTGCTAGTCCTCCTTTCATGCAGAATCTTAAGGTCCTAGCTCATGTCCAAGGCACCAAAGCCAGCTAAAAATCAATAATCGATACCCAAAACTTGAATTGGATTACTTCTTACTGGCTATTACATCAACTTAGATGCTTCATCTGTGTTCTACTATGGTAATTTTAGTGTCTCCACATACCGCAGCACGCGACATAGCTTTGCAGTCGATAAGTACACCCGTTTCAGAGAGAAGAGCGGCCAATGTGACGATCTGGCTTTAAGTCGATTCGATAACAAATGACGAAAACGGACGGATTTCTCAGGTTTTTACTACATATGAACACTTTTCACATTCTCACGTGCAACTCGGCTGCTAGTCCTCCTTTCATGCAGAATCTTAAGGTCCTAGCTCATGTCCAAGGCACCAAATCCAGCTAAAAAGTCAATAATCGATACCTAAAACTAGAATTGTACTACTTCTTACTGGCTATTACATTAACTTAGAAGCTTAATCTGTGTTCTACTATGGTGCTTTTAGTGTCTCCGCATACCGCAGCACGCGACATAGCTTAGTAGACGATAAGTACAACTTTTTCAGAGAGAAGAGCGGCCAATGTGACGATCTGGCTTTAAGTCGATTCGATAACAAATGACGAAAACGGACGGATTTCTCAGGTATTTTTTTACATATGAACACTTTTCACATTCTCCCGTGCAACTCGGCTGCTAGTCCTCCTTTCATGCAGAATCTTAAGGTCCTAGCTCATGTCCAAGGCACCAAAGCCAGCTAAAAAGTCAATAATCGATACCTAAAACGCGAATTGTACTACTTCTTACTGGATATTGCATCAACTTAGAAGCTTCATCTGTGTTCTACTGTGGTGATTTTAGTGTCTCCGCATACCGCAGCACGCGACATAGCTTTGCAGACGATAAGTACAAGCGTTTCGGAGAGAAGAGCGGCCAATGTGACTATCTGGCTTTAAGTCGATTCGATAACAAATGACGAAAACGGACGGATTTCTCAGGTTTTTACTACATATGAACACTTTTCACATTCTCCCGTGCAACTCGGCTGCTAGTCCTCCTTTCATGCAGAATCTTAAGGTCCTAGCTCATGTCCAAGGCACCAAAGCCAGCTAAAAAGTCAATAATCGATACCTAAAACTTGAATTGGATTACTTCTTACTGGCTATTACATCAACTTAGATGCTTCATCTGTGTTCTACTATGGTAATTTTAGTGTCTCCACATACCGCAGCACGCGACATAGCTTTGCAGACGATAAGTACAAGCGTTTCGGAGAGAAGAGGGGCCAATGTGACTATCTGGCTATAAGTCGATTCGATAACAAATGACGAAAACGGACGGATTTCTCAGGTTTTTATTACATATGAACACTTTTCACATTCTCCCGTGCAACTCGGCTGCTAGTCCTCCTTTCATGCAGAATCTTAAGGTCCTAGCTCATGTCCAAGGCACCAAAGCCAGCTAAAAAGTCAATAATCGATACCTAAAACTTGAATTGGATTACTTCTTACTGGCTATTACATCAACTTAGATGCTTCATCTGTGTTCTACTATGGTAATTTTAGTGTCTCCACATACCGCAGCACGCGACATAGCTTTGCAGTCGATAAGTACACCCGTTTCAGAGAGAAGAGCGGCCAATGTGACGATCTGGCTTTAAGTCGATTCGATAACAAATGACGAAACGGGCGGATTTCTCAGGTTTGTACTACATATGAACACTTTTCACATTCTCCCCGCGCAACTCGGCTGCTAGTCCTCCTTTCATGCAGAATCTTAAGGTCCTAGCTCATGTCCAAGGCACCAAAGCCAGCTAAAAAGTCAATAACCGATACCTAAAACTTGAATTGTACTTCTTCTTACTGGCAATTACATCATCTTACAAGCTTCATCTGTGTTCTACTGTCGTGCTTTTAGTGTCTCCGAATACCGCAGTACGCGACATAGCTTTGCAGACGATAAGTACAACCGTTTCAGAGCGAAGAGCGGCCAATGTGACGATGTGGCTTTAAGTCGATTCGATAACAAATGACGAAAACGGACGGATTTCTCAGGTTTTTACTACATATGAACACTTTTCACATTCTCCCGTGCAACTCGGCTGCTAGTCCTCCTTTCATGCAGAATCTTAAGGTCCTAGCTCATGTCCAAGGAACCAAAGCCAGCTAAAAAGTCAATAATCAATACGTAAAACTTGAATTGTACTACTTCTTACTGGCTATTACATCATCTTAGAAGCTTCATCTGTGTTCTACTACGTTGCTTTTAGTTTCTCCGAATACCGCAGCACGCGACATAGTTTTGCAGACGATAAGTACAACCGTTTCAGAGAGAAGAGCGGCCAATCCGACGATCTGGCTTTAAGTCGATTCGATAACAAATGACGAAAACGGACGGATTTCTCAGGTTTTTACTACATATGAACACTTTTCACATTCTCCCGTGGAACTCGGCTGCTAGTCCACCTTTCATGCAGAATCTTAAGGTCCTAGCTCATGTCCAATGCACCAAAGCCAGCTGAAAAGTCAATAATCGATACCTAAAACTTGAATTGTACTACTTCTTACTGGATATTACATCATCTTAGAAGCTTCATCTGTGCTCTACTGCGGTGATTTTAGTGTCACCACATACCGCAGCACGTGGCATAGCTTTGCAGACGATAAGTACAACC